>NC_064615.1:628987687-629591973 GCF_023898315.1 Schistocerca nitens | reverse complement strand
TTGGTAATGTTATGCTACACTATGTCTGATACATTAATCAGCCAACTGCAATTGTGCAAGCATCACGTACCTTGACATGGGTTGGTGATGTGCAGTATTCACTCCATTGAAAATGTGGATACGACAGAGAAGGTTTCTTCCCAGGACGTATCAAAGGTGAATTATCTGCCGCAGCGTCGGCTCTTAAAGAACAAACGCACATGCACTGCACTCACAATGGAAAACAACGCCACAGCAAAATTATTCGAAGGACAATACGACACTCAGTATGAAAATGACGTTAATAGCGCGATTGGAAGCACGAACGACCGTACACAATAATGTGTGCAGCATTAACAGCTCTTGCACAGACAACAAATATATTATGTGCACATGCGTATAGAGACTGGCAGTGTTACCAAAAGGACAAGTGGCTGCTCTTGCAGCGCTCTCATGTATATACTTAATGAATTATCATTCCGTATGTAAGTTGTGTATTTCCAGTAAAATAAGATGAAAGCAAGACAAGCTGACATCTCCAACCAAAAATACAAAGGAAAATAAGCCGAAAAATAAAGGTCATTGTACCCCTTTTGGCAAAATTTAAATTTAAACTGTATGAATGTACGCAAAACACTCTGCCCCTTCATTGCATGTCACCGCACAGTGTGGGGGCAATTGTATAGATACATAAGGAAAAACTCCAACACACTATGACAAAAGTTAAAAACCAATGATAATAAACACTAGCGCGACCACTGTAAGTGTCGGAAAAGACCTATTTTGCTACGCCGGAAGGTGAATGACAAATGATGGAAATTTCATTCAATTTTTTGTCATTTATTTAATAGACTCTGTCTTTAGTTCTCGTAGGGAGAAGACATATTCTTGTGAGAAGTGTGTAGTAGACATTGTGTTATCTGAATAATAATTTTTATGAAAATATGAAGTGTGAGGATTCTTATCAGTACAAAACCACGAAAGTTTTCAGTTCCTTCCGCACTTTATGTTAATGTCATGTCACTGTATCTGCCTGCATCTGAATAGGATGTGTGATAAAAATCAGCATTGTATTCATGGTCAAAAATGAAAAGTACTTATGGCAGAAGAAGAAATATATACACTACTAATTTACAGAAATCTCAACAGCGCAGAGAACGCAAAAATCGACGTAAGTTCACACTACTACTGACTTACAGTTTACAAGAGTTGTAAATTAAGAAAGATAATCCATTCGATTCAATTCATTCACTTACAAAAATCAAATTTGGTATGATTATAATTAATCTGTATTTATATATATATATATATATATATATATATATATATATATATATATATATATATATATATATATATATTTGCACCCTATAACAGCCTGTTACAATAACGATGTTGAGCAACATTATCTGAGACTCAATTGATGCACTACCATTCTTTTGTATGGTTTCAATTTCAGTTTGTGCACAGCTCCATGAGCAGATGCTCTTGACACACCAGTCTGAAGTGCCAACTGGCGGAGAGATTTTCTCGGACTTCTTTCCAAGGCCTCCTCTATCTCGTCTAATTTATTTTTGGTTAGAACACTGTGTTCTCTAGGCCTTCGTTTGTGTAACACAGATCCAGTCTCTTGAGATTTTTTCACTAATTTGCATATTGTACAATCATTGGGAACATGCACACCAGGATATTTTCAGGTGAGCTCAAGTTTGTAATTCTGCATACAATTTTGTTCTTGCATAGTTCAACACAAGAAACCCTCGCTGACCCTTCATATATATCATACTGAATGGGAATTGTCAGGAAACTCGAACACTCGGGCGCACAGTACAGAAGACATGCACATGGTGTTAATGTTTGAAGACCAAGCCAAGTGACATAAGGGCAGAGAAAGCCCTGGAGTCGAAGCAGTTGCAATAATGACGTCTAGCAGCAATGTTTGAAGCGATTAAACTCGACAAAATACTAAAAAAAAAACAGCAGTACATTCAGTCACACAGAGTAGGGGCATATGGAAGGTATTGGTGTTCGGGAAATACACATAGCAAAACCCAGCAGATGCAGTGGCAACACCAGGAAAACGCTCCATGGCGACCCTCGGGCCCCTCCCTGGCCTCTTTCATGAGACACCCTTTATGTAGATGTAAATGTAGATTTAGATGGTGTCTTAGTACTGGAGTTAAATTATATTTAAATGTCCATACTTACCAGGTCTGAATCCTACCTTTCTCCTCCTAAAATAACCAAATTTCATAAATATTCTTTAACACTAGAATTGCGGGAATTTTTACATACTTAAAACCAGTAGTATTGAAACTGACCACTATTTTAGCACACTGTTATTTGAAAAAAAGCTTTTTTTACGGATAGAATGTTCAAACTGAAGCTGTAGATTATTTTTATTTGTATGAGGCATATTCAGAAAGTAAGTGTACTAGATTTTTGTGTTATTTTGAAAAAGTGTAACTGAAAAAATTATCTCTTTATGACTATTTTTCCACAAAACCACCCTCACATTCAGTCCATGTGGCACAAGCTTCTTTGTGCCCTCCTTGAAGAACTCTCCCTGTCTTGCATCAAATTTAATTTTGAGCAGTTTGTGGTCGTTTCAATCTATTATGACAGCAGCAAAATGTCGTAAAACAGATAAAATGTGTAAAAATGCTTTATTTCTTATAACGAAAGACAGTTTTTCGTGAATATGTTCTAGAAAAACCATTATTTCAGCTAGCTGTATAAATGTTCACCCAGAAGCAGCCAAGACCATCTATGCGGTGGTGGTTGATAGCAGTAATGCATGCCAGAGATCATCCTGGGCGAGCAGGCCGCTATACAACGAAACGATGGCCAAAAGAAATTATATATTGATTGTTAAAGAATAAAGGTAGCGCCCTACGTTTGTCCAGATTCGTGGTTCATCTATGGCTTTATGGACAGAGCAGTTAGTCACTATCCTAGAGCAAAGAGTATGTGAGCTTGAGTTGGTAAGACGACTGTCGTATTACTGGGAGTGGGTATGGGTTGAGACACGTTTACGTGTGTCGCTATCGATACTTTTCTAAGAGAATTCGGTATCGATTATCACGACAGTTGGAGATTTTCCATGGACTTTTTTTTAAAGGTTTTGGAAGCTTGTGACGACTGGATTAAGATTTTGAAATGCAAGATTAGATAATGCAGTAGCGATACTAGGGCACTAACAGTGGAACTGTTTGAGGATTTTTTTAAAGTAGCTCCTCATAATTTTGTTTTGTACTTGACGTGTGGTTTGTTGCTACACCAAAGGATTTGGGTGTTGTGTATAGTTAAGAGATCTTGGGATACGCGTTCAATAAGGTGGGTATTGTTTTTTTAGGAGTATGATCTAGATATAAGGTACATAAAAGGGGAAGAAAACAAGTTACCAGATACCCTGTCTCGATTACCATTAGGAATGGAAGATGACATCGCTTGTTCAGAAATTGGGAGTCAATTTACCGTCTATAAAGTCAACCTATTAGAGTATGAGAAATAGCTAAAAGGAGTGTGCATAGAATAAAGGATTATCAACAAAGGGATGGTTGATTAAATAGTAAAAAGAGTAAGTTGTCAGTGGTCGAGAATACACAAAATTGGAAACAACAGTGGTTACACCGTAATGGTATGTTCTTTACTAAAAACAGGAAACAATTGAAACGATGGGGCGTATATATTTCTCAAGCATATGTGAGATAGTTAATATGATATGTACATTATAGGTATGGGTTAAATGAAAATCGCAGAGGGAGACCAAGAGATGAATACACTAAACAGAATCAGAAGGATGTAAGTTGCAGTAGGTACTGGGAGATGAAGAACCTTGCACAGGATAGAGTAGCATGGAGAGATGCATCAAACCAATCTCTGGACTGAAGACCACAACAACAACAACAACAACAATGTATGGGTATTTTGGAGTAAAGAAGCATTTGGCTCAAATCTAAAACTATTACTTTTATATCACTAGGATAGTGTGAAAAGAGTTAAAGACTTGTAAGGTATGTCAATAAGCGAAATATCCTAAGGAAATATGTAAAATAAGGTCATATCCCATAATACCAGAGCGTCTGTGGGATCTCTCGGTGATGGACGTTTATGGGTCACTTCCCTATGGATGTGGTAGTGTAGTACATGTATAAGTGTATTAGTGATACTTGAAGTATGGTCCAAGTTACTAAAGCAATACCCTATCAAAGCTGTCACAAGTAGAACCACCACATATATATTAGAGCAGGAATATCTATCCAAAGTAGGAAAGCGAAAAAGGCTGTTTTACGACAATGGTGCACAGTTTCTGTCACAAAAATTTAAGGAATTATTTCAGAATAAAGATATAAAACATTTGTTGATAGCCCAGTACCCTCCCCAAGCCAACCCAAGTCAGAGGAAAACGAGGGAATTAGTACATTTAGGATGTACCTATTGTACTCATAGACATACTAAATGACCCACATTTCTCTGTGAATTTGAAAGAATATTAAATGAACTGCCACATAATAGTACTGGAGTAGCTCCAAGGGAGAGAGCAGAAGGAAAGATTATGGGAGACTGGTTATCAAATATGGTAGGAAAAAACAATCTGGAGATTTGTGGTAAATTCCTATGGGACCAAACTGCTGAGTTCATTGATCCCTAGGCTTACACACTACTTGACCGAACTTAAACTAATTTATGTTAAGAACAACACACATCCAAGCCTCAGGGAAGACTCGAACCTCCGATGGGGGGAACAGCGCAATCCTTGACAAGGCGCCCCTGACAGCATGGCGACCCCGTGCAGCAAATATGGTAGATTATCCACCCACGTAAATGGAATGGGAAACGCAATGACAGATTTTGTAAATAATGACTTGCGGAAAAACTCAGAAATGAGATGGAAACGATGGAATAAATGCGTGAGGATGGTTAATTTTAAGATTGGTTATCAGGTCTTAGTGAAATCACATTTAAAAATCAGTAAAATAAATAAGAGTTTAAAAATTTTCATCGTATGTATGGTGGTGGATTTGAGATTTATGCAATGCCCCACCACACGACAGTAACAGTGAGAGAAGTTGATTCAGATAAGTTATGGGAAAATACCATAAAATTGAAGTAAAATGGTATGTCTTTTCCTGTGTGAATAAATCTATTGATGAGGAAGAGGACACCAATTAGATATTAAGAATGTTGCTGAGAATCATTTGAATGAAATATTTACTGTATATCCGTTTGAAACTATAAATGAAAAATCTTAAAGGTACATTGATTCAGAAACCAAAGAAGAGAGAGAAATATTGTTATTAATTACTGATAAGTTAAACGCAAGTAGAATTAAGTATGCTATTAGAAAGTGTACGGCAAAATACCCTAAAAGAATAGTGCTGATATGTAAAGGTAAGAAACATAAAGTTATTAAGACAAATGTTTAATTCTGAAGTAGATTTGTGGTTTCCGAAGATTGTCTTAACCGACTTCTATCCTATAAAGTGAAGGAGTTTGAAATTGAGGCGATAAGGCCCTGAGCTTATAAGAAGAGAGTGAACTTACGTAGTTTAGTGAGGTGAATTTACTCAATAAACTCATCCGGCACACTAGTAAAGATACTGAGCCATATTTTACATTAATTTCCTAATAGCACTTAAATTGTTGTTGGTTTATGTTTTGATATTAGTTAATGGCGTTATGTGTTATGTCATAGTACAATCAGAGATATTTCACATTTGAAGAGATCATAGCTGCAAGATGCAAGATTATTGTTGCAGGGATGGGTAGTATAGATCATTAAAAACTTTGAATGAGTTAAGGACTGCAGTAGATTTTCTAGACATGTAAAAACTGGGAAGATGCGATGAGGTCAATGGCTTGCCAAAGCATTAGAACGATTGTTTGTTACTTATTAGCTAAAATAATGTTAAATGGTTTATTGATGAACCTGGATTTAAAACAGAGTTTAATGGCATATTGTTAGCAACTTCCTATTAGACTGAAGGGAGGAGGTGGCTGTGTAACGTGTCATCCTACTATCTCCTTTCCCCACTTCAGAACCTCTTGGTGGAACTGTTCATTTGCTCAAAATTTAATTTACTCATGTGTGCCTTTAGGCAGGTGAGTAGATGAAAGTATGAAGTCCCAAAGTCGGTGGAATACGGGGGGTGGGGGGGTGATCAAAACGTCCCAACCAAATGAGTCCAAGACCATCTTGGTGTCATGCAACAGGCACTCTCCTCTCATAAGCGTCCCCTGCTTTTGTTTTGAATGCTCCTTTTGAGGTTTTATAGGATCTCACAGTATCGTGCATCGATGGGCTCCCCCTGAGGCAAATATTCGATCAAAATGATGCCTTTTCGTTCATAAAACTGGGAACCATGATTTCTTTGCCAAAAATTGTGGTTTTCAAGTTTTTGGCAGATGGAGAATTGGTATGACGCCACTGTTACGACAGGCTTTTTGTCTCAGGTTTGTAATGAGCCGTCGACGTTTCATCTCCAGTCACAAGTAGAGCTCAGAAAATCCTCACGTTCCAAGTCAAGTCGTTCAATTGACCCCATTATTTTTTTACTGCTCTGTCAGCTGTTTTGTGACCCATTTCGTGCACAGTTTCTGGTTTCCCAGTACTTCTGTGACATTATCGTATAAGACAGTTCTGTATAATTGTGGAAACATCGCAGGAATTTCATTCACTGTCAATCAGTAGTCTTCAGGAACAGATTCCTCAATTTTTGCAGCAAATCATCAGTCAAAATAGAACGTCTTTCACTCCCAGAACATTGGTCCTGTTTCTGGTTAGGTCCCTACACCACTCAAACACACTCGTCCTGTTCAAGACACCTTCGCCTTCGATAGGTGTTATTCCTTCTAAAAGTAGGTAGCAGATCCAGCACGTGGCTCGCTCTTGGCAGGATTTCTTACCAACGTCTTTTACGCAGCAGCACACTACAAGATAAGTCATTTTAGATTATAAAACATATAGATTAGTACTGAATACGTGGTAAATAAGTGTATTAGTGTGCCGTTTAAGTCTACCATTAAAGGTTTCATTTTTCTTTACGTAATATAGCAGAAAACACGAAAAGACCGTACAGTCGTATTTTCTGTTTACGTTCTGCTGAAGCAAATCTATAGAATTTCGTTTAGTTGTACCTTGCTCTCTGCAGCAATTTAACTTAGCGTACCTCTTCATTATTTAACTAGCATTTCCGGAAAGTAGCGTAAAGTTTAAGTTGTTGTTTCAGAAACTTTGCACTTTTGTTTTTGTTTACACACAGTTGCGTAAACAGTTGCGTATAGGCCAAATTTGTGTAACCATATTTTCGTGTTTATCTGTAATATAACTGACTTATTCTTAATAAACTATTACGTTTATCATGAGTGAAAAGTGCTTGACTTGCCGTAGAATTGTTAGGTCGGGGCTTTGGTGTGATGGGTGCTGTAGTTTTTTCCATGTGGGTGACTGTAGTGGCGTGGGAATAGGGGAAGTAAATGAGACTCATCAGTGGTTTTGTAGGATTTGTAGTAGAGATAGGAAGATACTAGAACAGGAGGGGAAAATTGCCGCCCTTCAGGCTGAGTTAGACAAGGCCAGGGGAGATCTTGACAGGTTAAGGAGGGAGAAGGGTAAAGAGAGGTGGGAAGTGGCAACAGGCAACAGGAGGAACAGGCCTAGAACTTTGTCTGACAGCTTTATGGTGAATGTGGAAAATAGATTTGACCTGTTGCTTCAGTTAGAAGCTGGTGAGCCTCAAGCAGTTGCAGGTGTAGACAGGGCACAACAAACTTTCAGCAGCAAATTGAAAAGTAAGAATGTAGGGAAATCAGTAAAGAGAAAGAAAGTGTTGTTGTTAGGTAGTTCCCATGGAAGAGGTGTTGGCCAACTTTTGCAGGATGAACTAGGATCAGAATACCAGGTCACCAATTTTTTTAAACCTAGTGCTGGTCTGGAGCAGGTGACAGAGGATTTAGGATCACTTTGCAAAGATTTCACTAAGGAAGACACCGTGGTTATAGTGGGTGGGGCAGGTAACAGTATTGACAGAGATCCTGGGTACAGTATAGAGTGTGACCTGGTGAAGATTGCATCAGCATCGAAGCATACTAGTGTTGAGTTTGTATCTGTTCTTGGGCGCCATGACCGACCTCATTTGAACTCTTCTGTCAAGAGAGTTAATTTGGAGCTGGAACGGCTGCTCATGTCGGGTGCGGGGTCACACATTGGTGTGGTTCCTGTTGATTCTCTCAGTAGGTGGGATTATACTAGGCATGGCCTTCACCTCAACAGGAAGGGGAAGGGTAAATTGGCTGGGGAAATAGCAGGAAAGTTAAAGGGGGGAGGCACTGTCATGAGTGGTAAAATACCAGTGGTTATAGGATTCAGAAAAGACCCTTTTTTAGGGTAGGGAGGACAGAAAGAAAGCAAATTTTAAGAGAGGTTAGAACTGAGACAAATCTTCAGTTTGAGAAAGAAATCAAAAAACATAATTCCAGCTTATTACATCAGCATAAACAGCCATTGGTTAAGAATTTTCAACTGTCAGCAGATATTTTAACTCCACCCAATTTTAACTCAGTCAATGAGAAATGTCAGCTATCTTTATTGCATCAAAATATTCGAGGACTGAGAAATAAAATTAATGAATTAACTATCTGCATAGATGAATTAGAGTCTTCAAACCCAGCTGACATAATCTGCCTCTCTGAACATCATGTGACCACTGGTATAGAACTTTTAAGTGTTACAGGGTTTAGGTTAGCATCTCACTTTTGTAGATCAGAAATGGAGAAAGGAGGAGTTGCCACATTCATCAGGAACTGTCATAAATTTAAGAACATAGACATTCATAAATTTTGCCTAGAACAGCATATAGAAGCATGTGCAACAGAATTAGAATTTCACAAAAAATCCTTCATAATATTAAGTGTATATCGAGCACCTGCAGGTAACTTTAATCTGTTTGTCAACCACCTTGAAGCTGTACTGGCCCATTTAACAACCAAAAACAAAGAAATAGTGGTTGCTGGTGATTTCAATGTAGATTTCTTTAAAGACTCTCCCAATAAGAACTTGTTTGAGTTAGTAACACTATCATTCAACTTAATTCCAACAGTAAAGTTCCCCACTAGGATAGCCACTTGCTCACAAACAGCCATTGACAATATCTTTATAGAAAAGTCCAATGAACAAAATTATATTACAAAACCAATAGTCAATGGCCTCTCAGACCATGACATGCAGTTCCTTCTGTTAAATGTTAATACTGAACAGGATATAAAATCTGTTAAATCTGAGCTCAAAAGGGTAATCAGTAAGCCAAAAATTGATTATTTTAGGACACTCCTCAGAGACATTCACTGGACTGATGTTTGAAGCGTTCATGGCATGAATGAAAAACATAATATTTTTGCTAATAAAGTGCTTACCTTATTCGAACACTGCTTTCCCCCAAAACTTACCACGGTTAGAGCAAAGTCTACAAAGAAGCCATGGATTACTCGAGGAATAGGGGTATCTTGTAAAACAAAAAGAAAACTGTATCTGTCACTCCGAAACATTTCCAATGTTGATGCTATAGCACATTATAAGAAATACTGCAAAATATTAAAGACTGTAATACGGATGTCAAAGCAAATATATTACAAGGAAAAGATAGTCATATCAGATAACAAAATAAAGACAATATGGGATATAGTGAAGGAGGAGACCGGTAGAACCAGACATGAAGAGGAACAAATAGCATTAAGAGTAAATGATACATTGGTGACAGATGTGTATAGTGTTGCAGAACTTTTTAACAAACATTTTATAACTGTTACTGAAAAGATGGGGTTGTCAGGTTCGGTAGATGCTGCTATGGATTACCTTAGACCAGATATTTCAAGTAACTTCCTTAATATGAATTTGACCCTCACTACCCCAACAGAAATAATGTCCATCATAAAATCTTTAAAATCAAAAACATCTAGTGGGTATGATGAAATATCAACAAAGTTAATTAAAGAATGTGATTCTGAGCTAAGTAGCATATTAAGCTATCTATGTAACCAGTCGTTTATTAGTGGAATATTTCCTGAATGGCTGAAATATGCTGAAGTTAAGCCACTGTTTAAGAAGGGAGATAAAGAAATAGCATCAAATTTCCGCCCAATTTCACTGTTGCCAGCATTCTCAAAAATTTTCGAAAAAGTAATGTACAGTCGTCTTTATAACCATCTTATCTCAAATAACATACTGTCAAAGTCACAGTTTGGATTTCTAAAAGGTTCTGATATTGAGAAGGCTATCTACACTTACAGTGAAAATGTGCTTAATTCATTAGACAAAAAATTGCAGGCAACTGGTATATTTTGTGATCTGTCAAAGGCATTTGACTGTGTAAATCACAATATCCTTTTAAGTAAACTAGAATATTATAGTATAACAGGAAATGCTGCAAAATGGTTCAAATCTTATATCTCTGGCAGGAAACAAAGGGTGTTATTAGGAAAGAGACATGTATCAAGCTATCAGGCCTCATCCAACTGGGAACTAATTACATGTGGGGTCCCACAAGGTTCCATTTTGGGGCCCTTACTTTTTCTTGTGTATATCAATGACCTTTCATCAGTAACATTACCAGATGCCAAGTTTGTTTTGTTTGCCGATGATACAAACATTGCAATAAATAACAAGTCAAATGTAGTCTTAGAAAGATCAGCCAATAAAATATTTGTGGACATTAATCACTGGTTCCTAGCCAATTCTTTGTCACTAAACTTTGAAAAAACACACTACATGCAGTTCAGAACTTGTAAGGGGTGTCCCAAGAGTATATGTCTAACATACGATGACAAGAAGATAGAAGAAGTGGACAGTGTTAAATTCTTGGGATTACAGCTTGATAATAAATTCAACTGGGAGGAGCACACCACAGAACTGCTGAAGCGTCTTAACAAATCTCTGTTTGCAATGCGAATTTTGTCAGACATAGGGGATATAAAAATGAAAAAGATGGCATACTATGCTTACTTTCATTCCATAATGTCATATGGGATTATTTTTTGGGGTAATTCATCAAGCCAAGCTAAAGTTTTCCGGGCACAAAAACGTGCAGTGAGAGTTATATGTGGTGTGAACTCAAGAACATCCTGCAGAAGCCTGTTTAGGGAACTAGGGATACTAACTACTGCTTCCCAATATATTTATTCCTTAATGAAATTTGTCATTAAAAATATATCACTTTTTCAAACCAACAGCTCAATTCATGGAATCAATACTAGAAATAAGAATAATCTTCACAAGGATTTAAAGACACTTAGTCTTGTACAAAAAGGTGTGCATTATTCAGGAACACACATTTTCAATAACTTGCCAGCAGCCATAAAAAGCTTAACAACCAATGAAATTCAGTTTAAGAGAAGCCTAAAGGATTTATTGGTGGCCAACTCCTTCTACTCCATTGATGAATTTCTTAGTAAAACCAACTGATTTGTATATAAGTACAACATAACTTCTGCACAATTTCAGTGCAGTAATGTGTTCATTGAAAATTTGTGTGTGTGTGTGTGTGTGTGTGTTAGTATAATCTAACTTCTGCACCATTTCAGTGCAGTAATGTGTTCATTGTAAATAAGTATTACAGTAGTTGTATTACCTTATAAATAAATAAAAAACTTTTTTATTTTAAATTCAGTGCATTAGTATTTGTAAATGACTCTTAGTGTTCATTAAAAAATGACGATCATTCCACTTGGGACCTGTGGAATGGTACATTAGCTTATTTGTTTTAGTTGTAAATATTTGTCATGTATTGTTGTTTTTCTGACATGTTCCACATCCTGGAGGACCTCCTCACTACGGATCAATTGGAATGAAAGTAAATCTAATCTAATCTAATCTAACACGGGATAACATACAGATCACAAGACTTAGTGCAAACGTGACATTATTTTGACGTCACATGCTGCACCGAAGACGAAAAGTGTTGGAAGGACGGTCGCTATAGGCGCGAATGATGTTCTGAGATGGTGTGGGGGAATTGTGGAATCAGCACTTAAAGCTGAATGGTTCAAATGGCTCTGAGCACTATGGGATTCAACTGCTGAGGTTATTAGTCCCCTAGAACTTAGAACTAGTTAAACCTAACTAACCTAAGGACATCACAAACATCCATGCCCGAGGCAGGATTCGAACCTGCGACCGTAGCGGTCTTGCGGTTCCAGACTGCAGCGCCTTTAACCGCACGGCCACTTCGGCCGGCACTTAAAGCTGATTCGCAGATTTTCGAGGGTAGTGAGGAGTTGAGTAACATTGACTACGCTCTTGCGTTGCGCGGGTGCATGGCATTCGGGACCTGATCTTCGTCGGAATCTGACAGTCTTGCGACTTAGTCGCACTTTATCGGAATCGTTGTGGTGTATGACTTCGGTCATACTCCAGTTTCATTCTGCAACTTAAGACCCAGATTCTTACTCTGAGTTTTTGCACCAGTACTGACAGGGCGAGTTCAGGCGGTTTTGCTCTGTCTCTTCCTGGAGGTACTTCCTCGTACATCCAGGTGTTCCTCTGCTTTGGCCACGAGAGCAGAACGTAGACTTCTCAGACAGCATTTGAGGCTGTGGGTGGAAACAGAGTTGTTGCACAACAGAAGTTGGCGCCTACCTCATCAGAATGGTGCCTACGACGACGTACTGCAGGTTTCAAGACTGGTACAGTATTATGTAGGTCCGACATCGTAAGACCTATCATGTTTATGCTGCAGTCCTCAGCAGCACGCGCGCTCGCTTTGCTACAAGTCCATCTTGTTTGTTTCTCCTTGTGTTCCCATTTGAGCTCTCATTCCTAATGGAGGTGTCCGCACCAGGTAGCTGAGTGGTCAGCGCGACAGACTGTCAATCCAAAGAGCCCGGGTTCGATTCCCGGCTGGGTCGGAGATTTTCTCCGCTCAGGGACTGGGTGTTGTGTTGTCCTAATCATCATCATTTCATCCCCATCGACGCGCAAGTCGCCGAAGTGGCGTCAAATCGAAAGACTTGCACCAGGCGAACGGTCTACCCGACGGGAGGCCCTCGTCACACGGCATTTAATTTTTTTTTTTTTACTAATCGAGGTACTGCATTATAGTCGGGGGAGTAATATTTGATCCTTTGGGACCTCCAGTCATCATCGTCAATCTATTGCATCACAGAGATTAGGAGCCCCTTATTTTCGAGCCAACTCTTATATGGTTCAGTTTATCCTTTCATTCAGCCTACTGTTTTTATCGACAATCAAGTACTTATGTGTTCTGATTTATAATAAATCTCATTGTAAAATTACCGATCAGATGATTTCGTAATTAGAGCAGAATCCCATATCCTGTCGTTTGTTAGGATAAAATTCCTTTTTTTTAGTAGATTACGATTTTTATTAAATTATTGTACACTCCTTACATTACCAAGTAGCAGGTGCCCTGGCACATCGCAAATCGCTAGTCAAAATGGAAGGTCCTCCACTCCCAGAACATTTGTTCTGCTTCCACTAAGGTCCCTGCACCACTTAAACACACTCGTTCTGTTTCGCGATCGTTCGGTTCACAACACGCGAGGCGAACATGACGCTCGAAACAACAATATTCATCTCAAGTAGATAGAAGCGGAAGTTATATTTTTCCTTTACTGCAGGGTACGCTGACCCCGAAGCTACATACTATATAAATGTGTCAGGTTCTGCATTCATGTGGAATGAGATGTGTATAAGAGAGAGATTAACGTGTTGGGAAGAATTAACTCCGAAATTTACAGAAAAAGTACAGATTATTTTGCCTAATATATCTTCATCAACTCCGAAGATGTGACGACTTACAGGCAACACCGAATGCAGTAACGTGTATATTCAAGTGTTCATTAACGAGTCTCAATTAAAGAAGTTTATTTTTAGAAACTCTGAAAACTAGTTTCAGGAGCTGGTCTGCAGTTAATAATGGGTGGGGAGCCATTCCAGCAGACGAAATAAAGCAGCAGCTCATTTATATTTTGTCCAACGAATAAATGCTGTTTCAAAACACCAACACATTGAGGATCTCTCGAAAACGCTTCGCTATTGGGAAAATTTTTTGCAATGAAATGACGAAAAGCCTGGCAATAGTAGTACTTTAATTAAAGACTTTTGTTTGGAAAGTTACCTTTTAATTCTAATGCAAATGTCTCAGTCTTCTGTATGCTTTTTATTTTGAATGGTAATTTGCTTCACCTGATGATCAACATTTGATTTTTTTACGTTTGCGTGCTTCAGGTCTAATTTGTAAACTATTGACAATGACAACTCAAACCTGAGAAAGAGAGATAGAGCGAGAGGGGGGGGGGGGAGAGTGGGGTACTCATAATTCCAGACCTGCAGCCCCTACGTTATCAGAACTAGTGGAGAATCATCTTTTTTACTGTATCTTTGACGCAATGAAGCCAATCCCTGATGTTATTCAATCAGTATATTGAGCAAGCAGAAAAGGAAAGGGAAGGAAAATTTTGGGTAGGAATTAAATTTTAGGGAGAAGAAATAAAAACTTTGAGGTCTGCCAGTGACATTGTAATTTTGTCAGAGACAACAAAGGACTTGGAAGAGGAGTTGAATGGAGTGGGCAGTGTCTTGAAAAGAAAATGTAAGGTGAACATCAATGAAAGCAAATCGAGGATAATTGGTGGAGTTGAATTGAATTAGGTGATGTCGACTGGAGATGAAACGTCGACGGCTCATTACAAACCTGAGACAAAAAGCCTGTCGTAACAGTGGCGTCATACCAATTCTCCATCTGCCAAAAAATTGAAAACCACAATTCTTAGCAAAGAAATCATGGTTCCCAGTTTTATGAACGGAAAGGCATCATTTTGATCGAATATTTGCCTCAGGGGGTGCCCATCGATGCAAGATACTGTGAGACCCTATAAAACCTCAAAAGAGGTATTCAAAACAAGAACAGGGGACGCTTATGAGAGGAGAGTGCTTGTTGCACGACACCAAGATGGTCTTGGACTCATTTGGTTGGTATGTTTGAACCCCATCCCCTCCCCCATATTCCGCCGACTTTGTGACTTCATGTTTTCATCCTGAAGGCATACATGAGTGAATTAAGGTGCACAAGGAGATTTTGAAGTGGGAGAAGGAGATGGCGAGATAACACGTTACAGTACCATCTTCTCGTTCAATCTATTAGGAAGTGTCTAACAATATGACATTTTAAATCCAGGCTCATCAGTACCTTATTTAACATTATTGTAGGTAATCAGTAATAAATGATGGTTTTAATGCTTTGGTTAGCCATATGCATTACCATCTATTTCCAGTTTTTACATGTCTACAAAAAAATGATCACAACCCTACTGCAGTCTGTAATTCATTCAGAGTTTTTAATGATCCATACTACCCATACCTGCAACAATAATCTTGCATCTTGTAGCTATGATCTCTTTAAATGCAAAATATCTCTGATTCCACTGCAACACAACACATAATGTTGTTAACTAATATTAAAACATAAATCATCAACAATATAAGTACTATTAGGAAATTAAAGTAAAATATGGCATAGTATATTTATTAGTGTGCCAGGTGGCTTCAATGACTAAATTCACCTCGCTGAACTACAAAAAATCTCTCTCTTCTTATAAGCTAGGGGCCTTATCGTCTCAATTTCAAACTCCTTGGCTTTATAGGTTAGAAGTCAGTTAAGCCAATCTTCTGAAAGCACAAAAGTACTTCAGTATTAAACATCTTTCTTAGTAATTTTATGTTTCTTACCTTTACATATCAGCACTCTTCTTTCAGGGTATTTTGCCATACACTTTCTAATAGCATCCTTAATTCTACTTATGTGTAACTCATCAGTAATTAACAACAACATTTATCTCTCTTCTTTGGGTTCTTAATCAATGTACCTTCAAGAGTTTTCACTTGCAGTTTCAAATGGATATACAGTAAGTATTTCATTCAAATCGTTCTCCTCAACATTCTTAATATCTATATTGGCGTCCTGTTCGTCATCAATAGATTTATTCACACAGGAAAAGACAGACCATTTTACTTCACTTAGGTGGTATTTTCCCATAACTTTATCTGAATCTACTTCTCCCAGTGTTAGTGTTGTAGGATGGGGCACTTCTTGAATCCCAAATGGACCGCCATTCAGATGACCAAACCTTTTCATATTCTTATTTATTTTAATGATTATTAAATGTTATTTAACTAAGACCTGACGACCAATCTTAAAATTAACCATCCTCACATTTTTATTCCATCATATCGATTTCATTTCTGCGTTTTTCCGGAAGTCATAACTTAGAATCTGTCATTGCACTTTCCCATCCCACTTTCTTGGGTGGGTAATCTTTCATAATTAACAACCGGTCTCCCACAATCTTTCCTTCTGCTATCTTTCTTGGAGCTACTCCAATACTATTATGTGGCAGCTCATTTAATATACTTTCAAACTGACTCAGAAATGTGGGCCTTTTAGTAGGCCTATGAGCACAATAGGTACATCCTAAATATACTAATTCCCTCTTTAGCCTCTGACTTGGGTTGGCTTGGGGAGGGTACTGGACTATCAACAAATGTTTTATACCTTTATTCTGCAAAAATTCCTTAAACTCTTGAAACACAAACTGTGCACCAGTGTTGTAAGTCAGCCTTTTCCGTTTTCCTACTTTGGACATGGTTCTGTTTGTAGCTGCTTTTATAGGGTATAGCTTTACTAACTTAGACAATACTTCAAGTATCGCTAATACATATACTACACCATCATATTCACAAGGAAGTAGCCTGTATATGTCCATTGCTGAGAGATCCCACAGACGCTCTGGTATTTTACATCTTTCCTTAGGGTATTTCGCTTGTTGACATACCTTACAAGTCTTTAACTCTTTTCACACTATACTAGTGATTTCCTTATAATAGTAATAATTTTGGATGTGAGCCAAACACTTCTTTACTCCAATATACCCATACCTATAATGTACATATCATATTAACTATCTCACATTTGCTTGAGAAATATATGCACCCCATAGTTTCTATTGTTTCCTGCTTTTATTAAATAACTTACCATTATGATATGACCACTGTTGTTTCCAATTATATGTATTCTCGACCACTGACAAGTTAGTCATTACTCTATTTATTTTGTTGCTAAGCCTTTATTCTATGCATTATTCATTTTAGCTATTTCTCATACTCCAACTGGTTATCTTATACATGAAAAATCGACTCCCAATTTCCAAACAAGTCATGTCATCTTCCGCACCTAATAGTAGTTGAGATAGGGAATCTGGTACCTTATTCTCTTACCTTTTTATGTACCTTATATCATGAATCTACTCCTGAAGAATCAATACCCACCTTATTAAATGTGTATGCTACAACTTGCTCATTATCAGAAATTTTAACGGTTTATGGTCTGAATAAACTACCACATTTTGACCATATAATAGATATTTAAACTTTTTCACAGACCACGCCACAGCTAATGGCTCCTATTCTGTAGCAAAATAATTCCAGCGATAACATCCTGCTAGAGAATGCTATACTCATCTGAGGTCTCGAACCAGTTTCTTCTTCACGTTCCTGAAGTACTTCTCAACCAATTTCACATCCTGATGCATCAACAGTTAAACAAAATTTCTCTATTAAACCATGGTGCCCCAATAACTTTGAATTACCTAACGCTTTCTTAATAGCTTCCCATTCACTCTGGTATTTTTCAACCCTTAACCACTGGGCCTTCAATTTCAATAGTGCAACAAGGTTTATGCAATTAATTATTTTACTAGGAATATACCGCCTATAAAACCCTGTTAACCCAAGAAAAGATTTCAATTGATTCTTGTTTCTAGCTGATGGGCAATTCTGAATAGCATCTAATTTCTTCTTATCTGATTGTACACCAGCAGGGCTTACAATGTGTCCAAGAAGTTTTATCTCACTACAATGAAAATGTGACTTAGTGAATTTAACTGTTACACCTTTAGCAGCAAATCTCCTTAATTCCTCCTCTACAAGCTTTACATGTTCTTCCCAGATTTTGGAAATCATTAAGATATTGTCGACATAGACAAATGCCTTTTGTAACAGCTCCTCTTCTAGTACTAAATCAAGAATGCATATAAATTCTGCTACTGACACATTGAATCCAAAGGGTAAAACTTTGCACTGATAAAAGCATCCATCGAATAAGAAGGCTGTGTTCTTTCTGGATTCCTTTAGCAGCTTGATCTGCCAGTGCCCCAACACCAGGTCGATAGAACTTAAATATTTGGCCCTGTAAAATCGTACCAATATTTCCTCCATCAGAACTGGACGATTGCTTTCGATATCAAGTATTTTATTTACTGTCTGAGTGGCCAACACCAACTGAATATTCCTATATGGTTTTTTTAACTGGTGCTATAGGATTGTTACATGGACTGTCAGACCATTCAATAATATCCTAACAGATAATCCTATTTATTTCATTTCTCACAGCTTCATGCACACTTAATGCTATCTGGATTTTAAAAATATTTCCTGTTTCTTAATTTTTAACATACACTCATACTCTTCAACAACTCCAGGACTTTCTCTAAATGCTACTTCATTTGTCATTAATATCAATTTTAGATCACTCCATTCCTCATACATTAAGCCAAATGATTCTCAGCATTTTACATTAACCTGCTCTTCCAAGTTTATTTCCTCTTTAATCTCGTTTTCTTCGTATGCATCTTCTCCCTTTACCACAGAACTTTTATCTATTTGGACTTTCCTACTATTGTGGTTTTGTGTTTCCCAGTCTTCCTCATTATTGTTTTTGAGTCATACCCTTCTTTGTTAATTGTTAGTCTTGATGGATCTTACCTCCGTTTGTAAAACTACTCCATCTGCCTTTAACCAATCCATCTCAGATAATACAGGCAAAGCGACAACCGCTACTACAAGGATAGATTGGTGAAATGTTATTCCTGAAATATTAAATGGCAACAGTACTTCCTCTTCAAGTTTCCTAACTTTCGTTCCAGTCAATCCTATAAAATGAGTGTTAGTCACGACTTGCCAACTCCTTTTCTTTCTTTTCTAAACTTCTTTAGGTAACAAACTTACTTGGCTTCTTGTGTCAATCACAAAATTTACAATTTTATCTTTAACTAAGGCTTGCACTATGAGGTTAGATTCTGTCTGTACTTTACTCATTTCCATTTCTAACAGTTACTCTTCATTTAAAAGTTACTGGTCTGTATAGCGACTGAATGCATTACTAATAGCTTCATGAGTAGTTGGCAGTCCTGCCATTGGAACTGCTTGATGACAGTTCGTTACGTCCTCAATAATTACTCCCCTATGTGACTTTGATGCTGTCACCTTACCTGACTGGTTATGATTATTCTCTCTGTTGTAGCCCACCTTGTGATTACTATTACCATTAGACTTTCTCCTACCTCCACGGACATCTTAATTCCTATTATTAACAATTATGTGGCTGTTACCATTATTAAAATTCCTATATTTGAAACGTCTCCTTAGAAAAATTAGTGAATGACTGTGGTGATAAACATCTTATATTATTTGATTTTCAAAGAGATGAGCAAAACTGAACGTACTTAGACATTACTCTCTTTACTTATTCTGATCAACACTAAACTGACACACAATATTTTTAGCACAACGCAATCTGACTTTCAAAAATCCCTACAAAAGAATGGCCCTGATTAACATTAACCTATACGTTTCACAAATCACTTACCTCACAAAAATCTTCGTTACTCGAACTACTGCAATACAGCGAGCGCCACTACTGCCAGCTAAATAAAAGATTCTAACTACCGAAGGCACTAACTACTGATAGGCATAGTTAGCAAATGAAGGATTTTGATAGAGAACAAACAATGTATTACCTCAATAGCGTTCAGAAGTGATAATATATATATCAGTCCATGATATCCAATATTACAAATTTACTCTTTCTGATGGACACACGTCCAGATCGTCATCGTCCGCTCTCAAAATTCCGCCATCTCTCTCCCCACATCCACCACTGCTAGCGGCTCACCTCCAACAGCACAACGCTACGCGCTGTTAACAGCCAACAGCCCAACACTACAATAGCGAATATTACAACAATGCCACCCAGCCACAGACTGCACACAGCACAGCCAGTGATTTTTCATACAGTGCGCTACATGGCGTTACCAATATAAAAACCTAAACAGCCTACATACATATTGACTATTATAATTTCTATTATTATTCGATTCGTTTCGTTCCCACCTTTTACTTCTACCTCTACCAACTGGTCGGAAATTACTGTTATCTTTGTAGTTATTGTTACATTCATAATTAGAACTGTTCCTGTTATCCCTTCTGCAATTTCCCTTTCCATTTCTTTCACCACTGTAATTATCTTTTACTTCTATACAGCTGGACATCCTCGTGTCCGCTTTATCCTTTGAATTATATTCTAAAACGTGTTGAGCCTAAACCCACCTTTCTCCCACTAATCTCTCTCGAACTCTGTGTGGCAATTACTTAATCGATATCTGAATAAGATGTATTTTGTTTACAGGTTCATCTAAATATAGGGCTCAGTTAAGATGATATTCCACAAAATTCCTAAGTCCGCCCCATATTTCATTATATCTTTTACATCTGAACAATCCAAATTGTAAAGTTCTTTGAGCGTTAGAGGAGCACTACTTAGCTTTGAACGGACTCGTAAAACCTTCAACTATATGAAAGTTAATTGAGTTTAACATTGCCCACTGAGAAGTGTCTGGTTCTAAATGACTAATCATGAATCTTATTCTTCTAAATGACTAATCATGTATCTTATACATCGATTGTCGTCCCATGATGAAGGTAAAGCCCCTTGAAATGATTTTTGAAATATTACAGGGAATACTGACACCCTTCGTTTATAACCTGTATAATGATAACCACTGCTTTTAACTACTGGCCTCAACTGTTCCACAAGAGTTCTTGTACCCTTCTCATGTTTACACTTAAATCTATGTTCACAGTTAGAGTCATTTAACTATCTGTGCACTGATGGCTCACTCTGGCTGTTACCCCTAGAACTAACAATAAGTATATTTTCGCTTACTTGGCGTCGACGCAGTTCGATATCCACTTCTAGAGTGGAATCCATTTACAACAGTAGCAGTATTGGGGGAAAAACTAAGAACTGGCAGTTGAATATCTGCTTCGTTTACCTTCTCCACAACCCATTTTTGCGTCTTTTCTATTCATCCCCTTCTTCAGATTTCCTAACTTACTATCCACGACTACCTCCAGGCCTCTAAATTAACTTGTAAAACCTTTCCATAGATACAGTTATCTGATGGTTAACATTTTGAACTAACAACTCTATCGCTTGGTCCATCTTTTCTTTAACCTGTTCTATCTCTTTACTATTCTATTACTAATTCCCTCGAACCACTGATTTAATGCTGCTACCACAGTTTTTAATTCTTCTTTAACATCTTCAGTTTTCTTGTCTAATACTTTCTTTAAACCCTCTAAATCCCTCTGTGCTTTGTCTAAACCATCTTCCAATTTTTTCTGAGCATTTCTCATCTCCTTCTGACCATCTTTCATTTCTTTCTGTAGATCTTAAGCGAACTGAGCTAGAAATTCCTTAACATCGTCTGACGTTTTGAAAATTGTCCTGGTTTTGTCTATATTACAAGTAATTGCTATCGATAATTGTTATAATTACTTCCTATTTCCTACAAAATACTTCTTCTGCTCCAATTACACTGATCAAATGACTCTCAACAATACCCAGATTACGTTCTACACAGTATAAAAACACTGTCACTAAATTTGAACCTAATCCACAAGATCTCTCACCATATCAGACACATGTAAGAATGTAAAAGGTCTTTTGTTACTTAATGTTCTCCTTGTGTTGCCTTCTCCTATTTCTTGATCTGCTCGGTGAGATGTTGCAGCCAATGCTGAAGTTAAAGCCGAAGCTGACACAGTAGATGCTGGTACCTGTGAGTCGCCTATTGGAGCTCTGCTCATCTGGTATGTGACTTGACACTAAGGCCAGCCAGTACCTAGACAAATCTTAGGACTAATCTTAACCTATGTGGTTAAACAGCGACCTTCAGACTAATAAAATATTACAACATACCGTCCGTTCACTAGTCTACTCTTTTTCTAACTCTTATATAACCCCCGTTCTTCAAACAGGTTACCACATATGACGATTCATGTTATTATTTTTCCCTTCTTTTCTTTTAATGTAAGCAATATATATATATATATATATATATATATATATATATATATATATATATATATATATATATATACAACGCTAAAGTAACAAATTATTGTACGGCAAAGATAACATTTTGATACAAAAAGAGAAGAGCTACGCTCTTTAATTGATTAATTCCAGAACCTTCACCTGTTTGTTTCTGTAAGTGGTAGTGGGCAGATTTATGATTAGCTCTATCGTACCAGCATTATTTAAACCTACAGCAGTACAAAAGTTAAGTCTAAGAGTAGATCAGTTAAGTTTAGAGTCAAAATTTGCCAAAAAACAGAGAGATGAGATATGTGCAGATGTAAAGGAAATAACTGAAAAAGCTGAAGCCGGGATGCTGTATAAGGGCAGCACCCTTGCTGAAAAGTTAGTTTCAGAGTGCAAAATTCATGTAGATACTGTAGAAGCAGCTGTAAAGGACGAAGAAAGTCAACTTCTAGCTAAAATAGATTCAGATTTAAAAGAAGCAGAGGAAAAGTGACAAGGCAGTATTGCTAAAACTACCGACATTCCAAAACAACGTTTGACAGGAAACAAACCATGCTTTTAGAGAGGTTAGATACTTTCACTGGTTACCCACAATACGGGGCTAGCCCTTCGAAGGAAAACAGGGAAGATTGCAGAAAACAACAACACTTGCCAGCAGCCGTACCTGTCGAGCAAGCGCAGTTGCCATGCGCTACACCACAAGCAAACACAAACACGCCTGTCACAGACAGCGCAGCTGTTTGTCAACATTACTTGCAGATGAGGGATTACTTAGGGATCGACAATTTCCAATATTTACCTCTGAAGAAAAAAGAACAAACACTGTGGTCTTTATCAGAGAATTTCGAAATGTTTTACCTCGTACCTGGGCCTAAACCCAGAAAATTGGATTTGTTGTTGGATACACACAAAATGACGATTTGCTATGGGCTGTGGACATGGCCGCACGTTGCCAATACTATGAACAGTTTGAGAGAGCCTTTTTTGAGAGATATTGGTCTGACGCCGTACAAGAAAGGCTCAGACGTAAAGTATTCAACCCAGTTCCATTCAATAGCAAACATGGAAGCTTAAGGGGCTATTTTGAAAAATATTTGAATAAAACCAGATACTGGACGAACCCGGTATCTCAAGTAGATGTGCTGAAATTTTAAAGAGCCGTCCTTCTGCCCACGTTAGTGAAAAACGCATTACCATTCTGGAACACGACGCCGAATACTTTCTGTCTGTACTGGACTCAATAGATTTGATATACGAAGAGAGGCCAGTGTAACCCAAGCCTGGTAATACACAGATAGTGCCACAGATATCTGCGGACCAACAAGTGAACAACGGATCTGTGGTACAACATGGATGGCAACCTTACTCCACACAGAACCTCTGGTAACGGTAACGGTAATCACAACGGCAATTCAAATTGGTTCAAATGGCTCTGAGCACTATGGGACTTAACTTCTGAGGTCATCAGTCCCCTAGAACTTAGAACGTCTTAAACCTAACTAACCTAAGGACATCACACACATCCATGCCCGAGGCAGGATCCGAACCTGCGACCGTAGCGGTCGCGCGGTACCAGACTGTAGTGCCTAGAACCGCTCGGCCACTCCAGCCGGCACAACGGCAATTGACAAAACTGTAAATTCAAGGGCGTATATGAAAGAAATAGGCAAAAATTTAACAAAAACAGCTACAATGGGCAAATAGCATATGGCCAGCTTATACAATATGTACAGACACAAGCTACTGGCAATAATCAACCGATCGTTTGGCTAACGCAAGACAATACCAGAGAGCCGAATAATCCACAGAGTGCGGAATTCGGCCAGCAAAGTAACGCACATATGCCTAATAATGCGCAAAGACAAAGAGAATTTCCGTCGAGAGCCTCACAGGATACTCATTGGCGTAAACAAACATCAGCAGTCCATATAGTAGAAGTTACGCCTTACCCAGAGATTGATGCAACTGTGTATCCGGAAAACTTGAACCGATCACGGTAGGCCCCCGTTCTGTGATCTTGGAGGAGACTGGGGGCATGAGCTTGATCGACACTTGCTTTATAAGATACGATCATGGTAGTGATGTAAAGGATGGCCTGTGTCAAAGTAATAAGGTTATACAGGAAAATTTGACAGAGAGCAAGGTACAAGGTACTATTAAAGCCAAAATATTTGACCTTGATGTACCCATGGTGCTTGATAGAGGTGCTACGACTAATTTGATATCACAGGGATTCTTTCAAGAACTGAAGAAACGTGGGCTTATACCCACACAGCGAGTACTAAATTCAAGGTACAAACTGCCACCGGTCGGAAATCGAAAGGAGTCAAAATACAACCTTTAATCTCCATACAATTACGACAGTTTTCTGTACAATGCAATTGTTTGATAGTAGAGAAATTAATAATTAATTGTTTAATCGGTGTGGATACATTTAGAACATTCGAAGTACGAGGGTCACACCAAAAGAAATGCAGACTATTTCTGTAAAAATACAGTTTTCATTCTGCATGCGTGAAAGTTTTACAGTGTGTAGATACATCCTTCCCACTTGTTTTCAAACTTAGTTCAACCTGTTCACGTGATTGGCGCCGTCACAGCATGTCTTCAAGATGGCTACTAGACCTGACGTTTGTCAGAAGCAACGTGCTGTCATAGAATTCCTGTGCTGTGAAAACGATACAGTGGGAAACAGCCACAATAGGTTGAAAAAGCTGTACGGAGATGCTGCTGTCGATCGCAGTACAGTTAGTCGGTGGGGAAGCAGATTACGTGATGGAAGCGGGCACGGCAATATTGAGGATTGTCCTCGCAGCGGCAGGCCTCATACTGCACACACTCCAGACAATGTGCAGAGAGTTAACGAATTGGTGACTGCTGACAGATATATCACAGTTAACGAATTGTCACGCTATGTTGGAATAGGGGAAGGAAGTGTTTGCAGAATACTGAAAGTGTTGGCGTTAAAAAAGGTTTGTGCCAGGTGGGTTCCCAGGATATTGACAGTGGCTTACAAAGAAACAAGAATAACGGTATGCAGCGAACTTTTGGAACAGTACGAGAATGGTGGAGATGAATTTCTTGGAAGAATTGTGACAGGTGATGAAACATGGCTCCATCATTTTTCACCAGAGACAAAGAGGCAATCAATGCAGTGGCATCATGAAATTTCACCCAAGAAAAAAAAAAAAAAACTCAAAACCACACCTTCTGCTGGAAAAGTTATGGCTACAGTGTTTTTCGATTCCGAAGGACTCTTGGCTGTGGACATCATGCCTAGTGGAACCACCATAAATTCTGATGCATATGTGACGACAATGAAGAAACTTCAAGCTCGACTGAGCCGTGTTCGACCGCATCGGCAAAAGCAGGATGTTTTGCTGTTGCACGACAATTCACGGCCACATGTCAGTCAAAAAACCATGGAAGTTATCACAAAACTCGGATGGACAACACTGAAACACCCGCCTTACAGTACTGATCTGGCTCCATGTGACTATCATCTCTTTGGGAAACTGAAAGACTCTCGTCGTGGAACAAGGTTTGAAGATGATGACTCCCTTGTGCACACTACCAAACAGTGGCTCCAACATGTTGATCCAGAATTTTACCGTGGGGGTATACAGGCGCTGGTTCCAAGATGGCATAAGGCAGTTGAGGGGGATGGAAATTATGTGGAGAAATGAAAATATTGTTCCTGAAGGATGTATCTACACACTGTAAAACTTTCAAACATGTAGAATAAAAGATGGATTTCTTTTAGAGTGACCCTCGTACAAATTGATGTAAGAAAAGGCCAACGTTATTTCACTGTAAATAACCTATTATTTGTAATTGACCTAATCAGGGGAAGTACTAATAGACGTAAAACTGAAGTTACTCAAGACTTTGAAGTTCAGTTGATAAATCCCATAGTTAGTTTGTCAACACATACAATAACGAACAGTCCGCAGCAGAAGAAGTAAACGTCGACTCAATAAGCACAAAGGGAAGTGAATCAAAGTGCTTGTCTCAAAAACAGCAAACGGAACTTAGGGAACTGATACTTGCTGATACACATGTATTTGAAAAAAGACTAAGTATCATTAAGGATTTTGTGTACAAAATGAAAGTATATCCTCACGAAACTTTTTGTTCTACTTCATACCCTACACCATGGGCAAAAAGGGAAGCAGTAAGAAAAGAGATTGGTCCTCGACACACACAACATTAATCAGATTATTGTACCAATCCGAACATGTCCAGACAACTTAGAGGAACAACTTATGAAATTCCATGAAGCTAAATTTCTTACTGTAATTGACGTCAGGCTTCATATTGGCAAATAAAACTACATGAAGAAAGGCCGAAGTATACTGCCTTGGTATGTGGGGACAGGACCTTCGAATTTCAAGTATTACCATTTGGATTGAACGTAAGTGTAGGTGTATTTATCTCTGCACTGGCCAGAGTGCCAGAGCCCAGACAACAGTATACATGGACGACCTTTCAGTCGCTACACCCACTAGGGTAGATCACTTAAGATTAATTGAACAAGTATTGAGATGCTTTTCTGAATATGGAGTAACAGAATATCTCAAGAAATCTGATTTCAGGGAAGAAAAGATAAAATTTGTAGGACACTTGATCTCTTTGGAAGGCATATTGCCTGATCCTTAAAAAAACTTGATGCCAATAGGAGCTGCCCTTTTCTTCAAACCAAGAGACAATTAAAGGCATAACTAGGCCTAGTATCACAGGAAGTTCATTCCTAACCAACTTATGAAAAGTGATAATTTACTCAATCTTCTCTGGGAAAATAAACCTTGGTTATGGGACAATCAATATCAAACTGGTTTTGAGGACCTTAAGCAAGCCTTATTATTTTATCTCAACCAGACATGAAGAATTTTAGTTTCTGCACCAACATGTCTTCTCAAGGTCTGGATGCATTCCTTTTTCAAATGGTAGAAGAAGAGGGAAATGTTATCTGTAAAGTAATTAGCTTCACCAGTTGCACCTTATCCGAAGCTGAACGTCCATATTCAGTTACGATAGTTGGAAGGTTTGACTGTAGTTTGGTTCTTTAAAAGTACGAATATTTCCTCTGGGGTAAACACACAAAAGTATACTGTGACCATCAGTCCCTATTGTTTTTGTTAAATTGTAAATTACTAAATCGACAGATAGCCAGGTGGTGTAAGTATCTTCAAGAATTAGATTTTGAAATAGTGTACATAAAAGGAAACAAAGCCATAATAGCTGATGCTATTTCTAGATTACCATAAGTCTTGTTACAAGAATTCAACGATCTTTTAAATTAGGAAAGTGAAATAAGAGCTATTGTGATGGAGGACAAAACACTCCGACCACAATATGTCCATATGTGTAAACACACCGAGCAATTACAGCAGGAAGACACACTGAAACGTCACAGATTTACACTTCATTTAACTGACTGATTAATTTCTACATGTTTAATAATTCATTTCATGCCGAGAGCGTCCTTTCAATGTTTCGTCTAGCTAATTAACCTTTGGATTCAAGATTGCTTCCGTGTATATTTTTTCTTCTGTTGGTGTCACACATCCTTTCTCATCCTTTGATCCCATGATCTATGTGGATGGATAAACGTAACTATGCATGGAATATATAATAATCTGGATTAGTTAAAGATGGTAGCAGTAGGGTAGTTTAGCACCAACATAACAACGTGAGCAGATTCGGCAGAGAGTTCGTGATTCCAAAGATAGTTGGGATGAGCAGGGCAGAGTTTGTGAGGTTGGTCTCACTGAGGTCCTACCCACACCACCAGTTTTTTTGAACGGTTGGCGGTTGGTCGTGGAACGCACCATGTTAGGACACTCTGGGGATGTAGATTGAATGAGACAGACGCAGGGGTGCGGCGCTCGTCGTTGATGGTGAAAAAAGTATTCATAATGTAGGTTTCTTGGGGTAACATTGCTTATGAACCATGTTCGTGTGTGAATTAATACCGGGAAACTTTCAGCGATATTTTATTTGTAGAAATTTTTCAGATTAATGTGTTTCAACTAGCGGACTTAGGCGCGAGGTGATTGACGGGATGAACCAACGGTTCTTGTTCTTAGGTCAATAGCGGATAGGTTCATTAAAGTTTCATTTGTTGCATGAATCAATGGTTTATTTTACTCATTTCTTTGTTGTCGAACTTGGCCACATGTTGCCAGCATTCATAACAGTAGTCACTGGATTTCCCATTCGTTAATCATAGTATGAATAATGTGGGGTCATGAAGCGTGGGCTGGTTTGCTTACGTTGCATTGCGGTTGCATAATAGGCAGTTTCAACATGAACTTATCCGCATGGTACTGCATGTGTAGTAACACAAGTAATGTTTGAGAGAGTGAATGGTAATATCCTTCCCTACTCCACGCGTTAAATATGTGTGACAATAACTAAATGGTGTTAAGAGGTTACCATTCAGTAACATTTTATTTTTACCCATTTTAATCATTAGTAGATGTAACTGGCGACGAAGTGTTGACTTTGTTTCCGGTATGACGAGATATGAGAGATAGTCAGTGCTTCATGTAGGTTTTGTCAGTGAGAGTGGTAATTTTCTTAATTATAATAAATTTCTTGTATGTTTTGTCACAAGGAGTAATAGTTTCCTTAAATGTTTTGTCACAGAGAGTAATAGTTTTCTCAAATATTTTCGAAATAAACCAGAATGATAATTGAAATTGTTTCTTAGCGTTATTTAGTATCCTTCATTCATAGCACTGAGATAATGACTATATTCTATGAATTTTCAATCCAGGCATATCCATTGTATGCATTATGCACTTCATGCGACTAACTGAATTCATAGTATCAGAAAAAGAAAGTCTTACCGTCCCTAATGCGCACGTATTGTTCCATGGCCATTCACCAATGTTGCGTTATCCATTGCTTCATTTTTAAATTATAAAACTATCTTTTCCAGCGGGTTTCATTACCCATATCTCAATTTATTGGGCCTAATTGAAAGCATTAGACAGATAGCGGTAGGTATGGGAACCATGGAGTACTGCATCAGCTTACATTAAAGGGAGATACTTCATACATGAAAATTAATCAGCTTAACAAACAAGGGATAGACTTTCAACACGCTGGAGTAAGGTAAGAGCGAAATGTGTGCAAAACGGTGATGAAAAGTTAAAAAGCTTTTTCACTATTCACAAAGGTGTTCTGTTTCATAGGAACCATCCAGGACAAGAACAATGGCATGTGTGTTTGACAGAGAAATATGTGGATGACTTTATCATATACACACACAATACTTGGGGCCATTATGGCACTGCAAAGTGCAGTGACAAAATAGGTAAATATTGTTATTTCCCCAAACTTAGATGAAGAGAACTACAGATGATAAGAAAGTGTATTGCTTGCCAGAAAGCAAAACATTGTAATAACTCCAAAAATATAGAACTACATCCCACTGTGGCTAAAAAACCTCAAGAAAAGTTATCATTAGATGTGCCTGGACCTTATCCCAGAGGTAAGGGGGGGAGTAAAATACGTAGTAGGTCTGTATGATATTTTCACCAAGTACGTAAAACTATATGCTGTACAGAACACTACAGCCAGTTCAACTGTAAGGCTAATCAAAGAGGATTATTTTGCAAGAGTACGAAAACCAGAAATCATGTTAACAGATAATGCCTCATATTTTGTTGGATGTAAATGGAAAGAGTTTGTAGATTCCAGTCAAATCAAACACATTTTACTGTCCAAATTTAAACCCAAAGCATCCCCCATAGAGAAGGTGCTTAAAGAATTCAACAGGTTTGTGAGGATCTATATACCTTGTAAACATACCAAGTGGATAGAATATGGACTCCTTTCTTACAAGTTGTTAACAACCTTCCCCATACAAAAACTGGATTTACACCAAATGAGCTGATGTTCAATTGAAAACAAGTAGATGAGTGGATAAACCTTTGCCCAAGATACCGATACCGGAATTATCATTGGACGACAAAATATGACAAGCAGTAATCAACCTTGAAACCTGGGCTAAATATAGGAAAGTAATGTATGACAGAAAGCTGAAATGTACAACATAATTTTATATAGGATAAAAGGTGTTACTTAGAACACATCCCAAACCCATAAGAATTGGAAAACTGAACCATAAGTGGCAACTGCTATACACTAGACCATACATATATCCCCTACCCAGGAGCATACAGATTGGTACACGCAAACACGGGTAGAGGCAAGGGCCTTTACTCGCACAATGACTTGAGAACTTTTATGTATTGAAGAAGGGCAGTATACCACCTAATCACATTCCAGAATTTATGTTGTTAGTTGATAAGGAAAATTTTTGTTTGTGATTCTTCTTGTATGTCGAAAGTGTAAACAATAAGATGAGTGGATGTAGAATTTTAGTTTTATGTGTCTACAGATGACGATAGTCTAAATACAACGCTTTGCCTTGTGCATGGTCCAGTTGTAAACAAATGAACAAACTTGTGAAATGCACGGTAGTACTGCTTGCAATAAACAACTCGCTGCGACAAAGTGGTATCAGAACGATGCAGCGCATTCATTGTGGAGCAAGCTAGTCACCAAAACAGAAAGCGTGTGCTCACCAGACAGATACAGCTGGGAGTGTTGGAGCACCCAAAACAAACAAACTCTACGAGCTACAGCCTGCACTAACATTTGTGGAGCCTATTGTATAAACAGGGGCAAAGAAAATTAAGGGAGAGTCTATACTACAATATGACTATCTACACAATACACACGTGCAAAGATGAGCTAAGGGATTATATACACAGAAAGGGACCCTAAACTATGAGATATTACTTAAGTTGTGCCACTATACACGTATGTGTACAATACTTACAAATTTAAGTATTGAAAGTACATGTACTAATTATATTTGATGGTCCAGAAAAGCGTTGATGCAGGTAAATAAACGAGTAGAGTATAAGTGGTAAACTGAATAACAGGTTGCACCACGCCTATAATACACTCTATCTTTCAGATTTATAAGGTAAGTAGAGACGCTCACATGACATTAAATAAGTTTTGATATAGCATGACTGCACACTGAAGTGAATGAATACATGGCTGAATATATGAAATAGCCATTGAGCCACTATACACTTATCTATGAAGATTTAGTTTTAAGTCAGTATTAAGTTTTTCTTCCAGGAAACGATGCATCGACACATCCTAAAGTGAAGAAAGATAAATACTTGTAGTGTTAGGTACCATATACAAATAAGAAAGGACTGCACTACAAGATAAATATAGTTACAAGTTTATGAATGTGATAGTGTGAAAGTATGTGGAGAAAAAAAACATTTACAGTACATCACATATCACATGCTGAACTAAGGTTGAGCACTACCAACTACTGTGAGCATCAACTACCCATGAAAGCTTCAAACATCTGATTTAAACTGAAATTTTTATGCATGTTTATTACTTATGTAAACACTGTTTTACACTCATTGTACGTAGCATGTTTTATTGGTGATACAACTCTGTGTGCCTCATCGTATGAAATGGTTGACCTTTATACAATGAACATGACGAGTAAATACTAAGCTTCACTTTTAAAAACTGAATAAGTATTTGATATGATGGGTATAATAAGATTTGACATGTGTTTACAAACAACAAACTATATTGTTCTTGGGATCACTGTTCAGTCTAGTAACGAGACGTAACTGAGCACATAAATGCTTTTACGTGGAATTTCCTCAACCCTGTAACGTGTAGATCCTTCATGGAGAATGCTGAATGATAGAGGAGGCGAGGCCATGCATAGTTATCTGAGTGGCGCGTAGTATCTGTTGTAGCGACCATTGTTCACTCTTTTATTCTCTGGAATTGATAAATATGCTCCAACAAGATACCACTTTGTTGCAGCGAGTTGTTTATTGCAAGCAGTGCTACCGTGCATTTCACAAGTTTGTTCATTTGTTTACAACTGAACCATGCACAAGACAAAGCGTTGTATTTAGACTATCGTCATCTGTAGACACATAAAACTAAAATTCTACATCCACTCATCTTATTGTTTACACTTTCGACATACAAGAAGAATCACAAACAAAAATTTTCCTTATCAACTGACAACATAAATTCTGGAATGTGATTAGGTGGTATACTGCCCTTCTTCAATACATAAAAGTTCTCAAGTCATTGTGCGAGTAAAGGCCCTTGCCTCTACCCGTGTTTGCGTGTACCAATCTGTATGCTCCTGGGTAGGGGATATATGTATGGTCTGGTGTATAGCAGTTGCCCCTTATGGTTAAACTGTGTAAGCATTCACTTGACCAAGAACAACTGCTACAATTCCGCACTGCATTGATAATGACCCGACACAGGTTGAAATCAGATCTGTGTTGTGACTATAAATGTCATATTAAAACAACTTGATTCCACGAATAATTGCTGCTCTATCTAACCCAATATCACCACAGTCGCTGAGTGCACCCACCCCATGGAGGGTAACCTGAAGAATATATCAATTTATGCCATAAAGGAAAACAGTATCTTTTATTGTGTGAATATTATATAAAGAATGTACAACCAAATGAAAGTAAAAAGTGTGCTCACATAAATGGAATCGATCAATGTAATGAAACTGTAATTCAACAAAATGTACTAAAATGAAACCGAATATCAAAAAGTGTTATAAGAGTTATTAGGAAGGCCAAGTTTATTCATATATTTACATCAATGATACCCATCTGTTCATCATTTACCCCTCGCCGCGAATCCTGCATCAGGAGGTTCGAAGCAGACAAGAGGAATCTGCGTGAGCACTGGAAGGACGATTCAGTATTTGCACTGTCATAATCAGCACAAAGACACGAAGCCCACGCCTACTACAATAGTACAAGTTTATATGCCAACTAGCTCTGCAGATGACGAAGAAATTGAAGAAATGTATGATGAAATAAAAGAAATTATTCAGATAGTGAAGGGAGACGAAAATTTAATAGTCATGGGTGACTGGAATTCGGCAATAGGAAATGGGAGAGAAGGAAACGTAGTAAGTGAATATGGATTGGGGCTAAGAAATGAAAGAGGAAGCCGCCTGGTAGAATTTTGCACAGAGCACAACTCAATCATATCTAACACTTGTTTCAAGAATCATAACAGAAGGTTGTATACATGGAAGTAGCCTGGAGATACTGACAGGTTTCAGATAGATTATATAATGGTAAGACAGAGATTTAGGAACCAGGTTTTAAACTGTAAGACATTTCCAGGTGTAGATATGGACTCTGACCACAATCTATTGGTTATGAACTGTAGATTAAAACTGAAGAAACTGCAAAAAGGTGGGAATTTAAGGAGATGGCACCTGGATAAACTGACTAAACCAGAGGTTGTAAAGAGTTTCAGGGAGAGCATAAGGGAACAATCGACAGGAATGGGGGAAAGAAATACAGTAGAAGAAGAATGGGTAGCTTTGAAGGATGAAGTAGTGAAGGCAGCAGAGGATCAAGTAGGTGAAAAGACAAGGACTAGTAGAAATCCTTGGGTGACAGAAGAAATACTGAATTTAATTGATGAAAGGAGAAAATATAAAAATGCAGGAAATGAAGCAGGCAAAAAGGAATACAAACGTCTCAAAAATGATATCGACAGGAAGTGCAAAATGGCTAAACAGGGATGGCTAAAGGTCAAATGTAAGGATGTAGAGGCTTCTCTCACTAGGGGTAATATAGATACTGCCTACAGGAAAATTAAAGAGACCTTTGGAGAAAAGAAAACCACTTGTATGAATATCAAGAGCTCACGTGGAAATCCAGTTCTAAGCAAAGAAAGGAAAGCAGAAAGGTGGAAGGAGTATATAGAGGGGCTACACAAGGGCGATGTACTTGAGGACAATATTATGGAAATGGAAGAGGATGTAGATGAAGATGAAACGAGAGATACGATACTTCGTGAAGAGTTTGATAGAGCACTGAAAGACCTGAGTCGAAACAAGGCCCTGGGAGTAGACAACATTCCATCAGAACTACTGACGGCCTTGGGAGAGCCAGTCCTGACAAAATTCTACCATCTGGTGAGCAAGATGTATGAGACAGGCGAAATACCCTCAGACTTCAAGAAGAATATAATAATTCCAATCCCAAAGAAAGCAGGTGCTGACAGATGTGAAAATTACCGAACTATCAGTTTAATAAGTCACGGATGCAAATTACTAACGCGAATTCTTTACAGACGAATGGAAAAAATTGTAGAAGCCACCTTGGGGAAGATCAGTTTGGATTCCGTAGAAATATTGGAACACGTGAGGCAATACTGACCCTACAACTTATCTTAGAAGGAAGATTAAGGAAAGGCAAACCTACGTTTCTAGCATTTGTAGACTTAGAGAAAGCTTTTGACAATGTTGACTGGGATACTTTCTTTCAAATTCTGAAGGTGGCAGGGGTAAAATACAGGGAGCGAAAAGCTATTTACAATTTGTACAGAAACCAGATGGCAGTTATAATAGTTGAGGGGCATGAAAGGGAAGCGTGGTTGCGATGGGAGTGAGACAGGGTTGTAGCCTCTCCCCGATGTTATTCAATCTGTATATTGAGCAAGCAGTGAAGGAAACAAAAGAAAAATTCGGAGTAGGTATTAAAATCCATGGAGAAGAAATAAAAACTTTGAGGTTCGCCGATGACATTCTAATTCTGTCAGAGTCAGCAAAGGACTTAGAAGAGCAGTTGAACGAAATGGATAGTGTCTTGAAAGGAGGATATAAGATGAACATCAACAAAAGCAAAACGAGGATAATGGAATGTAGTCTAATTAAGTCGGGTGATGCTGAGGGAATTAGATTAGGAAATGAGACACTTAAAGTAGTAAAGGCGTTTTGCTATTTGGGGAGCAAAATAACTGATGATGGTCGAAGTAGAGAGGATATAAAATGTAGACTGGCAATGGCAAGGAAAGCGTTTCTGAAGAAGAGAAATTTGTTAACATCGAGTATAGATTTAAGTGTTAGGAAGTCGTTTCTGAAAGTATTTGTATGGAGTATAGCCATGTATGGAAGTGAAACATGGACGATAACTATTTGGGACAAGAAGAGAATAGAAGCTTTCGAAATGTGGTGCTACAGAAGAATCCTGAAGATTAGATGGGTAGATCATATAACTAATGAGGGGGTATTGAATAGCATTGGGGAGAAGAGAAGTTTGTGGCACAACTTGACTAGAAGAAGGGATCGGTTGGTAGGACATGTTCTGAGGCATCAAGGTATCACCAATTTGTTATTGGAGGGCAGTGTGGAGGGTAAAAATCGTAGAGGGAGACCTAGAGATGAATACACTAAACAGATACAGAAGGTTGTAGGTTGGGAGATGAAGAAGCTTGCACACGATAGAACGGCATGGAGAGCTGCATCAAACCAGTCTCAGGACTGAAGGCCACAGCAACTACAACAAATCAGCACTATGCACAGTGGAACTGGTATGAAGCAGAATGTAACTCAAAAATCTGAATATTGATCTTAAATATATTGACACCGAAGGGCTGTTGATATTGGTACCAGTTTAAGTTTGACCCAGGATTTGCAAATTACCCTCCAATTTCTTTCAATTATTCCTTCCAAATTTTTTAATTATTCAAACAGCAATTATTGATCAGTTACTATTATTTTGTCCCCTCTCTCATATGTCACTATTCAGCCATTCGATCGAATCCTCTAGTTAATTGCTCAGTGTTTCTAGCTCAGGATATGCTTGTATTTGACTTATGCAGGCAGGGCCCCCAATCTTTCTCTCCTTGTACTGTACCAGAAATGACACCTATGTGTGTCCATGTATTTAGCCGTTATAAAACATTGAGGAATATAAAGGAACTTAATAATTTTTTCTTATTGATAAATGTATAGATAATTATTCGACTCTCATACCAAAGATTCATTTGAAAAGTAATTAACACTGAATGACAAAAGAAGCTTTATGCTCTTCGTTTATTAGTTTTGGTAATAGTTATCTTTTCGTTGTACCCATGTCCTGGTGAGAAGATCTATAATCTAAGTGTTCTTCAGCTTCAAGTGAAATTGTGCAAAATAATGAAAGCAACTTCTGAAACAATACGATTTTCTGATATACGATACCATGGATTCCAGCTCCTGTAACTCTGGAAGATTGTTATTATTTTACTTTTGGATAGACAATTTAGGTGAAGGCAACGATCTTGACGATGGCACTGCTCAACAATGGAGATACGTGTATGTGTTCATCACTTTTCCTTCGTGACCGTCAATGTCAATTTCAATATTTAAGTCATTTTGCTGTGACATTCAGAACCAGCAATCCTCCTTTTCATTTAATTACGAAGTCCGATTATTTTATTTCTCAGGTGAATAAATGCAAATTGTACAAATTATAAGTCGACATATTTAAATAATTTTTTCATCCATTATTGTAACTATAAGCAATTGTTTCTGTTACTTGTTACGCAAATTGCTTACCAGACAAGAAAATTATTACCGAACTCATAATATTTACAAATATTTATCTTACAAATTTGTAAAAGAGGGAAGTTTTGGAACATTAAAAGTTAAACCTACTAACAAGGAAATGGACCGTCAAAAGAAAATGTGTAAGAGCAACAGCACTGCTATGCTTTCGGTTGATCGTAAATGTGGGATAGAATTGGATTTTTGCAACCCCACTGCATAGCTCTCATTGTTTTTCAAGATTTCATTTTTAGGTAGTTTTGTAGATTATTGTAAATATAATATACGTGAATGTATCACAAGATGGCGTATGATTTTCATTGATTGCGCTCGTAAAAGGCACTTACCAGTCTTCTGTTTCACCAGACACATATTTTACTATGTTGAATTTCACGAACGAGCGCGACGTCACCTGTGATTTGTTTACGTGTAGTATGAGCCTCAATAGAAGTGAAGTTCGGCTGCACGCTGTATGTACAGCTCTGGTGAAATTAAGATCACAAACCAAAACGATGGATAATTCATCTGATGAGGAATCATTTGCTCAATGTATGCCTAACACAGTGGTAGAAAACATTGCAATACTGATAACACAGTCGCAGTGACTAGTGGTACTCAGTCTCAAGCGACAGATGATAATATGTCAACTTTGGAAACTATTCCAGATTCCGCAAAATGTACAAGGTCCAGTAGCGCCAGAGAATAAGCAGATGTTTAGAGTAATGCAGACAGATTTGATGTCACAATTTGTAACTCAGATAACAGCCCAAATGAATACACAGATAGTAAATGTCACAACACAGATAGGGAATGTAAGAGCCCAAATGAATATACAGACAGGAAATGTCACAACACAGATAAGCAATGTCACTACACAGGTAGACAATGTCACAACATAGATAGGGAATGTAACAACTCAGATAAGCAACGTCACTACAAAGGTAGACAATGTCACAACACAGATTGGAGTGTAACCACTCAAATGAACAAGCTAGACAGTAATGTAAAAAACCTTACCGATATGCACAATAACCTGACAACACAACTAAAAAGGGAGGTAGCCGATCAGGTGATATAAATGGTACGTGAAGATTTAAATTCCATGAATCAGGATTTTGACAATTTGAAAACCACAGTTAAGGATGTGCCAAATCAGATACATAAGTTAACTGAAAATTTCAATGGCATGAGTGTACAGCAAACCGAGCTCATTACAAAAATGCAGGAAGCTGTAAATCTAGTTGAGGACAAGACAAAACAGCAGTCTGAAGACTTTCTAGAAGAAAAAGACACAGGCATAAACCATACTCTAGAAACAGTTACGAAAAGCAAAAGGCAAAACAATGGGACAAGTATACACTACACAAAACACATTTATAGTTAAACCGCAAACTGACGTAGGCCAGATACAGAAAAACTTTGACACAGGAGTTACCAGGCTGGCAGAATCAAATCGTCGAGCAATCAAGACGCAGAAGAAGACCTTGACAACGTACCCACAGGCAAGAGCGAAAGTGCAATTAGTGAATATCCTACCCTGAATGTACATGTGTTTCGCCAAATTATGAGAAGTACAGTAACCAACGACACCGTGATGAAAGAAAGAAACAACAGATAGCTGAACTCGTTTTGTCATCAGTTTTGTTAGAAGAGAATATTAAACACCTACAGTTTTATACCTGAAAAGAAGTTTGTGCATACAGTAATATTTTATAAAATCATTCAAAAATGTATTATCTAAAACGTGATTGGAACAGCAAAAGATACAATATCTTACGTGTTGCATCCAAGGTGATGGAGCATTATGGCTGATGGAAATGTCAGAAACTTGTCAGACATTAGAACATTTTGAAAACGCCTTTCTTTCAAAGTACTGGTCACATGGGGTTCAAGAGACATTAAGAAAAGCCCTATTCAACCCAGAACAATATAATCCAAAATCTGGATCATTGCAAAAGTATTCTGAGAAATATTTAAATTAGATGAGGTTCTGGGACGAGCTAGTGACACACAATGGCGCCCTGCGCATTCTGATTGCTAAACTACCGCTTAATATTCGGGAAAAGCTAGTACAAGTACCTGAAAGCTATTTGGAGTACTTTCTATCTGTCTTGGACTCTATTGGCTTAATCAATTAAGATACAACACAGAGCCACACCAACCAAAGTAATTTCCGTAGTAGTGGTGGCAGCCAGCCTCCGTAGCGCCAACCGCAGTACGGCGTCAACAATGCATCGTGCAGGGCTGCGTCACGTTCCAGCTTTTGACGATCCCGCGTCAGTAGCGCATATGGCAGACCCGAGTTCGGGTGACAATTTAAATAAGAACTTTAACCAAAATTTTAACCCAGAGTATAAAAGGAAAAGAATAAATGGTGACAGAAACTACTCTGGCTACTCCACTAACCGGAAACGAAATTTGAATAGAAGCGATAACGGGAATGAGTGGGCTAACGCTTACAGTAACCTTCAGTCTCATTTTATCAACAACAACACAGCTGATCCAAGAAATGTGCAGTGGCAGTACCTCTATCAGTCCCAAGCACAAAGTAACATTACACCTATAAACTCAGGGCAGAATCGTGATTGGAATGCACAAGAGGAACAACACGTCGAGAATGAATATTATAGAAGTGACAAACGGAACACCTACAAACAGTAATAATGGTTCGTTAAACTAAATGTGGCCTCATTATGCTCCACAATGTCGGCCATGGATAGCTGTGGGGGCGATCCATTCTACCATGGTAGTAATTTGCTAAGGTATCAAGATGAAGCATCCCATCTGTTCCAAGACAAACTGTAGGTTTAAATGAAAAGATAAGACAGGTACTGATCTCTATTACAGAACAAGCTCAACACTGTAAGAAACACTTTGACAAACAGCTACATGGTGTTACCAGATTTGTGGTTGGAGAAAAAGTATTACGTAAGAGACATGTGAATTTTTTTCTTTTAGCCAAGATAAACCCTAAGTGGCAAGTAAGACATACTGGTCCCTACATTACTGTACATATTCCGCAGGACGGATGTTATTTAATTGCGCATCCTCCCAACGGTAAAATCAAAGGACTCTGTGCACACACACACTTGAGGAAATTCTACCATGTTTAAGTATCACACTTGACATCTATCTATGCACAAGAGCGAAATAAGTAACCTACAGTAAAACGAAGGAATACGATTAGGAAAAAGTAAGTATATTTTATGCAGCTACGTGAATCACAGGATTTCACTATCTTCGTTTGCATTTGTCAGTGACTATGGACACAATACACAAGCAAGCTAGGACATACACATCAATTGATGACTAGCAATGTTAGCACAGGGTGTACTTGGAACGTCTGACTGAATAGTCTATGATCACAGTGATATTTTAGTTTTCAGTTTATGTACGAAGGATTCTGGAGTGAACAATTAGCACAGACCTCATACAAGTACAAGCTGTAAGTTTTTTTTATGCCACTTCTGCATCAAGATTGCAAGGTACAGAGTAAGTTACAGAAAATATTAGACTCCCTAAGGTACTGCAAAAGTATATGTTGCAGCGATAATTTTTTTTTCCTATCGTATCCGCACCACTAGGCATTATCTATGAGTACATCGAACAAAACGGTATTAATTTTTTTGTATGCTGTGATGATGAAGTAATTTCTGGCTGCTAATGAACGTTTAGCGTGGTATATACCACACGCATGACACAATAATCCAAGTAAAGTGCATCTGAAGATATAACCAATGAATAAAAACTAGTCTGATCTTACTGAAATACAAATAATTTTTCAACTTTATACACACCAAATACACAGTTGTCGTATGATTTGTAAATGTTATCTGAGTAAAACTTAACACAGTCTCTAATAATAATAAAAAGAAATATGTATGAAGTAAATTACAGGAAATTGTTTGGCAGAGAAATTAGGTAATGCGGAAAAAACATAATTCTTTACAGGTGGCATTCATCGAGATCCTAAGAGACTTCAACCGGCGATGAGAAGCAACTAAGTTACACTAATGTCGCTATGTCTTACGCTCGACATTATAAAATATAACCATGATCACTGAGAAGTTCACTACTTGACGCTCAGTAGCACCAGAGATTTTTAATAATTTGTCTTTTCTTTGACATGAAAGTACTAAGAATCTACTGCATGCTGACTTTACAAGAACACACACACTATTTTCTCTTACGTTTACAATATTTTATCCACTGTGAGTTGAAGACATTTTGTGGAAGAAGTAAAGTAAGGAGTGACTAAGGTCATGTTCAATAAAAATTGTGCCATACCAGTGATACAATGATGAACACACGAACATGAAAACATGTACAAACACAGACACAGACTTAGGAAGCGGCATAGTGTACAGCAGCCAATCTTCATTATCAATCTGTTGTTCATATTAACTGGCATTGTAATTTTGTGTGAATTTTAGGCATAGTGATTTGTTTATTTATGTGCTTTTATTTCATTCTAATTGTTTTTTATGTGTGTACCATGCGTTGTTACAATGTTGGTTCAAATGGTTCAAATGGCTCTGAGCACTATGGGACTCAACTGCTGAGGTCATAAGTCCCCTAGAACTTAGAACTACTTAAACCTAACTAACCTAAGGACAACACACACATCCATGCCCGAGGCAGGATTCGAACCTGCGACCGTAGCGGTCGCGCGGTTCCAGACTGTAGCGCCAGAACCGCTCGGCCACCAGCGGCCGGCTACAATGTTGGGTAATGTAAACATGAAATTCACCCCCACAGTGTCTGCCCCCAGTAACTGAGTGGTCAGTGCGACAGCTTGTCAGTCCTAAGGTCCCGGGTTCGATTCCCAGCTGGGTCGGAGATTTTCAGGGACCGGGTGTAGTGTTGTCCTAATCATTATCATTTCATCCCCATCGACGCGCAAGTCGCCGAAGTGGCGTCAAATCAAAAGACTTGCACCCTGCGAATGGTGTACCCGACGGGAGACCCTAGTCACAAGACATTTACATTTACCAGCACAGTAACTCGTGGGTAGTTAATGCACAGATTTTGCTTCATTTGAAAACAATTTCTATAACCACTTTTGGTGCATTCATTTTTTATATAGTCGTTTCGATGTATAAGTGCATTTATACCACGATCCTAAGTTAGGGGAGAGCTGTTGTTCTCGAAAACGTGTTCTCTTATGCCCTGTGAGATGAAAGATAGTATCATGATCGCGAACTGTAGTACTAGAGACATGCATTTTCAGAGAGCACATTCAACTACCAACTTGTGTAATGAAATATTTTGAGCAGTATGTACACAGATAAAGTTTTGAAGGAGGATACAAGAGCAAATAACGAACGTGGGCATAAACTACTAAAACTTAGCCAGTGGTCTCATGAGCTACAATTTTTCTGAACGGTAAAAATGAACAGAACAGTGTATAGTTACCCAAAGACATTTATTCAGTGAAATTTGAGTTACACGCCTAGAGGCAAGTGAGAACACGTGTAAGTGCATTTGTAGCATGATCCTAAGTTAGGGAAGTGCTGTTGTTCTCGAAAACGTGTTCTCTTATGTCCTGTGAGATGTAAGATAGTATCACAATCGCGAACTGAAGTACAAGAGGCACGTATTTTCTGAGAGCACATTCACAACCTCTTCTTCAAAAAATGGTTCAAATGACTCTGAGCACTATGGGACTTCACTTCTGAGGTCATCAATCCCCTATAACTTAGAACTACTTAAACCTAACTAACCTAAGGACATCACACACATCCATGCCCAAGGCAGGAATCGAACCTGTGACCGTAGCGGTCGCGCGGTTCCAGAGTGTAGCGCCTAGAACCGCTCGGCCACCCCAACCTCTTCTTCAATCAACAAAACTCTGAATGACTTGCATCTCCCCAAATCAACAAAGTATCGTAATTATTTTATGTACTGTAAAATCATTCTTTGATATCTAGCATAAGAGTAATTATCTCTTTCCTTATGAAAATGTTGTATAAAGAATTGATTAGATAATACTTCAGCCTGTCACTGGTCTTACACTTATATAGGAGGTCACACGAAAGATAAAGATATTGTAACCAATGATTACTTTGAGATTGAGTATTTTACACCAAGTCTATTGCTTATTTTGCAGTTGACATTGACCAATAAACTTAACTGGGCGTCTGGCATACTGTCTGTTGCCCATCCTCCCACTGACACACACACACACACACACACACACACACACACACACACACACACACACATATATATATATATATATATATATATATATATATATATATATATATATATATATATAAGAGAACACACTTTGTGCTATAAATATGTAATGAGCTTGTTATGTAAGACTTTTACTGTAGTCATTTGTAAATTTTATATTTCTTTGTTTTATGTGCCTAATGTGTTAGTATGTTGAACCAGTTAGTCCATAAGTTTATTCCAATTTACATTTTCATTTATTTTTTAGTTCTTGTATTCATGTTTATTTAAAGCAGTTTGGAAGAGCCTTGGCTCTTTCAAATAGCCAAGACTCTTCAGGGGGTTTTGTAATAAAATAGCCCCTTGGGCTACCTTTGCCATACACTGAAGAGACTACATTTATTTAATGTTTAATTAATTGTTTAATGTACAATGCTACAATGCAACTATACCAGTAATTAGTCTGTTTGAGCAAAATTGTTTAAAATCTGAGTTATCTCTACTATTCTGCACTCAATAACAAGTTTGTTGACATGCTAGGAATATTTTGTTTTCAATAATTACTGAGTAAATGATGTAAATTTGCTACACTGGTGAGTCTGTTAATTAATATTTCTAAAAAACCGTAATGACCTACATAAAGAAAGGGTATATTTCAGCTTACAAATTTATTTTCGGCAAATCAGGTAGCTGATTGGAATTCATCCATGGGGTAGGAATACTTTTCGTTCTTTCTTTCAAGTATAATTAATTAAAATGTACTATGTACTGTTGTTTTCTAGAAACTTGTAAATTACTTTGGAATTCTTAATGAAATTATGTCTGTGTCCACACAGAATTGTAGAGCATTACTTTTGTTATTTTTCTATTAATGTGAATTAATTTTGTTGCACACTTTTAATTGTCATTTCATAAAATTTGTAAATTCTGGTTGTCAATGATTGTTATAAATCATATATCAGCAGTTTGGGTACAGCAGAAAATTAATTTGTTACCAATGGTCAACTCAATAATAATGGTGAATGCAATGATTTATATTTTGCATATAGAAATAAATTATGTTAATAGTGACCATTTGTAATATTAATATAAACATAAAACAGAAAATTGAGAAAAAGAATCAATTTAAAAGAAACATAAGATAAAAGGAATTAAGTCAAGTTCCAAGTGAATAACTACCAGCTTATGTTACTAGATACATTACTGGCAGCTTTGGAGTAACTGGAGGTTTTCTGACTAATTACAACCATACCAACTTCTTAACCTATTATTGCTACACTTTTCTACATTGCCCACAGTAGTATGTGCATGCCTCGGGACTCCTAGAGTTTATGCATCCTTGGTGGGTGACCATAGCATTCTTTCTTTCTTTCTTTCCTTCCTTTTTCTAAAAATATTTCTTATTTATTTAGATACATATATGTATTTTAAAGATCCTCTTACTTAAATTGATATGTACCTATAATTATCCATTACGGAGGAAATGTTTCTTGTGATCTGTTGACACTCTTTTTCATAGTGAGAACGTCCATTTGATCTTATAGATTGTTAAGTTTTACAGCTGTCTTTTAGATATATTGTGTGCAACCATATTAACTATAGTATTTTCGAAATGCGATAAGTGATTTAGTTGATCACAAAGGATTACAGACTACAGAATTCGGTGAAATACTATGAAACACCAAGTCGGTCCTGTACCGCCAGCAACTTCCCATCTGGAAGACGTCTCGATCTCGTGAGCCACAAACCGCTCCACCAAATTACCTGACATTCAGACCTTTGGCCGGTAACCGCATGCAGGAAGTTCCATTGGCCATTTCCTGCTCACACTAATCACTCTACTGTAAAATACTTTTTCCTGACAGGACTTTTCAAACGTTTATTTCCAATATTGTTAGGGAAAGTGTAATAGCCCTTTCTAAAAAATTATTTTTTGTGCAAAATGTTGTGTAATGATTTCGGACCAAAGAGTTAAAATGGAACTGCTGGACAGCGAAGAATTCTGTGTGGTGCGGGATATGTGTAATACGGATTGCCGATAAATAAAATATTTTGCAGACATAAAAGTTTACCAATTTTCGCAGGCACAGTAACAACGTGAACCGCAAAAATTTAAAAAAAAATGTGCCTCTACCAGCTGCGATGCAGTTATACAACGAAGTGACTAACAGGAAAAATGCGGAACTGTTCATTAATTTAGAGAAGAAATATTGCTACCAAAAATGTTCGTGAAATTTACATAATTTGTAGATCTTCATTCTGGAGGTGTACCTTCGCTGCAAATACTCCTCAACTCTTCTGCTGTGCAGCTGTAATTGCAAAACTAGCCGTCTAACGCGAAATAAATTCCAGATACAGATTTTCCACAAAATTTCTTTATTCACACGCAAAATGATCGGCGGTGAAAAATATGTAAATATATTCTACATGCTATTATAACTTGTGCGCTTTTATGTGCCCAGACGTTTACGTTTGATGTATGTACAGTTTACATGCACAAAGATAAAAAATCTGTGCAATTATTGTTGTTATATGTACTCAACAGAACGTTCTTCATCATGATCAAAGGCGAGAATTCCCTGTTTTAAGTAATAAGTGCGAAAGTCGTTTCATATATGCCCAAGGAAATACTGCAGCTACGTTTGATAGGTTTTTGTTTTACATTTTTTTAAATTTTACGTTTCTGAGAAAGCTGCGTTTTCTAGCAATATATGAACAATCTGTGTATCTTTTATATTTTTACTGCAGTATCCCTCTGCTTCACGTTCCCAAGCAACAATTTTCTATTAAAATCTAAATTAAACAATGAAAGTTTCAATTTTGCTATAAATACTGTTTATTTTGAAGTAACACAGGGGGATAACTGTGAAGAACAATGTTATGTAGGTTGCGCGGTCATTTATATATCCACATTCAGTTTCTAGACGGTTCAGGGTTTGTGGGGAATCTTGTGATCGCATACATAGACAAAGCGATTGCAATGAGGTAGCTTCCGATAGATACGCAGTGCGCGTAACGTACAGATAACGCAGCTACAATCTTAAGCAAAACTATTAGGTAAACTATCGTAGTCTACAGTAGCTTAAGCTAGTTTTTCAACTCTTTATTGCAAGTCAGGTAGGGAACACGCCTGTCACACACGACTGTTCGGCGGCAAACCGATTGCGAGTAAGTGCGCTAGCCCAAGCAGCAGAATAAACGTCATGCGTCACAGCTGGCCGCGTAGCTCCTTGTCACAAGCTGAGGGGATTACTGCAAGATTATACAGTCACTGCAGGACACCTGATGAATATAAGCGGGAACGTGCAGCAGCCTGACTGACAACACTTGTCGGAGCAGAGGAAATAATAACCCGCAGGAAACAAAAGATCCTTTTGAACATAACGAATTAGAAAGCCGGCGGCTGAAGCAACAATAGGTGCCGTAACAACACAGCGACTTACTGTACGACATAGGCCCTCTTGTGCACAGGACGTGAGTAAGGAAAGGCAACATATCTTAATTGTGCAGTAAAAGAGGAAATAGTTTTGAGATTCCGTGAAAATGACTTTGGCTACAGTTACCAATAGTCAGTAGCCATAACATGTTCTATCTCTCTACACAGATACCGCAGTCTGTCTGTGCGACATGATGCGAAATCGCTTTCTACAACCGTTCTTCCCTGTCCTAGGCAGGGTACACCCTTGACATCACCATTCAGATTACTAGTTCCACACAGTTCCACACAGTGACCCCGAAATGTATCAATGCAACAGTGAGAGAACTTCGAAAACAAGAAGTACCAGAAGGAACAAATTAGCATACACTGGCAGTATCAACATGTCAACGTGTAATGTTTATGGCACATGGGATTTGTTATTCCGTAACCTATAACGCACCAAGCACTGGCTGTCATGAAAATGCCTTCTCTTTTTCTACAGGTCGCGAGAATTTGATGGCATTGGACTTCGTTAGATTTATTATTCCAATATCTGTGCGCTCAAAGCAAAAGCTATAGACAACAGAAAAGCACAGGTCACAGAGCCACCTGGCAGTTCTATGTCCCCGCTGCACATGGAACCATAAACCCATTCACAAATGTTTCCGCTTCTGGCGACTGGCCGAGATACCACCTTTGCCCATATTTACTCTCTGTAGCCAATCCCCTCCTCCCTGCTGGCCATTCACTCACAGTGGATCAGTCTCGAGGTAAAAATGTCGGTATTAAAACCACTACTCCAGATGAACCTGAGCTCTGAGCGCCATTTGCAAGACAACAGCGCTGAAAGACAACTCTCAACTTCATGGAAAAAGTTGAGACCAACTGTACAAGAATTTAAAAAAATAAAAAATAATGGAAGTTTTTATTAATTTTACTGATGAAATATTACTAGGAGAATTTATCATTTATGTCTCCAGCAACAAGCCACAACAATGACAATAAATTAAGTGAAATCCTATGGTATGCAGTTACTACGTTGAAAGTCGTAGGTAGTCGTAAAGTTCGCTTACTTGTGGTCTTCAAAGTGCTACTTTCGCCTAGTTGAAGTCATGCAGCACCTACATGATTTGATATTGTTTCCCACTTAAAGCTTTGGAGAAAAGTTTAGAATGCATAGTCAGCAATTTTCAGAGCTTTGGTAGTTTTTTTTTTTTTTTTTTTTTAATTTCAGTTTATTGGCTTTCGGTTCACACCCATACAGCCATCTCAATAATGGAAATACGATACCGCCGGCCAATGTGGCCGAGCGGTTCTAGGCGCTTCAGTCTGGAACCGCGCGACCGCTACGGTCGCAGGTTCGAATCCCTGCCTCGGGCATGGTTGTGTGTGATGTCCTTAGGTTAGTTAGGTTTAAGTAGCTCTAAGTTCTACCCCTATAACTCGCTGTGAAGTGGGTGACCTCAGATGTTAAGTCCCATAGTGCTCAGAGCCAAATACGATACCACCATGTGCATGAGGCAATTTTCTTGTCTTTGATAACTATACGAATGTCAGAACGGAGAAAAGTCTCAGAGGGTGCTGGGAATCGAACCCGTGCCCCTTTGGGTAGCAATCTGCCGCGCTGCCCCCGCAGCTATGGAGGTAGACGTGCTTTGGGAGACGAAAAATGAATGATTCAAAAAACAAAAATTTCTGGCTAGTATATTCCCGGCAAGTGTAAACAAACAAATCTGGACCGTCTCTACAGAATTACTCTCAATTACGAATAGGTTCTTCAGCAAGTCAATGAACTTCCAAGTCATTCCACAAGTTGGTGGCCGTCTTTTCCTCTATATGGCACTGTGAATGGCAGCCATCTTTACGTTTGAGGCTACTACGGATGCAATCTAGACACTAGCAGCCGGTAGCCAGTAATTCCAGTTGGAATCTCCACAATGGCAGCTGAAACAATTGCAGTGGCAGAATGAGGTGGAGCTGTAGCCCGCGTCGAGAAACCGCCGCTGGCTGTAGCGGCTGCTGGAAAGTTCTCTCGCACACACTGTCATGTTTTCATGTCCGACAAACTTCCACTTGCTTCTCTGGGCTCTAGCATTGCTTCCACCACGCCTGCCCATATCAAGAATCGTTCTCGTTGGTTGGTTTTCGGTCTATTTATATACCGAATATTTATAGGGCTTTGCATATTCAGAACACATCAGCGACTTGATACGTACTTTCTGTGATTACGTAGAACATTACCCGCTCATTAGATTATAGATCAGACAATTATAGAGTTTATAAAGTAACATAAAGAGGCGCTGTTTGAATCTGTTTCTCAAGGTTTCCAGCAATGGCAGTCTTTTAGCCCGAGCTTACGGACGCTCGCCCGTCTTGCCTGTAGTTGCTGCGTAAAAGACACAAAGGCGTCCGTCTTCGTTCCTTGAATGCCATATTGAATCTCGTTAGATAACTGTGAGAAAAAATATTATACCAGTATATCAAGACCGTTACAAATGTCACCATTATCCTTCGCGTTATTATAAAGAATAATCTAAGGGAATGTGTCCACTACCAGTATCCTGGTTCATTCAAAAATTTCAGCAGGACAATGCACCAATACTCAGTTATTTGGTTTTGTGGTATCAATATTGCATCCATCTTGGACAAACAAGGCTCATTCAATAATTTTTAAGCCTGCGAATACTCGCTTTCCAAAAAAAAAAAAAAAATACTAACATACTGTATAATACTACAAATTTTACGTGTTCTGTGCACACTTTATACACTAATAATTCGAAAAATCTGGGCGTTAATTAAACAAAAAATAGAAAGCTGGGAATTAATTGGACCAAAAAATCGGAAACACAAAACAGGGTACTAATTAGAATAATAAATTACGAGAATCTGGGTATTAATTAAATGCGAGAAAAAGCGAAACATAATTTGCGAACAAATTACGCCTCTTCATTCAGAAAGGCTCTTACACTGCTTTATACTACTCCAGTTAATTTGCAGAAGAATAAGAAATTACTGTTCTATACACTAGGTGATAAAAAGTATCCAGACACCCCCGAAAACATACGTTTTTCATATTAGGGGCATCGTGTTGCCGCCCACTACCAGGTAGTCCATATCAGCGACCACAGAAGGCATTAGACATCGTGAGAAAGCAGAATGGGACGCTCCGCGGAACGTGGTCAGGTGATTGGGTGTCATACGTCTGTACGGGAGATTTCCACACTCCTAAACATCCCTAGGTCCACTGTTTCCGACGTTATAGTGAAGTGGAAACGTGAAGAGACATTTACAGCACAAAAGCGTACAGGCCGACCTCGTCTGTTGACTGACAGAGACCGCCGACATTTGAAGAGGGTCGTAATGTGTAATAGGTAGACATCTATCCAGATCATCACACAGGAATTCCAAACTGCATCAGGATCCACTGCAGGTACTACGACAGTTAGGCGGGAGGTGGGATAACTTAGATATCATGGTCGAGTGGCTGTTCAAAAGCCACACATCACGCCGGTAAACGCCAAACGACGCCTCGCTTGGTGTAAGGAGCCTTAACATTGGCCGACAGAACAGTGGAAAAACGTTGTGTGGAGTGACGATTCACGGTACACAATGTGGCGATCTGATGGAAGAGTGTGCGTATGGTAAATGCCTGGTGAACGTCATCTGCCAGCGTGTGTAGTGTCAACAGTAAAATTCGGAGGCGGTGGTATTATGGCGTGGTCGTGTTTTTCATGGAGGGGGCTTGCACCCCTTGTTGTTTTGCGTGGCACTATCACAGCACAGGCAAACATTGATGTTTTAAGCACTTTCTAGCTTCCCACTGTTGAAGAGCAATACGGGGATGGCGATTGCACCTTTCAACACGACTGAGCACCTGTTCATAATGCACTGCCTGTGGCAGAGTGGTTACACGACAGTTACATCCCTGTAATGGAATGGCCTGCAGTAGTCCTGATCAGAATCCTACAGAACATCTTTGTGATGTTTTGGAGCGTCGACTTCGTGCCAGACCTCACCAACCTATATGATACCTCCCCTCAGTGCAGCACTCTGTGAAGAATGAGCTGCCATTCTCCAAGGAATCTTCCAGCACCTGACTGAACGTAAGCCTGTGAGAATGGAAGCTGTGATCAAGGCTAAGGGTGGGCCAACAGCATGTTGAATTCCTGCATTACCGATGGAGGGCGCAACGAACTTCTAAGTCATATTCAGCCAGATGTCTGGATACTTTTGATCACATAGTGTATTTACAGCGACTCAGACAAGTCTTAATACTACTTTTAGAAAGTACAAACACAAAACATGGAACACTTTAGGTTCATCAGTTTTCACGACAACTTATAGTCATACATATTGATTGCTGGAACTTTACGCTAACCTTTATTCTCAGGTATAAGAAATGAACCTTACACCTTATGTTAGATGAAAATATGAATTGTATCTTTGGTATTGTTAAAGAGATTAATCGGAAGAGAAATAACATTTAGTATCCCCCTCAGCGGATATCGCTGTGCAGGCAGATGACCTGACCTAGTAGCACAGCGGATCAGTGCAGAAACCTGCCACAGAGTGTGCACACGACGCGTATTATGGGTATACCTGCTGATGGAAGTGTTTACCTGTGGGAGGCAGCAAGCCAGGTGGGTCAGGGATGACGCTGAGTTCAACCACCACGAATCTCGCCTTGTGCCTCATGCTGAATGTTGTTGTTGAGTGTTCGGTTTTCAGCTGAGCCTCACAGCTGTATGCTGAGTTTATCCCCATGCACGTCTCTATGTCGTTTCAGACTTTCTGGTCGCCCATAGACCCACTTCACAGCGAGTTTTCGTTTCCTGTTATGGGGTTCTCTTCCCCAGTTGTTTTCGAGCCACCACGGCCCATGAAGTACCCGCACCGACGGTGTAATGCAGCTGTGTTGTCACGTCTGTGCATATACTAAAGTGGTGACGAAGGAAATTCTTATGAGTGTGACACCCCTATTTTTTGTCCCCTTTTCCTGGTGTTAATTGTGGGACACCCTGGACCCGGCGTGTCTGCAGTGCTAGCAGGAACGGTTGCGCCTACAGAAGCAAGAGCAGCAGCAGGAGACGAAGAAGAAGCAGGTACAGGCGCTGATAAACCAGAATGCGGTCTTGCTTCACACCCCGGCCCATCAGCGGCGGACTCTCGCCTGATGTGCAGTTTTTCTTCCCCGCCCCCGTCACTCTCGACAGCGTTTGTCGGCTTCGGTGAGTCTGCGGAAAGGTGGAAGGATCACCTCCCCTGCCAAGTAACGTGTATGGTCGATCCTGATGAGACCTCTTGCTTGTTGTCCAGCAGTGCGGGTTTGAATAAAGTTGTTCGTAATGTGAAGCCCTCCACTGAAATCTACAAGCTTCCCTTTGATGATATTTATCGATTGCTGACGTAGTATTTTGGACATCAGACTCATCAAGTGAGGGCACAGTTGCAGTGTTACCAGCACTACAAGGGCCCTGGGCAGTAGTATGCGTCCTGGATCGCCGATTTGCAGGGTCTCTCGAGCAAGTGTCGTTTTGTGTGTCCCTAATGTGCTACCTCTTATTCGCACTCGCTAATTCCGAATGTTATTGTTTGGTTAGTACCTGATCGCAGCGTTCATCCTGACACTTCTTAGTCAACGTTGCCCAGACTGCGGCATCACCTTAGCAGATCGCAGTGGCAAGGGATGTCCTTTCTGATAACTGGCATATGGCTCAATTAGGTGTTCATTGTAAACAGCCCCCAGCGCAGAGTACCCCAGGTGGCGTCGCCTACCACCGAGTCACCGGATGTTTATTTACGCGTTAACGATCCCAGTGCAGCGGCATCGTGACGCTGCCAGTCTTCGTCCGCACATGCTAGGCAGGTTCGCGTCTGTCGCAGCATCATAATTCCCTCTCACAACGGTTTTCGCGTCGTCAACGTCTTTCTCCTTTTGTTCATTGGGCGAGCCAGCGGTCCTGTCCCAATTGTCGTTTGTTGCAAACGGAGGCCATTTGCGGGGTATGCTGCGAGATAGGTCATTTGGCAACTACTTGTGACAGTTGGCGACCTGTGAGTCCTTGTCGGACTCCCCTATGTTTTCACTAGACCCTGCGACCATCGCCTGTGCCCCCACACCTTTGCCCCGGCGTATTTTGCAGACGTTGTTTGTGGATGGGCGACCGGCTGATTTTCAAGTAGACGTGGGAGCGACTGTCGGCCTCGTTAATTTACAAACTCCAGGTTTTTGGGTACGCAGAGATGCAACGGCCTTTACGTCAGGCTGTTTGTTACAGTAAACAGTGCATTCTTTTGTGGGCGCAATTTTCAGTCTCTGGAATGACAACTTGCACCGTTGGGCCGGGCAGAAAATTTCGAGGCACGTGTTTCTCTCGAGCCGTCGGCGGCATCTAAATGTTGTCGCCTGTCCCATTAACTCTTCCGTGTGCGACAAGGTAAAGGCCGAGTTCCACCGTTGGCAGGATAAAGGTGTCCTTTCTCCAATTTCGTCGAGTCAGTGGGACACCCCTTTGGTGGTGATTCACACGCCCGACGGCGATCTCAAACGGTCAACGCCCAATGTGTCGTGGATTCTTATCCAGTTCCGCAGCCGCTGAGCTTATGGCGAAGTTGTGAGATGGTCTGTATTTTTCACACATTGACTTGAACGATGCCTATCTGCTGTTGCCGTTGGACGCAGTTTCTCGGACTTTCTTGGTTCTCAACATCCCCTTTGAGCTTTACCAATTTAATCACTTGCCTTTGTGGAATCTCATCTGCACCATAAATTTATCAATAGTATTTGAGCAGTTGATTCAGACCTTTCCTGTTGCGTCTGTTACCCTGGTGACACCTGGGTAGTGTGCCCTAGACGTGAGGAGCATTTACGAATCTTTCAGTCGGTTTTCCAATTACTCCTGGCGAGTAGCCTTCATTGTAAACTGGAAAAGTGCAGTTTTTTCTCCAAAAAGGTGATTTTTTTGGAATATGTTCTTAGTAAAGATGGCTTTGTCCTTATGGACGGCCACGTCAAAGCCACCATCAATCTGCCAGCGCCCAAGAAACTGGAGGAACTCCAATAATTTTTCGGTAAGATTTCATATTATGTTCAGTTCATTCCCTGGATTGAACACATTTGCCATCACATTAACCAGCTTCGCCAGAAGGGTGTTAAGTTTCTCTGGTCTGTATATTGTCAATGGGCTTTTAATACTCTTAAGCCATGTTTGTGCTCTCTCTCCCTTTCTGACTTCTTTTACACCAGACAAACCTTTAACCCTGGACCTGGACATATTCCAATGTGGCAGTGGTGCGGCAATATCTCATTGGAATCCAGTGGCACCGAACAGGCCATCGCTTATGCAGCATAATTATTCATATGTGTAAAACGAGGCACTATCTATTATTTTTGAATTTCAAAAGTTTCACGTTTTTTGCTGTGGGGCAAGGTTCAGCCTCGTCACTGAGAACAAGCCGCTGGTTTCTGTATTTGGCTCATGTTCCAAGTTGCCAGATAGGATTGCCTGCCAAATGCAGAGGTGGGCCATCTTTCTCAGTAGCTACTATTGCTATGACATTCGTTACTGCTCAATCTCTCACAATGCCAATGCTGATGTGCTATCGTGACCACCAGTTGAGTCTGATGCAGTGTTTGACCAGTGGGAGACTCTTGTGCTTGTGTTGAATCATATTTTCTGCAGGAGCTGTTGGATTTTCTTTTGGCAGGGTGAAAGTTCGCAACTGCCACAGCCACTGACCTGTTTTTCCAGAAAATCGTTTTGGCTGTCCATATGGGTTGGCTGGAGTGCGTCTCTTAAGGCGCAGATCCAGTGTAGAGTACATTTTTTCTGCTGCATGATCGACTCAGCGTTCTCCAGCGGGTTCCTCATGCAATGCTGTCCAGTGGTCGTGCCCCACCCAGCGTTGCATCCTCACATACTCCAGTTGCTCCATGCATTGTACTTAGCACAATGTCCCTTCTACTGGCTGGAAACCCTTCAGCCAGTGGCAAGGTTGGCAGTTGGGTGTCATGGTGGGCCACAAATATCGGCAGGGTTGATCCCAACATTGTTCCAGGGGTGGATTCACACTTGTCGCGGTATGCCACTCTCTTGCTGCCCACTCGAAGCTCTCTGGCAGCATCCTGTCACCTGCAGCCTTGCGCCCCAGTGAGGCCCCTGGATCTTCTGGTGTGGAGACCATGGAGTTTGACCCAACTCCTCCCCCACTACCTCCTCAACCTCCCACTGCCAGCGTAGGTTGTTTTTCGTCTCCACTGCAGCCAGTGGACACATTGTTGCCTTAACCACCATGCAGTCCTACTCTTCTGGAGAAGGTGGCAGTGTTGGCGTTGCCTACTTTGGTAGTTGGTCTCCTGCGAGGCTCTCTGCCACCCTCTCCAGTTCTGGACTGGAGGTCGCGGTGCATTTTCGGACCTACATGGCCGTTTCAGGAGGAGGAGGTATGTACTATGACTGCAAACAAACATCGTGATGAAGGCAGATGACCTGGCGTGGGTAGTCCAGTGGAATAGTGCGTAAATCTGCCATGGCAGGCTGCAGCAAGCGGGACAGGCTAGGCTAATTCTGAGTTCAACCATTAGAAAACTCACACTGCTTCGTGTTCAGTGTTGTTGTTGAGTGCTCAGTCGGCAGCCACCTGCGGCAGCCATGTTCTAAGTTTATTTGCGTGAATGTCTCTATGTGGTTTTGGACTTTCTGCTTTCCAATAGACTGACTCATAAAGCGGATTTTTGTTTCCACTTACAGAGTTCTGGCCGGCCGGTGTGGCCGTGCGGTTCTGGGCGCTACAGTCTGGAGCCGAGCGACCGCTACGGTCGCAGGTTCGAATCCTGCCTCGGGCATGGATGTGTGTGATGTCCTCAGAAGTTAAGTCACATAGTGCTCAGAGCCATTTGAACCATCTGAACAGAGTTCTGTTCCATGGTTATTGTCGAGCACTGTCGGCCCATAGCAGTGTAATGTAGTGGCGTTGTGACAGCCTGTGCAGATACTGAATAACACCAATCCTCCTTTGTTTTGTGATTCGAAATATGGTGTCAGGTAGGCGTAGAGGCTGTCAGCTCATCATTCAGTTGTCTGACTACCACAACTGCTGCAGGATTGGTTTTCTACTGTGTGGCACAATTACTCAATGCCTATTATGGAAAAGCAGTAGAAGACTGTTAAGCTATTCCCCATCTCTCGCTGTGGACGTACTGATTTGAAGAGTGCGACTACTGCATGTTCCTTAAACAATGTCAACTTCGTTGTTGATTATGACTCCACATCTGGTGTTAACTGGAGTAGTGGGCGTCCTTCCTGTTTGGTCTGTAACTGACCTCATTACCATTATGACTTCATGTCATATTCATTGAACCCTTGACACTAACTATTCCTTCCCAGAGGTCGTTAGGTTGCTCAGAATGGTCGAAAAAAAAAATGGTTCAAATGGCTCTCAGCACTATGGGACTTAACTACTGTGGTCATCAGTCCCCTAGAACTTAGAACTACTTAAACCTAACTAACCTAAGGACATCACACATCCATGCCCGAGGCAGGATTCGAACCTGCGACCGTAGTGGTCGCGCGGTTCCAGACTGTAGCGCCTAGAACCGCTCGGCCACTTCAGCCGGCCAGAACGGTCGAGTTGCTCTTTTAACATCTATGTTCTCTCTTGGCTATTCCTTGGATTTCTTCCTTCCATCAACGTGCTTCACTGACATTCAAAAAGATGTCTTCTCTTCAAAACCTATATCTCATCTGGAACTCCTGTATTCTTTCTCCATTTATTCCTGGCAAGTCAGCTTTTCTCCTCAAATGCCTGTACGATATGGTTCTAGCATTTTCTCTTGTAGCTCGTCCATTTATATTATTTCAACAGAGTCTCCTTTCTTTCTCCTCCATTCTCTTTCTCTGTTCCCTATCTTGCTAGGCAAGTCAGTGTGTTCTGTAACCACGAATGGCAGCTGTGCAACGTCTTCAAATGTTCCATGTGTGCAGTACATTATGTGGGAACTGAGTTTCAGAAGGCAGTGTACTTAAAGTAGGTAGGTAGTGGGTGTTTGGGCACACATTGCATTTTCCCCTCCCCTTCTCACCTCCCACTATGATGTCACGTGGTATTGCTAGATTTTTGACAAAGGCCGACTGCCCAGTGCATAAAAAGGTGGGGAGTTCAAATTATACCAGTAAATTCAAAACTTTTCGAGAACAAAAAACAGACCAGTTGTGCTACTGGGTTTTTCCCCACTCCTATGACTTCATTGCGGAAGAAGGGTTGCTTGATGGGAATTTCAAAAATACAAGATGGCGCATTGTCATACTGGTGGAAGTAATTCAAGCGTGCTAAGTACCTGGAGTACTGGTGCAGTTCCATGACATCAGAATCCAAGATGGCGGACCTGGAATTTGACTGCAGCCACCATTGTTGCCAGATTTCCTGGGTTCCAATGTATGAGACAAAGGATGTTTGTTTCCCTAAAGATCCAAGCCTGTAGTTGTGGAACAAAGGACATGGTCACCCCTACTCCCACCCTCCCCCTGCGCTAGTTCTAGGACAAAATGTCCTTGTGTCCCCTGCAGCTCCAAATGGTTCAAATGGCTCTGAGCACTATGGGACTTAACATCTGTGGTCATCAGTCCCCTAGAGCTTAGAACTAGTTAAACCTAACTAACCTAAGGACATCACACACATCCATGCCCGAGGTAGGAATCGAACCCGCGACCGTAGTAGTCGCGCGATTCCGGACTGAGCGCCTAGCACCGCTAGACCACCGCGACCGGCGCAGCTCCAAAAATGTTTGTTAGACAAGTATGCCAGCCTGAGCCTGGAGATGTTTTTTATCATACAGGTAGTAACCTTTTCAGCGACATGAAAACCACTTAATATGTTTTCCCAAGCTATTATTCACTGGACCTGCAGAGCCATATTTATAGCAGTCAGGTCACTTACAAAATTCAAGATGGCTATTGGAATCACATGCACATACATACTGCTTCTCTTAACTCCAATTTCCGTGAGTAACATTGGGAGCCTATTTTCCCCCCAAGTCTACTTATGTTGTGCTTAAACAGTTCCCCTCCCCATGCCCCCAGTTTAAACAGTTGTCACCCTAACTTTGCATCTGACTTGTCCTCAGCTTACATCGACTTCCACTATGTTTGAACAACTGCCAGCACTGCTGGGATAAGATATTTAAAAAAAGTGGGAAATTCATCTTAAGTTTAAAATGTTGTGAAATTCACTTATTCTATGTTTAAAATGATGGGAAACGATCTGGTTGACAAAAACAGACCACTTTTCCTAACTTTAAAAGTGTATGGTTCACTGGTACAGTCTGTGTGGTTGGCAAACACTCGTAACAGCCGTATATGATAGGACAGGAATAGGAAAGGGCGGCACTTGCGTCTTTATTTACACAGATACCATATCAAGGGGGAGGGGGAGGTTCTTTTCCATGCTGGATAGTATTGGGCAGTTCTTCCATAGTTCCCTCGAGTTGGGGGAGTTTCCATGTCGCTACTGCAAGTCTCACCACCACCACTTCGACAGCCACATCATCTGTGCAGGGCGAGACTGCGCCATGCTGTGTCGCACTTCACGGCTCCTATTGTAAGTAGGCTGTTTAGGTTTTTACGTTGGTAACGCCATGTAGCGCTCTGTATGAAAATCACTGACTGTGCTGTGCGCAGTCTGTGGCTGGGTGGCATTGTTGGAATAGTCGCTATTGTAGTGTTGGGCAGTTGGATGTTAACAGTGCGCAGCGTTGCGCAGCTGGAGGTGAGCCGCCAGCAGTGGTGGATGTGGGGAGAGAAATGGCGGAGTTTTGGGAGCGGAAGATCTGGACGTGTGTCCATCAGAGACAGTAAATTTGTAAGACTGGATGTCATGAACTGCTATATATTACGACTTTTGAACACTATTAAGGTAAATACATTGTTTGTTCTTTATCAAAATCTTTCATTTGCTAACTATGTCTATCAGTAGATAGTGCCTTCAGTAGTTTGAATCTTTTATTTAGCTGGCAGTAGTGGCGCTTGCTGTATTGCAGTAGTTCGAGTAACGAAGATTTTTGTAAGGTAAGTGATTCATGAAAGGTATAGGTTATTGTTAGTCAGGGCCATTCTTTTGTAGGGATTTTTGAAAGTCAGATTGCGTTGCGCTAAAAATATTGTGTGTCAGTTTAGTGTTGATCAGAATAAGTAAAGAGTGAAATGTCTGAGTACGTTCAGTTCTGCTCAGCTGTTTGAAAATCATATAACGTAAGGGGTTTACCAGCACAGTAATTCATTCAATAATTTTTCTAAGGGGACGTTTCACTATCAAACCGCCCTTGGAACCAGACTGCTGCGTCGAGCACACAACACTCTGCTACAGAGAGGCTGCTCCTATCTATGGGTCTGGACTGGTCAGTGCTGCATCATTATTTAGCAATGTGGACTGTTGTTTGCCAAGTATTGTACTCTACAGGTAATATACTCCTACCACGGCTCATTACATTATTTTACACTTAAGCACTGTAAGGCGTCGTATTGTGATATGCCGGACCTCCTCTGCTATCGGTGCGACCACAGTCCATTCACCACGCTCCTGTGTCCGCTCGCATTCACCCGTTACTGTACTGTCAAGATGTCTTTCTGTGGTGTTCTGGGGCATAAAAAACTGTATGAAAGCAGACCTTCATCCCTTACGCCATTTGCAAGTTTTGCAAAACATTAATGTGGAAGTTTACTGTTGTGATGATCATTTAACACAGTCCTACAGTCCCTGGATGCATATTTTAAAGTAAAATCGGCCATTTGCTAGTAACTTTCCTACCCAATCATAAATATAGTTTGATACACTGTATTCCATTCAAATGACGACAGCGTGGAACAGTATTAACACAGTATCTAACGCCATCCAGCGTCGTGAACGAACAGAACTAGTTTCCCCACTGTTAAGAACTACATGCTGTTTGCTAGGAAAACTTCAATTCAGTCATAAATACGGCGTGATATTCCATATTTTGTTCATGTGGTGACTTGTCGGTACATACCGCCTTCTGAGTGTTGTAGACGAACAGAGCGAGACGAGTTCCATACAATCAATGTTTGTGGAATGCATGTTTATATTCTGTCTGCAGAAAGAGTATAAAACGTCTTCAAAATTTGCGCAGGTGACTGGCACTAACGTTAATGTGCATTAACTCAATGATGGTTTGCACAGTGTCTTTGAAAAGTCAAATAATGGGTTGTCAGTGAAAAGTGTTTCCTGGTTTTTGATAGCCACACTGAACATGTCTTAGAATTCACAGTGTGACCTTGGTAATGACTTAACGCCATCAAGCACTCCTTAGATTCATATTTTGAAGTCAGAACTAGTGGAGACAAAATGCCTCAGTTGGTCGAAGTTGCGTGCATTCTTGAAAAATGGAAATGCCTATCTACTTTCGTATTGGTCCACCTTTCTTCACACCAAATACATCGTCATGAATCTACGCGGAATGAACAAGCCCTTGATAGGTTGAATGGGAGTGAATTATGCAATTTTTGAACTGGAGACAGTTTTTCGCCTTTCTTGAGTGAGATATATTCAGATGAAAACACTCCCTACTGAATCCGAAATACGCACACAATGAGAAAGCGCTGATGGTGTTTTAATGCCATCCAACAGTCCATAGGTCTACATGTTAAAGAAAAATCAATAGAGCTGTATTTCATTGCTCTACAGGACCATAAAACTTCAGTCATACCTCATGTAAACAGAACAGATATAGTATTCAGGCGATTTTAAGCGCTTCCTCACAAAAATTAAAAGTATTTTGCGTTGTGTGTGGGACATCCAACATCTCTGTGGTTTAACATCATGTGGTCCTGTGAGCCCTGGAGCTCAATGTCATCATAAGGAATACGAAGATTTTTACTTTATGGATGGATCTCACGAAAGTAGATCTGTGGTACTGTCGTGCTTTGACAATGGAACATTTGAGATGGAGATGTAATGTTTGTGATTTCAGTCATTCAGTATTTCTAAGATCGAAGTTTGATTATAGGTGTCGCAGTTTTTCGATCGGAGATGGTAGCGCAGTACAGCTATTCAGAAGTGTCGCAGAAATGTGCAGAGATTTAATTGTCAGGCATATACATTGTATAATGTTCACAGGCTTTTTGATGAATGCAGGAGTGTTCCCTTCAACAACACACTTGCGTTGTAATTCTTTTGCTGGTCAATTTTGCTAAGCATACCACATGCGACGGAGAAGATTCTTTTAGAAGTTCGATGCAGCGTTTCACAGCTGGACATTCCTTGCAATTCATATTGATTTTCTGGTGCAGCTTTCCTCACTGTCATCCAACAGATGGTTACAGTTGAGCTTCAGAGTATAATTTCCGATTGCATGGTAAGTACTAGCATTGCATTTTAAGTGATATTTAGGTGATTCATCACATACACTGTAAATATTTTAACGATATACATAAGACATCTAAAATTCCCAGCGTATTAATGAACAGTTGATGAATCTGAAGAAGAGAATGATACATGGAAACATGTTCGTAATCAACTGGCGTGGTAGTGGGACTTCTATTAACAATCTTATGCACTTTTGCAGGCTTTCTAAATAATTTTCTGATGAATGTTGTTACGATTCCTTCAACAAGGACGCTTGAGCAGAATATCTTTTTCCTGGCTACGTTAGCGAATGTCATGAGATGAGATCTGAAATGATCACACGTGTGGACTTGGAGAAATTCCTCAACGTTTTGCAAGTATACTGTCAGATTTATGCTGAGACTAATATTCAGTGTAAGTGTTACGCTGTGGATCCTCAGCTCTCAAGCTAAACTCGGAAAATAAGTACAGAATGATATTATTTATTAAAACATTTATCTAGTATGTTACAAAACCGTATTAACAAACCCTTCATAGAAAACATAGTCTGTTTAGGTCCCGAAACAGCAACAGTTTATAGCCAACAAGGCATCACAGAAAAACATTAGAGTTCATGATGCTTCCAAGTCCACTTAAATTCGAAAACAACGCCATGGGGGTTCTCTTACACATATTTCCAGACATATAAGCTAGCCCACATTTCATAACGATAATAATAACGTAGTAACATTAACAGGTGATATATTGACGGAAAGGAGGAGCTGTGCAACATAAACGAAAATTGGTAGGCGTGTGTTTCAACATCTGATAGATGATGTCTATTCAAATTTCGCGTCAGCCACACATAAGAATGGCGCTACTTGCACCAGTATCAGGATGCAAATTAGGTTTGATTTAAATGCACGCTGTAACGCTCATGAGTGTTAGTTACCTTTGAGATTGGACGTCGTGAGTTGATGTTAGTAAAGAATGCCTTTAAGGCGACAAAGACACCATTATCAACATCTCACTTGGTTTGAGCGATATGTAATAGCGCTACGAGAAGTTGGATGTTCCTTCTATGATAGTGTAGAAAGGCTTGGCAGTAATATTACCACTATACATCCTGGGAATGTTCAGTGGCAATAAGAACAGGCTCCGGACGGCCGTGTGGCATTACTGAGAGGTAAGACCATCTTGTTCAGCGTATGGCTCTGGCGCATCATACTGCATCTGCGGCTGAAACTTGAACAGCTGTTGGCACCACAGTTACATAAACTACTGTTACAGTTTGGTTATTTCAAGGACAGCGTAAGTCCGATATCCTCTAGTGTGCGTTCCACTGAACCCAAACCACCACCAATTGCGACTTCAGAGGTGTCAAACGTATTGGAGGGCAGTGCGGAGGTTCGTTTTGTTTTCAGATGAAAGCTGGTTCTGCCCCATTGCCAGTGCTGGCCATGCGTTGGTAATAAGCAGACCAGTTGAGGGCTTGCAACCAACTTGTCTCTGTGTTAGATGCACTGGACCCACACCTGCAGTTACGATCTGGTGCGATTTTGTATGAAAGCAGGAGCACTCTCGTGGCTATCCCATGCATTCTGACAGCAAAATAGTACATAAGTCTGGTGATTCGACCTGTTGCGCTACCATTCATGAACAGCATTCCAGGGGATGTTTTCCAACAGGATAATGCTCGCCCACATACCACTGTTGCCACCCATCTTGCTCTACAGAGTGTCGACATGTTAACTCGGCCTGCTCGATCACCAGAAGTGTCTCCAATTGAACACATATTGGACATCATCAATCAACAATTTCAGCATCACCCACAAACAGAATTAACTGTCCCTGTATCTAACGTCAAAATGCTACAGGCATGGAACTCCAACCCACAAACTGACATCCAGCACCTGTACAACACAATTCATGCACGTTTTCATACTTGCATTCAATATTCTGGCGGTTACACCGGCTATTAACGCACCAGTATTTCACGTTTTCAATGGCTTATATCGTGCTTATGTTGACCTCTGACCTTGCAATGTTAGTAACTTAAATATGTTACCTAGACCAATGTACTCCTGAAATTTCTTTACATTAATTATTTTTTGGTGTTCCGATTTTTTCCGTCACTATATGTGGCTCCAAAACGAGTCCAGCTCAAAATTATTCCATCACAGATTTTAGTGTGACCCTTCCAGGAATTCCCAGTCGTTCTATGCCCCCACACCTTTATCTTCTACAGATGACCCCCTGCACTCTCATTTGAAAATTTTCACTTAATACCAGTAATAGCATTACTAAAAATCTGAAACCAACAGCAGCATTACTAAAAACCAAAAACTCAATCTACACATATCAGAAAAAGTTTTGCATCACCGTGGTTCCGAGAGTTCCGGAACCTGCACAGAAAATTGGAATAGAGATCAACATAACCATCATTTCCGTCCTTTTTATTGCTAATGAAAATCACACCTAAACGGCAGGGAACCTCCACCTTGCTGCAGTCGCTGGATAGTGTGTCTAAGGCGTTCAGCCCGACTTGGTTGCCTCCAAACACGTCTCCGAGGATTGTCTAGTTGAAAACATATGCGACACTCATCGGTGAAGAGAACGTGATGCCAATCCTGAGCGGTCCATTCGGCGTGTTGTTGGGGCCATCTGTATCGCGCTGCGTGGTGTCGTGGTTGCAAAGATGGACCTTGCCATGGAAGTCTGAAGTTGCGCATCATGCAGCCTATTGCGCACGGTTTGAGTCGTAACACGACGTCCTGTGGCTGCACGAAAAACGTTATTCAACATGGTGACGTTTCTTTCAGGGTTCCTCCGAGCCATAATCCGTAGGTAGCGGTCATCCACTGCAGTAGTAGCCCTTGGGCGGCTTGAGCGAGGCATGTCATCGACAGCTCCTGTCTCTCTGTATCTCCTCCATAACCGAACAACATCGCTTTGATTCACTCCAAGACGCCTGGACATTTCCCTTGTTGAGAGCCCTTCCTGTCACAAAGTAACAATACAGACGCGATCGAACCGCGGTATTGTCCGTCTTGGCATGGTTGAACCACAGACAACACGAGCCGTGTACCTTCTTCCTGGTGGAATGACTGAAACTGATAGGCTGTCGGACCCCCTCTGTCTAATAGGCGCTGCTCATGCCTGGTTGTTTACATCTTTGGGAGGGTTTAGTGACATCTCTGAACAGCCAAAGGGACTGTGTCTGTGATACAATATCCACAGTCAATGTCTATCTTCAGGAGTTCTGGGAACCAGGTTGATGCATCAGTTTTTTTTGTGTGTAATTCATTCATTAATAAATTTAAAAGCACGTTAATTTCGGAGTTAAATATGCAAATCAAACATTTATGTAGCTTGCGAATATCGGTGAAGTGGCTCATGCAATTGCAGCTTTTGTCACCGCCATGGTAGATTTCCACTTATCTAACCACCGTTACTTGTTTGGACCTCTCTGTTTACTGTCCACACAGATAACTGGTAGTTACCCTACATAACGCATATTTGAAACAGAAATACCACATGATACAACTCCTGCCGCCCAGAAGATACAGAAAAATCCATGTGAGGTTAGTGGGACGCGAAATTGAAGCGTCGCCCATCCACCAGTGTCAGCCCAGTTTGCAGGTGAATAAAAGTTTAATTTAGTGTTTTGTTTGTGTATTTTGTAATATTTGTAATGGTTGTGAATTATCTAAAGTTTTGTATTTATTTTTTATGTTTCATGTACGGAGAGGGCGGCGCAACGAACGGAGACAGCATCTTCACTGCCGGGATCAGAGAGAAAATTGCTGGCCACTATACGTCGCGGGTCGACAGCCAAACAGCAACAGAAGATCCTGAAACCGAGTTGTTGCGTCATGCTTCTAAAAAACTGAAAAAATAAGAATTTGTAATGTTTCTACAACAACGATGTCATAGAAAGTTTAATAATGTTGTAAATGGTCAGTCCTGTCTTGTCAAGGCTCAGGTTCACGTCTATATGTAGGAAGATAATAAACTAGTGGATGCTACTAAAGTTTAAATATGTGTTCCGAGAATTTTTTTATGAAGAATTATGTTAATGAATTACTAATTTATTTGACAAGGTTATTAATTTTGACAATGTTCACCGCGAGTTTGAGTCTTGAAAGTTTATTCAATGTGGTTCTAATATTTATTAAATCAGATAACTTGAATTAATATAATTTCTGAGAAGAAACAAAACGACATCTAAATTGAAAAAAGTTTGCACAAACCAATTGGACTGAGTGACACAATTCTGCGCATACGATTCAAATTATGATGTTTTAATTACAGTTACGTTCAAGAACCGTTCAGAGACAATTTTAAAAAGAATTTAAATAATTTTGAAGTGTGTTGTAACTGACGTAGGGGACGAAGTCTGCACATGGTCATATGTCAAAAGAAAATCATTTATATAAAACTTGGGTTGTTACACTACAGAGGTTTGAAGACATGGTTAGCACTCCGCAGTTAGGTGAAAATGATTTAATACCAAAATACACTATAACCCAATCCCCACGGCACCGTACTTTGCGCTTTATTCTCACATCACAGTATATGCACCAACCTGATGGGCAAACAATCACCAATAACGTTTGTTTCGTTACGTTAGTTCTATGATGCTTAGGAAACCACAAGGCAAGGACCAACTGTACCACCCATGAGTTTGCGGCAAAACACTGTGACAACAAGCGATGAGCAATGTGAGTTTAGAGCAGCAAATTCCCTTCAGTATGGAATGACTCAGAAGGCCTACCACAAAACAGTCCCTTGATTCAGCATATCTATACTACAGTACAGGAAACTCCTCCTGTCTACCATGTCCCATCAAAAGCAACATACCATCACGTTCATGCTATATGTGCCTCGTTCCTCTCTGAAGGCAGTGGCTCAAATTTGGTTCTGTTGTGCTGTTGTCTGTGGTTTGGAGCTGTCTACTTTTATTTTACTTTTAATTTTGATGTTTCGCTTTGTGACTGTGTTATGACTGTGTTATTATTGTAACCATTATTTTGTTGTATGTGCATTATGTGCAGTGACTCAAATTCTTCACAAACTTAGCCACAGTAATTATTGCAAGCGTCTTCATCATTTACAGAACACTGACTGCCATAGCCCCACTTGTTACACACACATTCCGTTACGTCTTGCCTCACATACAGCCATCATACAGCCAAGCAATTCGATATTTACACTAACTGATAAAATAATAGAATAACGTTTACAAAAGGTATTAATATAATAATACTGTCCAATATCATAATAATAGAACCCAACATCTTTCACTCGCTCATGCATGAACCCCTCCACAGAAAATTGAAACTAAAAGTCAAATCAGCTGTCACCAAAGTTTTCAACCACTCGCTAACAGCTAGTACACCCCCTCCCCCCCCCCCCCCCCGCCAAAAAACTCGTCGGCTCTATCCCCCTCTCTCTCTTCTCTCTCTCATTCATACACACACACACGGTATAAACATCATAAATAGAAGTTAATCTCGAACATATACTTCGTTAGGTTGGCAAAAAATTTGGTAAACATACCAAAGAAGATGAAACACATAATGGAGTTGCAATATTTATGTTGTGACAAACAGTATACAAAGAAATAGTTGTATCGAGTGACCAAAGAACAATAGCGCACCACAAAAAAGAGTGAGAAACATGGTGAACAGTGTGTGGAAGGCGTGAACACAAAGATATCACATATGGCAGTGATAAAAGTGGTAGTGCGACCTCCAGACCAGAGGTGAGGAAACGCAGATTAGAAAAATGTAAGTAATTACTTTTTGTACAAAAAAATCGCGAAGTGAACTGTTTAATAATCTAAAACTAACAAAACTGTATCGTTATAGATCCCACTGATGATGCCTTAGAGTAGGAGAAGGCGAAACGCATATGGCATAAATGAAGTAACTAGCAGCAGGAAAAGGCAGTTTTATTTGCAAAACAAGTATTTAATGTGAAGTTTGTTTGTGCTTCTAAGGAAGATAGATTTAAATCCGTCGAAACCATGGTGAAGGTTATTGGAAAACCACCATTTATTGCAATTGGTTGCTGTCTATTATACCTGCTGTACTATAACCGTTGCTGTAGTGCAGCCATGTTCAAAATATTGAGAATGGAGTATGGGCTAGTTGGCACATCCTTGCTTATCGGTATGGTATGGCGGTCAAAGGGCTGTGTGTCATGCATCGCTGGGAGGATGGTATCTGCAGCTGGGACTGTTGTTATATGGAGGACTGCTGTGTAGTTGTTATGGGACTGCATGTTTGTGTTTGGCTCTGTTGTGTTGTTGTCTGTGGTTTGGAGCTTTCTACTTTTATTTTACTTTTAATTTTGTTGTTTCGCTTTGTGACTATGTTATTATTGTAACCATTATTTTGTAGTATGTGCATTATTATGTCCAGTTCTTTTTGGTAGCTTTCTTTGGTGAGTGGTACTGTGTTGACTCTATGGAGCATGTGTCGAAGTGCTGTTTTCTTTCACATTAGCAATCATTCAGTAAAGCTGCATCCACATGACATGTATCAGTAATGGTTTGTATGTCCATACGTAAAAATTAAGACCCCTAGAATCAAGGACTTGGCACATCAATAAAACTAGTGTCATAAAGTGACAGACCATGTTAGTAGCTGCATGCTGACTCATGACAAACTGAGGCCCCCGGAATAAAGCACTTGGCATATCAGTAAAACCAGTCTCTTAGAATAACAGACCATTTTAGCAGCTAGATACTAATATGGCCTGTTATTTTAGGAGACTGATTTTACTGATATGATAAGCCCTTGATTCTAGGGGCCTTAGTTTTTACATGTGGACATGCAGACCATTGTTGATATATGTCATTTGGAGACAGCTTTGCTGACTGACTGCTGATGTGAAGTTTTTTTGTCCTTCTGTGGAAGAAAGGCTTAAATCTATAGAAACCATGGTAAAGGTTTTTTGAAACCACCATTTACTGCAACTGGTTGGTTGTCTATCATACCTGCTGTACTCCACCCTTCTATTCCCCCACACCCTCTCCTCCCTGCTTCTGAAGGACTACACAAAAATACTATAGTACCAGAGTTTTGGGATTCTCAGGGGTTTCTTTCTTCACCTGAGAAAAATGACTACATATGTTCCTGCCCACGTTTGCATCAAATAATTACAAATTGACAAGACCTAACATATCGACGTCCTGAAGCGGTCCCTTGAAACAGGACGAGAGTTACTTTGATATTTTATCGCCAGCTTTACTTACTGTGGTGTAGTCTTTCACCATGACCCAGTCCCCCTACCTTATACGGGTTTGGCTGTCGGCCCTGATCATATCTTATAGTTTCAATTGTATGCGCTCGCTGGATGTTCTGTTTGGCGTTCTTCCACTGTGCAGCCAATTGTCTACCCAATATCTTCTCCAGCAACAAACCATCTAATGAACACAGGTTGCACAATAGAGTCGACACCTTGAATTTTAATTCCATGGAAGTATTCCACGCACCTCACTCTTAGTGGTATTAAATGCCAACATCAGCCAAGACAACAAGGAATCCCACCAGCCCTAGTCTTTCCTGAGGTACGCAATTAGGGCGGAGCTGAGGATCCGAATTGTACATTCTGCATAAAAGGCGTAGTATGATGAGGTGTAGTGGTAATAAGCTTGATTCCCATTTTAAAAAAACCGTGAAGAGTAAATGACGAGGTGTTATCAGTAACCAGTGTATCGATCGGACCAAACACTGAAAAAATGTCCTTCAAGTCATGGATGAATAACTGTACGCGAGTTTGCCTCTTTCGTCTGGATAAAGCATACACATCTTGAAAATGCCTCAGTGCAAATTAAGATGTAATTAATCCCTTCCTTCGTTCTTGGAAGTAATCCGACGAAGTCGACGAACATCTTTTGGAATATTCTGTCCGCCGGTCTGGATGCAAGACAACCCCATTGCGTGTACTGAACCTGCTTACTATCCATGAAAATCTGGCAGGTTGCAAAACAGTTTCTTATTTCAGTACCCATACTTTTCTGGACAATTTTTTCCTGGGTTTTACTATGAGATTTATATACTCACATGTGCCCATCTCCACTGGTGTCTCATGGAATTATTTAAAAACATATAGAACCAGAGCTTGAGGGACTGCTAGAGCTTGAGGGACTACTGTCCTAGGCTTCTCACCACTGTGAGCATAACTGCATAACACTCCCTTGCTCATGATGTATGGCTTCTGAGTTTCTCCATTCTTAAGCTTATTTATGCTTTCCGACAATTCCTAATCCTGTGTCTGATATTCCCTAACATACTTAAATAACTGTGGTGTATCATTTAAAATCAAATTAACTAACTACAGCTCCTCTTGTGTGTTCTGTGAATCAAAAATTCTATGTAAGGTATCGGAAATAATGTTTGTCATTTCCTTTTATATTTACTACATCAAAAGAAAGTGCAAGGATCGTTACTGCTCATTGTTTTTCCGTCTCCAGTTTAAAGTAAGAGTGTTCTATTTAGTACGTGAGCTTTTCTACTCCATACAGTACTGCCAGAACTTCAACTCCATAAACGGAATATGTTTTTTTTTCTTCCAATTCATTCAGCGCCCTCGATGCATAAACTATGGGTCGCCTCTCTTCAGTATTTCCCTTGAGCAAAACCGCACCCAGTCCTTGCATGGTTGCATCAATCTGAAGCATATATTGGCTACTAAAATTTGGTAGTTGCCTAACTGGAGCCTTACTCAGAGCTTGCTTGGTACTTTTGAATGCCTGCTGTTGCGGTCTCCCCCCCCCCCCCCCCACACACACACACACTTACATTTAAAAGCTTGTGCCTTAGATTAGCCGGCCGAAGTGGCCGTGCGGTTAAAGGCGCTGCAGTCTGGAACCGCAAGACCGCTACGGTCGCAGGATCGAATCCTGCCTCGGGCATGGATGTTTGTGATGTCCTTAGGTTAGTTAGGTTTAACTAGTTCTAAGTTCTAGGGGACTAATGACCTCAGCAGTTGAGTCCCATAGTGCTCAGAGCCATTTGAACCATTTTGAACCATTTGAACCATTTGAACCTTAGATTATTTAGCGAAGCGGCGTTTTGAACGAAGACGTCAATAAATTTTCGAAAAGTATTCTCCATGTTGACGAAGCGAGCAATGACCCTTACGTTAGTGGTTTTCGGGAATTCCATTATGGGTTGCAGCCGATGAGGATCGATAGTTATGCCATTAGCAGACACACCATGCCCCAAGAGCTTCCTGCTACTGCATGTGAGCTTTAATTTGTTAGGATTTATAGTTAATCTAGCTCTCCTCAACCTTGTAAAAAGGTGCTTCTAATACTATACATGTTCCTCAAAAGTCGCACTGTAAATGATACGATTGACTAGTTAATAGTACAGATATTCAAACTTTAGAAACTTGCAGCATGCTACAGGTGAAAATAGGTCCGCAACCTGTTTTATAATTGAAGTAAATGGTTGTAGCTCCGTCATACGTTGCATTAAGTAGTATCTTCTTTTTTATTTCTTGATGGTGATTTGTTACAAACAATTATACCCACTTTCAAACCATTCATATCGTAGGTGTGACAATACAGGCGAAAGCCTATGTAAAAAAAACCGCCCCTGCGGTGACGTTCAGAGCAGTACTATGGCCTATTCAACAATAGTAAATAGACCACTTATTTACTGTTGATGAGTCGTGAATCAAATGGTTCAAATGGGTCTGAGCACTATGAGACTTAACTTCTGAGGTCATCAGTCCCCTAGAACTTAGAACTACTTAAAACTAACCTAACCGTAGCGGTCGCACGGTTCCAGACTGTAGCGCCTAGACCCGCTCGGCCACCACGGCCAGCCCAGTCGTGAATCAAACTTGAGGCTGTTTGCTACAAAATGACGCTTTTACCGATTCTGTGAGTTATCTTAATAAATTTCCAAAGTTGTAAAATCCTTTTTGGCTCACCCTGTATTTGCACCCCCCATGAACCATGGACCTTGCCGTTGGTGGGGAGCCTTGCGTGCCTCAACGATACAGATAGCCGTACCGTAGGTGCAACCACAATGGAGGGGTATCTGTTGAGAGGCCAGACAAACGTGTGGTTCCTGAAGAGGGGCAGCAGGCTTTTCAGTAGTTGCAGGGGCAACAGTCTGGATGATTGACTGATCTGACTTTGTAACATTAACCAAAATGGCCTTGCTGTTCTAATACTGTGAACGGCTGAAAGCAAGGGGAAACTACAGACGTAATATTTCCCGAGGGCATGGAGCTTTACTGTATGATTAAATGATGATGGCGTCCTCTTGGGTAAAATATTCCGGAGGTAAAATAGTCCCCCATTCGGATCTCCGGGCGGGGACTACTCAAGAGGACGTTGTTATCAGGAGAAAGAAAACTGGCGTTCTACCGATCGGAATGTGGAAAGTCAGATCCCTTAATCGGGCAGGTAGGTTAGAAAATTTAAAAAGGGAAATGGATAGGTTAAAGTTAGATATAGTGGGAATTAGTGAAGTTCGGTGGCAGGAGGAGCAAGACTTCTTGTCAGGTGAATACAGGGTTATAAATACAAAATCAAATAGGGGTAATGTAGGAGTAGGTTTAATAATGAATAAAAAAATAGGTGTACGGGTAAGCTACTACAAACAGCATAGTGAATGCATTATTGTGGCCAAGATAGACACGAAGCCCACACCTACTACAGTAGTACAAGTTTATATGCCAACTAGCTCTGCAGATGAAGAAATTGAAGAAATGTATGATGAGATAAAAGAAATTATTCAGGTAGTGAAGGGAGACGAAAATTTAATAGTCATGGGTGACTGGAATTCGTCAGTAGGAAAAGGGAGAGAAGGAAACATAGTAGGTGAATATGGATTGGGATAACTTAATCATAGCTAATACTTGGTTTAAGAATCATAAAAGAAGGTTGTATACATGGAAGAACCCTAGAGATACTAAAAGGTATCAGATAGATTATATAATGGTAAGGCAGAGATTTAGGAACCAGGTTTTAAATTGTAAGACATTTCCAGAGGCAGATGTGGACTCTGACCACAATCTATTGGTTATGAACTGTAGATTAAAATTGAAGAAACTGCAAAAAGGTGGGAATTTAAGGAGATGGAATCTGGATAAACTGAAAGAACCAGAGATTGTACAGAGTTTCAGGGAGAGCATAAGGGAACAATTGACAGGAATGGGGGAAAGAAATACAGTAGAAGAAGAATGTGTAGCTTTGAGGGATGAAATACTGAAGGCAGCAGAGGATCAAATAGGTAAAAAGACGAGGTCTAGTAGAAACCCTTGGGTAACAGAAGAAATATTGAATTTAATTGATGAAAGGAGAAAACATAAAAATGCAGTAAATGAAGCCGGCAAAAAGGAATACAAACATCTCAAAAATGATATCGACAGGAAGTGCAAAATGGCTAAGCAGGGATGGCTAGAGGACAAATGTAAGGATGTAGAGGCTTATCTCACCAGGGGTAAGATAGATACTGCCTACAGGAAAATTAAAGAGGCCTTTGGAGAAAGGAGAACCACTTGCATGAATATCAAGAGCTTTGATGGAAACCCAGTTCTAAGCAAAGAAGGGAAAGCAGAAAGGTGGAAGGAGTATATAGAGGGCCTATACAAGGGCGATGTACTTGAGGACAATATTATGGAAATAGAAGAGGATGTAGATGAAGATGAAATCTGGTGAGCAAGATGTATGAGAGAGGCGAAATACCCTCAGACCTCAAGAAGAATATAATAATCCCAATCCCAAAGAAAGCAGGTGTTGACAGATGTGAAAATTACCGAACTATCAGTTTAATAAGTCACAGCTGCAAAATACTAACACGAATTCTTTACAGACGAATGGAAAAACTGACAGAAGCCGACCTCGGGGAAGATCAGTTTGGATTCCGTAGAAATGTTGGAACACGTGAGGCAATACTGACCCTACGACTTATCTTAGAAGAAAGATTAAGGAAAGGCAAACCTACGTTTCCAGCATTTGTAGACTTAGAGAAAGCTTTTGACAATGTTGGTTGGAGTACTCTCTTTCAAATTCTGAAGGTGGCAGGGGTAAAATACAGAGAGTGAGAGGCTATTATAATTTGTACAGAAAGCAGATGGCAGTTATCAGAGTCGAGGGGTATGAAAGGGGAGCAATGGTTGGGAAGGGAGTGAGACAGGGTTGTAGCCTATCCCCGATGTTATTCAATCTGTATATTGAGCAAGCAATAAAGGAAACAAAAGAAAAGTTCGGAGTAGGTATTAAAATCCATGGAGAAGAAATAAAAACTTTGAGGTTCGCTGATGACATTGTAATTCTGTCAGAGACAGCAAAGGACTTGGAAGAGCAGTTGAACGGAATGGACGGTGTCTTGAGAGGAGGGTATAAGATGAACACCAACAAAAGCAAAACGAGGATAATGGAATGTAGTCGAATTAAGTCGGGTGATGCTGAGGGAATTACATTAGGAAATGAGACACTTAAAGTAGTAAAAGAATTTTGCTATTTGGGGAGCAAAATAACTGATGATGGTCGAAGTAGAGAGGATATAAAATGTAGACTGGCAATGGCAAGGGAAGCGTTTCTTAAGAAGAGAAATTTGTTAACATCAAATATACATTTAAGTGTCAGGAAGTCGTTTCTCAAAGTATTTTTATGGGGTGTAGCCATGTATGGAAGTGAAACGTGGACGATAAATAGCTTAGACAAGAAGAGAATAGAAGCTTTCGAAATGTGGTGCTACAGAAGAATGCTGAAGATTAGATGGGTTGATCACATAACTAATGAGGAGGTATTGAATAGAATTGGGGAGAAGAGGAGCTTGTGGCACAACTTGAGTAGAAGAAGGGATCGGTTGGTAGGACATGTTCTGAGACATCGAGGGATCACCAATTTAGTATTGGAGGGCAGTGTGGAAGGTAAAAATCGTAGAGGGAGACTAAGAGATGAATACACTGAACAGATTCAGAAGGATGTAGGTTGCAGTAGGTACTGGGAGATGAAGAAGCTTGCACAGGATAGAGTAGCATGGAGAGCTGCATCAAACCAGTGTCAGGAATGAAGACCACAACAACAACAACTGTATTTGCAACCGATTTGTTTCCACAGTAGCACTCACCCACTCTGCCAGTGCTGACATATTAATCAGTCCCGCAATTCATAAATTTGCTTTGGAAATGCGTCTCCCTTTTCAGCAGTCAATTCTACCACATAGTACACCCTCTGTGAATAACGCTCTACTTTAGCTTCTAAGTTACGAACTTGTGAGTATGTTGGTCTCGAATGAGTATATATCTCCCTAGCTTGACTACCTTCTGCGAGCGCAACGTTAACAGCAGTGACAGCCAAAATCATCTGTTCTACGTCCTTTGGGATGACAGTAATTGGTAGGTCCATATTTTGGCGTAACCTTTGCCTTAAGTCACTGACATTTCCTTGCGTCTGTACACCTCGATACCGCAACTCGTGCGTTAGCTCCCTTACAATTGTTGAAGTCATTCTGTAACACAATAAAATTACGATTAACAAGTAAATAATACAGTTACAACCAATCAGTAAACTACGACTACCATCATTGTGCACTCATCTGCCGGATGTTTTGACCAGTTACCAATTGTGCGATGGAACGTCAACTAATCAAATTAAACTCGGAAAACGAGTACAGGGTGACATTGATTAAAACATTAATCTTACAGTTATCTAGTGTGTTTCCAAAACGACGTGCAACGCAAAATGTTACATGCAAGCATAATATATCCGTAGCAGTCGGATCTCCCGATCTACAATGTGAGTCCACAACACCTTTCTTTTAAAACTTTTGAGTAGCAAGTGGGATGTGGAGACACAATGTCGAATAATTTGAAAGCAAATTTCACTTCCATTTTGTATTTTAATAATCGAAATTAAAGGACGTGAACTAGGCTGCATTACTGATCATTGCAACTATAATTTAAACACCAAATTAATTCTTTAGGTAAAACTTCAGATATTCGTAGAATTAACTCTTTATACAAAATTTACATTCAGTATTTAAAAATGAAAAGGGGTGAAGAGTGATATATTCCTTTCCTGACTATATGCATATGTGAGATATTGAAACAACAGTATCAAATAGTCAAGCAATGCAAGGTACGAATGTTTGCAAAGCAAAACTGAAAATGTTCCATAAACGGAATACCCCACTTTCTACAAAACTAGTTGCTGGATATAACCTTTTTAATAAATTCCAGGTTACAGTAACAGTATTGCGAAATGAGACCTTTATGCCAGTAGACACGTCTGCTTCCAAGCATACCTGACAAGCTTGTCTCTCTTTCTTTATTGTGGACTGACTACTTGGCAACAACATGAACTATGGAATCCAGATAAACTGAACTTGGAGAAATTTACCACGTATGTAGTTGTTAGAGGTACCACACATATTTCGAAGCGCTCGTCAGCTGGCCTCATCGTCCTAATAAGAAGTTGAAGGCTGTCAGACACTTTTAGAACAGAACTAACATGTATGGTGAATCGCACTACACGTACCGGACAGGCTGATATTAAAATACACTCCTGGAAATGGAAAAAAGAACACATTGACACCGGTGTGTCAGACCCACCATACTTGCTCCGGACACTGCGAGAGGGCTGTACAAGCAATGATCACACGCACGGCACAGTGGACACACCAGGAACCGCGGTGTTGGCCGTCGAATGGCGCTAGCTGCGCAGCATTTGTGCACCGCCGGCGTCAGTGTCAGCCAGTTTGCCGTGGCATACGGAGCTCCATCGCAGTCTTTAACACTGGTAGCATGCCACGACAGCGTGGACGTGAACCGTATGTGCAGTTGACGGACTTTGAGCGAGGGCGTATAGTGGGCATGCGGGAGGCCGGGTGGACGTACCGCCGAATTGCTCAACACGTGGGGCGTGAGGTCTCCACAGTACATCGATGTTGTCGCCAGTGATCGGCGGAAGGTGCACGTGCCCGTCGACCTGGGACCGGACCGCAGCGACGCACGGATGCACGCCAAGACCGTAGGATCCTACGCAGTGCCGTAGGGGACCGCACCGCCACTTCCCAGCAAATTAGGGACACTGTTGCTCCTGGGGTATCGGCGAGGACCATTCGCAACCGTCTCCATGAAGCTGGGCTACGGTCCCGCACACCGTTAGGCCGTCTTCCGCTCACGCTCCAACATCGTGCAGCCCGCCTCCAGTGGTGTCGCGACAGGCGTGAATGGAGGGACGAATGGAGACGTGTCGTCTTCAGCGATGAGAGTCGCTTCTGCCTTGGTGCCAATGATGGTCGTATGCGTGTTTGGCGCCGTGCAGGTGAGCGCCACAATCAGGACTGCATACGACCGAGGCACACAGGGCCAAGACCCGGCATCATGGTGTGGGGAGCGATCTCCTACACTGGCCGTACACCACTGGTGATCGTCGAGGGGACACTGAATAGTGCACGGTACATCCAAACCGTCATCGAACCCATCGTTCTACCATTCCTAGACCGGCAAGGGAACTTGCTGTTCCAACAGGACAATGCACGTCCGCATGTATCCCGTGCCACCCAACGTGCTTTAGAAAGTGTAAGTCAACTACCCTGGCCAGCAAGATCTCCGGATCTGTCCCCCATTGAGCATGTTTGGGACTGGATGAAGCGCCGTCTCACGCGGTCTGCACGTCCGGCACGAACGCTGGTCCAACTGAGGCGCCAGGTGGAAGTGGCATGGCAAGCCGTTCCACAGGACTACATCCAGCATCTCTACGATCGTCTCCATGGGAGAATAGCAGCCTACATTGCTGCGAAAGGTGGATATACACTGTACTAGTGCCGACATTGTGCATGCTCTGTTGCCTGTGTCTATGTGCCTGTGGTTCTGTCAGTGTGATCATGTGATGTATCTGACCCCAGGAATGTGTCAATAAAGTTTCCCCTTCCTGGGACAATGAATTCACGGTGTTCTTATTTCAATTTCCAGGAGTGTATGAACAGGTGAACCACACAAGGTGTTTTTGGTAGGGAGGGAGGTTGTCCCTCGCGAGTATTACTGTACCCCGGACCACATAATTCCGCTATAGCGCTGGGTTACAGCGCCATACTATACAGTCTGACTAATGCGCTGTTCTACTGCGTCCGTGATCGCGTTTGAGTTCAGCGCCATACCAAACCGCTCGGCTAATGTTCTGTGCTACCTCATCCAAAACCGCATTCGAGAACAGCGCATATTCTGCCACCCGGCTACTGTGTTGTAGGCCCTACTAAACCTGAATGTAGGGGCGACACTAACACAAATATCACGTATGGTTCACCTGTTCGTACTGTTAATTCCAATCTCTTCGATACTTATGATTCCAATCATGCATGATTATGATACATCATGTATGTGTGTTCTGCTCTCAAGGGCCTAACAGCCTTCAACTTATTGGTAGGACGAGGTGTCCAACTGATGAGCACTTTGAAATATGTTTGGTACCTTTAACAGCTACCTACTTGGTAAATTCTTCGAGTTCATATCTGTTGAGAGACAGCGTCAAGCCTGGGAACCATTTCTCCTACATTGGGATGATAATGTGCTAGCAGGCGGAATGCTGGGCAAAATCAGTAAGTAAGCATCTGAGAGACCCATAACCACGCCATATGAAATAGAGTTGGCTGATGTTAAAATCGATGCTCTGATTATGATGATTCCCGCTTCTGAATAACTATTATTTGTATGCCTCTTTGAAATATATAAGAGTGTTAATCTATTTGAAATGTAATGATTCCTGTATCTTACTAGAATAGATAATCGCTTTAGTAAAAATCAGTCATAACTAAATGTATTCATGAGCGACTAAGTGGAGTCACAAGAAGACACAGTGAAATAGTGGGAAGTTTTGCAGTGGAATACGTTAAATTAATGTGCAAATGTATGAATTAGGGGAGAGTGCCAGAGCAAATAAGATTTTACTTTAGGAAGCCAAGTGCACAGCACCTGATGCCTTCCTGAGAGGTCTATCACCTGGTAAGTCGAGAGCAGTTCAGGCAGGTACCCCAAAAGCTCTGTACTCAGCTATCACGCTGGCAACAAAATTTGAAGAGATTCAAAGGGTAGTGGGGTACAGGATAAACATGCTGTGTTCTCCACTGCTGTGAAATACTGTAGGTGTGGATGAATGGGGCATGTCCAAAGGCAATGTCAGCAGCCTCAGAGTGGTAAAAAGGATCGATAACAGCAACAGGACAATGGAAGTAGTAATAGAAACCAATGGGGAGGTGGACAAGTGTTAAACATAAGAGGGAAGCTCAAGTCCACCTTGCCATACTCTCATTAAGTTTTGATGCAGTGATTATGTATGCAGATGTGGTAGTGATTATGAGAGGCAGGAAACACAGGTTTTTGTTGGACACAGAGATACATGAGTCAGTGGTAAGTAGAGATGCTATGAGTCAGAACCAACTGCACTCACACTACAGGTTGTGTGGGATGGCAGACTGTGATGTGAAGTTATTCAGGTCAGTGAGATTAAATTTTCAGTTTGTGGTGGTTCAGTACGAACAATGTGTGGAAATAGTGCCTCATGCAAGCGATGTTCACTGTATTGTATGAATCTTCGGTAAGAATTTTTGTGCGAAAATCATGTCAAAATTATCCTTAGAGAACAGGCAGTAGAATTTACTGGGCAACATCCCAGCTAAGGGAAGCTATCGCCGGTGTAGTACTGAATCAAGTTTTCTCTGTTTTAAAGAACAAACCACTTGAACTGCATAAAAAACATGAAGTATAGCTCGTGTCGTACTGTGCCAGAACAAACCAGGACATTGCTATCGATGAATGTAGAACCAGAGCTGCCTGTTGGTATTTTGTGTATAATAGAGCCATCAGAGGAGAACAACAAACTGGACACATCTAGTCCTTTTGTTAATAGAAACATTATTCACATAATGGAGAGAGATGATGGTAAATTGGTATCCATTAATTTAAATAATTTTGGCACTGATGAAGCAAGGCTAACAAAAGGATCTTTAGTAGCAAATTACGATATCCTGGAGGAGGCTGACAGGGGTACATCGAGTATGATCATTGTCAGCCACACGCTGCCGCTAAAACTGCATTACGTAAAAAGGTGGAGCGTTAAGAGGGGGCGACTGCAGTTCAAGATCTTATTTTTCCTCATAACCCAACATTTAATTCCAACAGAAAATGAAGAATCGATGTACTAGAGCCATGTAACACACCTCGTCATTTACATCAATTTATGGAGGATTTCATCCACCCACAGTTAGTTTGTATAATAATAGAGAAGAACACTAGTCTATGGGGGTCCACGATTGTGGTCATGCCCAAAATGTCGATAAATGACTCCAGGAAACATAGGTTCATCTTGATAGTAAGATGACATCCGACACTTGCATCATACCCAATATCACAGAGACCATCTATAACTTGGAATAGCGCCAGTATTTCTCTGCTATGGATTCAACTAGTGGGTACCATCATTTAGATGTGATTCCAGAGGACTGACCAAAGATAGCACTTTCAGTTCACTGGGGTCATTATCAGTATTGAAGGGTGCTATTCGGATTAAAGAATGCACAAGCAACATTTCAGCACCTGTTAAAAAGATGGAGTACTTAGGGAGTTAAAATCTCAGTGTTGTTTGGCATACCTCATGATACGACTGTGTATTCGAGGGATATGGAGAAACAGATGCAACAGTTGAGTAAGGTTTTAATAGGTTGTGGGCCATGTATCTTATGCAGCACATATAGAACTGCCATTTGCCTTTGAGGAAGTTGGTTACTTTGAACATATAGTTAGAAAGTAAGGGGTAAAGACAGACCCAAGACTGATACAAATGGTACAAGATTTCCCAATTCCTAAGATGAATAAGGAACTAGCCATTTTTAGGGCTGTCAAAATATTATAGGAAATTTGTAAAGGGGTTCACAGATATCACACTACTGCTCATGCAACTATTAAGAAAGGGTATGAAATTCGAGTGGACAGAACAGTGTCAAGCTGCATTCGAGGGACTGAAGAAAGCTTTGATGTTGAGTCTGGTTTTGGTTTTTTCCAGTCTATCAGAAGGAGCTGTCAGGTGTTAGGGTGTGTTTTGAGTCAGTTAGTGAATGGTGCAGAACATCCCACAGCGTTTGGTTTGTGACAACTCATTGAGATGGAGAAGAATTATTCCACAATAAAGAAGGAAATTCTCAGTTTGATATATGGAATTATGCATTTTTGGTGCTGCTTGTATGAGAAAAAATTGAAGGTAGTAACTGACCATCCATCTCTGAAATATTTATTACTGTTGAAGGATCGTTCTAGCAGGCTGACAAGGCGTACATTGAAGCTGCGTGAGTTGGAATATGAACTGGTACATAAGACAGGAAAGAAGTGTGGAAATGCAGATGGTTTGAGCAGGTGGGCAGAGGCAGTAAAGGCAATGGGTAATGGCCTAGCCGAGTGGCAAGCAGCACAAGCCATTGATGTTGACCACAAGCTATATATGATACTGCTGCAATTCAGCATGTGTGGCGGCCTGTTATGTATCTTAACTGGGGTGGGATCACACTTTGTAGTGTCAGCTAAGCTCAAGGGGGAAGTACTGTAAGAAGCACGTGATATATGCTACACAGGTATGAGTGTTATAGAGTAATGAACAAAAAGGGTAGCAGGGATGTACTGGTTTAAGGGGAAGAAAGAAGACATAGACCAATATGTAAGGAACTGTGTGCATTATGTGCAATGAGTAAACATGAGTCCTAGGCAAGTACCATTACACAGGTTATGAGAAGCAAAAAACAATTTGAAATGATACGAATGGGTATTTTATGTCCATTTAACCAAACTCCTCCCAGAAACCATTTTGTTTTGACGATTATTGACCACTTCTCACTATATGTGGAAATGATCACAATCCCAAATCAGCAAGCCACTGTTATTGCGGAAGCCATGATTCACAACTGGTTGCTCAATTTTGTTGTGTCTGGAATACTAATAATGGAAAGTGGGACAAATTTCATTTTGGACTTGATGAAACATCTGTGACATTTGCTAGAGTTTCGAAAATTTAAGGTTAGTCTGCTGCACCCACAGACCAACGATATAACAGAGTAGTGTGGGGAGAGAAAGTGGTCATAGTCCCTGTTCTCAGGTTGCTGTATATTAGGATAAGGATGAAGTGGATTCTAGTTGCGGCAGTGCGTAGAGTGCTGAGTTGCTATGTGAACTCTCACCATAATGACTAGGATATGCACGTGTCATTTGTTGTGGCAGATTACAACTCGAAGGTTCGCACTAGTACTGGGCTATCCCTGTACGAGTTGGTTAACAGAAAGAAGATACCATCACCATTTGATGTGACTGGATCAAAAATTGGCAAGGATAAAGAGCCAGTTTGTAATATCGAGAAAACATTAAGCGGGGAGGGAGGCATGTTCAGAAAACAAATTCGAAGGCAATAATAAAATGCATGAGGAAATTACCACATTGTAAGGGACGGCAGTGTGTAATGTTGTCAAGCCCATACACCCCAAAGTGTAAGACAACAAAGTTTGTTAGAAGGTACCAGCGATTGTACCAAGTGATAGGGGACTACCTCACCAGTCAACCTCAAGCTCCATTTCCCAACGAAACCAATGATTCTGGACGTCAACATCCATTTCAAGAGGCTCCAGTTCATTTCTAAGGGTATCAGAATCCAACCCTGAGAAGTAGGCAAGAAGAAGTAATTGGAAGAGCGATCATGAGGATGTATAGCATGACCCATACAAGACGTACAGTATGGACTGACGTCAGGTGGTAAGTGTACCTCTTCATATGTGGTAGTGTAGCCACAGTGTTCGGAGACTTAGGGGTACTATATGTAGTTCTTGGAAAGTAATATTTTGTTATGAGATGGTGTAGGAAATAAGTTTTGTATGCTGCAATAGTGTAATATTTGCATTAAGGTTTTACTGTCAATGCTTGTGTGAGAGAGATAACTGGTGACAACAGACTTTTCTGAAGAGGGAGGGGAGAGAAAGTGGTCATAGTCCCTGTTCTCAGGTTGCTGTATATTAGGATAAGGATGAAGTGGATTCTAGTTGCGGAAGTGCTTCACCACCTCACTGAGGGCGGAGTGGGTGGGGGGGGGTGGGGGGGGGGTGCTGCTGGATCAGCACCTGAAGAGTGGAGGAGTAGAGTGCTTTTTACCAGACAAGGAGATGTGATCACAGCCGTCAGAAGATGCTCTGACCAGTTTTTAACTCATGGGGGATGAAGAATGAAGTGAGAATATTGGAGGAAGTATTTTCTGGGCGACAATGAGAAGCAAAGAGCAAAGGTATACTCAGAGAAGAGTTAGTGGAGTATGGTAAATTGCATAAGTCATACGAAATTTATGGGAGCAAATTCTGCAGGCCATATATACACTAAAGCACCACAGAAACTAGTATAGGCATTTATATTCAAATAAAGAGATATGTAAATAGTCATAATATGGTGCTGCGGTCGGCAACGCCGATGTAAGGCAGCTGTCTGGCGCAGTTGTCAGATCGGTTACTGCTTCTCCAATGGCCAGTTATCAAGATTTGACTTTGAAGGTTGTGTAATACTTGGCACATGGGCGATGGGACACAACATCTCTGAGGTAGCAATGAAGTGAGGATTTTCCTGCACGACCATGTCATGAGTGTGCCATAAATATGAGAATCCGGTAAAACATAAAATCTGCGATATCGCTGCGGCCAGGAAAAGATCCTGCAAGAACGGGACCAATGACGACTGAAGAGAATCGTTCAGCGTGACAGAAGTGCAACCCTTCCTCAAACTGCTGCAAATTTTAGTGCTGGGCCATCAACCAGTGTCAGGATGTGAACCGTTCAACGAAATAACATCGATATGGGCTTTCAGAGTGGAAGGCCCATTCGTGTACCCATGATGACCGCATGACACAAAGTTTTACGCCTCGCCTGGACCCATCGACACCGACATTGGACTGCTGATGACTGGAAACATGTTACCTGGTCGGACGGGTCTCGTTTCAAATTGTATCGAGCAGGTGGTCGTGTGCGACGGGTATGGAGACAACCTTATGAATCCATGCACCCTGCATGTGAGCAAGGGAGTGTTCAAGATGGTGGAGGCTCTGTTATGTTGTAGGACGTGTGCAGCTGGAGTGATATGGGGCCCCTGATACATCTAGAGACGACTCTGACAGGTGGCACATACGTAAGCATCCTGTCTGATCACTCGCATCGATTCATCTCCATTGTGCATTGCGACGGACTTGAGCAATTCCAGTAGGATAGTGCAACACGCCACACGGCCAGAATTGTTACAGGGTGGCTCCAGGAACACTCTTCCGATTTTAAATTCTTCCGCTGGCCACCAAACATTCCAGACATGAACATAATTGAGAATATCTGGGATGCCTTGCAACGTGCTGATCAAAAGAGATCTCCTTCCCGTTGCACTCTTACGGATTTATAAACAGCTCTGCAGGAGACATGTTGTCAGTTCCCTCCAGCAGTACTTCAGACATTAGTCGAGTCCGTGCCACCGCGAACTGCGGCACTTCTGCATGCTCGTGGGGTCCCTGCACGATATTAGGCAGGTGTACGAGTTTCTCTGGCTCTTCAGTGTATGTGGTGCTCAATGCTTTGCGACAGGGCAAAAGTGGGAGAGAATCTTGACTGCAGACGACAGTGACGTCAGGGAGCTAAACAGGACCAAAGAGAGGGTCAAGGCAATACTTATTAGTATTATTATTCTCATCTCAGAAACATACATACAACACAGTTTACACAATTACTGACAGATCAAACCAGTTTACATAATCTATGATCAAAATTTGGCCACTTCCTGTGCATTTTCTGTTGCCTGGTGAAGGTCGTCTTTTATTCAGGTGGCTGGATACAGTCGACACTGAAGTATGTGTTGAACAGTCTGTTCTTCCCCACAGTCACATTGGGTTTTGTTTTCTTCAATGTATTTCCATTTCGCCAGGTTAGCCCTTGATCTGCCTACTCCTGACTTCAGCCTATTAAAGGACTTCCAGATTGGCCAATTCTCATCATGACCATGGGGTACAGATTCTGAGAACCTATTCTCAGCAGGAGGGTCAGATGAATCAGCCCTCCATAGTTGCAGCCTGGCTTCTTCATCAGTGGTTGTTAGGTTCTCTGATGTTCTCAGTAAACTTTTCCTCGACCTTTGTCGTTGTGGGTAGGGTTGTGCCCATGCATGGAACCTGTTTTTTCCTGCTCCAGTTTTGTTCTTTCTGTTTGGTGCTATTTCTCTTAGAACAGGAGGTGGTGCAATTCCTGCTAGTTCTTTCCCTGTTTGCTGCTACTTCTCTGAGAACTGGAGATGGTGCAATTCCTGCAAGATGGTAGAGATATTCGACTGGAGTCGACTTCAAGCAGCCTGTTATAATTCTGCATGTGTCATTTAGGGCGATATCCACCTGTTTAGCATGTGTTTACTTAGAACGAACTGGACATGCATACTCTGCAGCAGAGTGGCACAGTGCCATTGCAGAAGTTCAGATGGTTTCAGCTTGGCTGTCCCACTGTGATCCGACCAGCTTTCTCAGTAGGTTGTTCCTGGTGGAGACTTTTGAGCTGAAATTCATCTAGTGTTTTTTAAACGTTAGACACCTGTCAAGTGTTATTCCTAGGTATTTTGGAGTGTCACAGTCCCTAACCATTCTATCTCTAAATTGCAGGTGGTTTCCCAATTTCTCAGAAGAAAAACACATACTTATGTCTTTGATGGGTTTAGTTTAAGCTGGTTTGTTCTGTAGTGTTTTGACGCATCTTCTAAAGTACTCTTTAGGGCGATTTCTATTGAATCGAGGGCAATGGTGAAAGACAGTAAGGCATACCACATAACTAATGAGCTTGGAGCAGGTACTATTGATTAATACTTGCCTGTCATGGAAACTGACAAATGAGATAATGGAGTATGGAAAGGCATTAGTTGGCACTATGAACCAGGGTCTATGATTTATGCAGATCTGAGTAGGTGTATAGGATGCATGAGTTAACAGCTGTGAGGCTGCTGTAGTTGCTAGTGAACAGCATTTGGGATGTTTTATTAGTTAATACAGTTTTAAAAACAGATTAAAGCTACTGTTGCCTTGAGGTACTTTTTGTGCTTGCAAAAATCTCTTAACAAATAGTGCTAATATTATTACATTTCTTCTTTACCAGTGTTAAACACATATATATATATGACTGTTTTTATCACAGTCAATGAATAAAAAGGCTGACATGGAACTGTATTAATGACCAACATGTTACCATAGAGGCCCTGAAAAATATGTTACTTGGCTTGACTTCACAATATAACACATTAGTTTCCACTCAATAATCAAATTAATTGCATATGATCTATGGTACAATTTCCAAGCTAAGCTTATCTTCAAAAATTTCAGACTTACTTTCTTCCTCATTTAAATTTCATGACTTCTATTGAAAGGAACTAGAATCACTGAGTTTGTATTTGTTTATTTCAGTACAAGCAGGTTTTTGTAATAATTATTAAATGTAACCTATAAGCCCTTAAATTCAATAAATTATTAGAAGCAGAGCTATTCCTGAATATTAATTTACAGTTAGATGTTCTCCATATCACTGAGCACTAGCTAACAAAAGGGAAACATGAAAAAACACCAGTTGGAGAATACAGGGTGATTCAAAAAGAATACCACAACTTTAAAAATGTGTATTTAATGAAAGAAACATAATATAACCTTCTGTTATACATCATTACAAAGAGTATTTAAAAAGGTTTTTTTTTCACTCAAAAACAAGTTCAGAGATGTTCAATATGGCCCCCTCCAGACACTCGAGCAATATCAACCCGATACTCCAACTCATTCCACACTCTCTGTAGCATATCAGGCGTAACAGTTGGATAGCTGCTGTTATTTCTCGTTTCAAATCATCAATGGTGGCTGGGAGAGGTGGCCGAAACACCATATCCTTAACATACCCCCATAAGAAAAAATCGCAGGGGGTAAGATCAGGGCTTCTTGGAGGCCAGTGATGAAGTGCTCTGTCACGGGCTGCCTGGCGGCCGATCCATCGCCTCGGGTAGTTGACGTTCAGGTAGTTACGGACAGATAAGTGCCAATGTGGTGGCGCTCCATCCTGCTGAAATATGAATTGTTGTGCTTCTTGTTCGAGCTGAGGGAACAGCCAATTCTCTAACATCTCCAGATACTGTAGTCCAGTTACAGTACCACCTTCGAAGAAAAAGGGACCAAAAACTTTATTGCCTAAAATGGCACAGAAAACGTTCACCTTAGGCGAGTCACGTTCATACTGAGTTGTTTCCCGCGGATTCTCAGTGCCCCACATACAGACATTGTGATGGTTGACTTTCCCGTTAGTGTGGAAAGTTGCTTCATCACTAAACACAATCTTTGAAACGAAAGATTCATCTGTTTCCATTTGAGCAAGGATAAAATCACAGAAATCGATTCTTTTAATCTTATCAGCTGCAGACAGTGCTTGAACCAATTTCAGACGATAAGGTTTCATAACTAACCTTTTTCGTAGGACTCTCCATACAGTTGATTGTGGAATTTGCAGCTCTCTGCTAGCTCTGCGAGTCGATTTTCCTGGGCTGCGAACAAATGCTTGCTGGTTGCGTGCTACATTTTCATCACTCGTTCTCGGCCGTCCAGAACTTTTCCCTTTGCACAAACACCCATTCTCTGTAAACTGTTTATACCAACGTTTAATACACCACCTATCAGGAGGTTTAACACCATACTTCGTTCGAAATGCACGCTCAACAACTGTCGTCGATTCACTTCTGCCGTACTCAATAACACAAAAAGCTTTCTGTTGAGCGGTCGCCATCTTAGCATCAACTGACGCTGACGCCTAGTCAACAGCGCCTCAAGCGAACGAATGTACAACTAAATGAAACTTTATAGCTCCCTTAATTCGCCGACAGATAGTGCTTAGCTCTGCCTTTTGTCGTTGCAGAGTTTTAAATTCATAAAGTTGTGGTATACTTTTTGAATCACCCTGTATAATATACCTAGTTGTTCTTGTCGAAGGAGGTACAGCGACCTCTGTTAAAAAAGTGTGAACTACAAATGCTTCATAAACCATAATTATGTGCTAATAGAAAAAGATTTTGAACTTTCTTTAACTGTCTTGACAGACTCTGACATACTGATACTGAACATGTATAGAAGACCTTCTTATGGAAATCTCAGGACTTTCAGTCACTTCCCAGAAGCACTACTACCTGAATTCTGTGTATTCAATAAAATTTTGCTAATATATGGAGATTTTAATATTGACTTCCTTAAACCTAGGAAAAAAATAAGATCAGTTGCTAAATCAGCTCTTGATCAGGATGTCGTAAATGCAGATATACAATACTACTCAACTGAAATCATTAATATGGTTTACAGTGACCATGAGGACCAGATGCTAACAGTGAATTTAACTGTCCTATATAAAACAATGTCCTATAAACACTGCAATGCAAAGGCTGTTTAATGATGAACATATAAGGCCTTTTAATTATCTTTTAAAGGCTGGACAAAAGTATATGAAGAAAATGACATTAACAGTATGTTTAATTCGTTTCATGAAAAATTTCTTCACTATTTAAATAGTGCAATCCATTGAAGTCGAAGAGAATTGAAAGAAACGCAAATTCGTAGGTGACAAAATGGATAAAAATTTGTAGCCAAATCAAGCTCTATGTGAAGAGCTACATGAAAGACCATGAAGATGATGATTAGATTAGAACATACTGTTAAGTCTTACTGTGCTGTCTACAAGGTAGTCAGACAACAAGCAAAAAATCTACTGAGACTGAAGAGAGCCTATCAGAACCACAGAAAAACTGAAAACAATCAACAAACAGATTGTTGTGTTTGTGGTTAGACACTGCAAAGATAAAATATTACCCTGGTGTTATTGAAAGTCTTATCAATGGTGGTGCAGCTGTAAATATCTTGACACCCTCTCTTCACAATTGGAAATGACCTGTAAAATGGGATGAAATAACTGAATGTATAAACTCCTCAAACTAGTGAAGGGAAAGAGGCATTGTTTTCAGTGCCAGAGTTGATCGTAGGTGATGAGTTTGTAACAAATATTTCCTACTTTAGTCACTAATACTTTGACACACCAGCATATCTAATGAAACATTGGCCATTTCTTTGATAACAAAACAAAGCTAAATTTTATTCTTGCTTGTTACTTTTTTACATCTCAAGTTAAAAAAAATAGTTGTGCTACCCAGAATTTTTATTATTTTTGTCCTTTTAATAGTAAGAAGTGCATAAATGTTGGTTTATAGTGGTTCTATAACATTATAAAATAAATTTTAAAGAGGATGTCATTGCCCCAGGCTGTTGTCCTGTCTTAAAATAATGTTTATATTATGTAAGCCACTCTATGGGCTACTGTGCTCCAATTTTTAAAACATTATAACATGTCGTTGTATGTTATTGGATGGTTTTTAAAATATTTTACAACAGACTAACATCATAAGTTATTTTACAAAACTATTATGCACTATGCGATTTTGTTTGAAAAACTATCGAGAACTGGAGCAAAGTAGCCCACAGTAATTACAAAAAATACAGATACATAGCTCCCTTGGAGACAGAAACATAGTCCTGCAAGCATCTGACAGCGAAATTTTTATTTTAACTACAGAACTAATCGAAATTTCAAAAGGCAAATGAAACATCACATCGGAAGATGTTAATATTAATTGTGTTAAAAGATTTTCATGCATAATTTAATTAAATGTAAAAACTGCCCAATACACAGATAAAAACTGAAATTCAATAAGAATTGTAATGAAGATGCAGAATTCTTAAATTTGTATAAAGAAGAAACATAAAGCCTTAATAATGTATTGTGGAGTAGTAAGGGCTTGATACAAGTAAGTAACTGCATTAATCTCAGATATGGTATTCATGATATTCCAAACAGTGCCAAAACATCTGCTTTGCGTTTTACCCCAGATCACATAAGAAACAGATTGACCATCCTTACGGCGGAACAGGCAACCATAAAAATAGTTTTCCCGTCGGTCAACAGATGTCGCAGGCGACGCTACAATGCTAACTGACCTGTCCATGTCGCGGAATTGGCAACGCTGCACCTTCGGGGACGTGAATGACGCTGATTTGTGTTCGGCTAGAGCGCTGCGCGCGAATTGCATTGGTCACACAGCTGACTGTAGACCTTGATCGGCTATGGTTTTTCCCGAGTTTTCAATCGAAGAATGTAGATTAGCTCCTGTAATTCTACAAACCAAGTTTATTTCTACTGTAGGGATACTTCTCACAATCATATGCGAAATGAAATAAATGGAAAGTAACACACAAATATTTCTCGTGAGTTACTGTTTAAATGCAGACTGTATTGCAGTCGCATAGGTTTTACACTCGCCTTCCATGCTGTCTATTTCCTTTTTGTTATACAGCTCTTCTGATCCTGATTATGGTGGTAAAAAAGATCTCCACGTGCAGGTTAACATTAGAAAATTTTCAAAATCTTCTCAATGTCTTTCAAATATAATCCGTTAATTTACTGACAAATATTGCACTGAGCAGTGGGTTTCGCGTCCTGACATTACCGATATAATTATTTTCCTACGCCACTTTGTTTGCTTTGTCAAAACCAGTGGGCAAAATAATCTTATCTCAATATCAAAGATTTACTTCGTAGCTGTAACTAGAAGTCTGCACGGACAGGAAAAATGCCGCCGTCCGTATGAGCACCACATCCAGAAGATCATTATCCAAATCTGTCAAGTTGCTTATCCGCATTCTGAGATATTAACGTTTTGTGAAGCAGTTTAACCAACCACTGCTCTGAAAAGAGACTTGTGCCTGGCCTGAATTTTTGTCTGCTGATTTCCGCACTCGGTTGTGATGCGAGTTAAGGCTGGAGATATTTCAGTGACAGTCATTTCAAATTTGAATTCTTTTACTTTGCATGTAACTTATCGTAAATGATATAAGAGTGGCACAAAACGATGAATTTTGGATTGTTGTTGAAATGGGGCTGCAAACGCTGTAATATACAAACGAAAGCGTGTTTTTCGAGCATATTTTGGCGGTATCAACTTTGAAGAGCCACAGACGACAAACCATAATTATGTTAAAAATTTACGCTTTTATCTGCAACACAGTTACACGCATTATCTCAGCGGAGTGCAGAGTACACAGATCAACATTAGCACTCTTCATTTCATAGTGCATTTCAACTTTTTGTACTCTGTTTCACAGATATGTTTCTAACTATTCGTTTGGAGTTCCTGTTTACTAGCTACCTGTCTAAGGAGTGTGGTGCGTTCAAGAACATCAAAAGCTGTAGACAGGTATAAAACAATACCAGTAGTAATTTCTTTATTATCTAATGATTTTAAGGTAGTGTTGGGATAGTCATACGCTACTGTGATTATTGTTTTTGCATTTTAAATCCCTAGTGGTGTTCCTGTACTAAAGAGAATTTGTTAATAGAACATTCCTATCCAGTTTAAAACAATTTCTCAGATATTTTTGAAAGTGTGCTGAGTTGTGCAACTGGCTTGTAATTAGCTACATCATTTTCAGGTCCCTTTTATGGAGTGGGGTAACTTCAGCAACTTTCTGGAGGTCAGGGAAAACTCCATTACTAAAAGATGCATTAATTATATGACTTAGTGGTTCAAAAATATATTCCCAACTTTTATTTTCAGTTATATCTGGTATATTGTCACTGCCACTGGAGTATTTATTTTTTTGTCTTTATATCACCGTGAGCGCTTCAGTCTTCTAGTCATTTTGGAGGAACATACATGATTTCATGGCTGTCACATGTGTTGTGTGTTGAGGACTGGCTCTATGGCAGTTCTTCTTTATCGGGTTTCCAGCTATATTACGGAGATAGTAATTAAAAGCAATTACTATCTGTTTTAGTTCTCATGTCAACTCATCATTTAGATTTAGTTTTAAAGTTTTGTTTTTAGTGTGTTGCTTGTTGTTAGTTTCATTTTTCACAACTTTCAAAATGCCTTTCATTTTAGTATTAGATTCTATTTTTAAAGTTACTATTATATAATTTTTTCGTGATTTGATTCCTTCTGTTCGATTCTCAGTCTTTGTCTGAAATTTCGTCAAGAATTTGTTTTTCTAATAGGTCTTTGTCACTAGAATAATCAAGCACTGTATGGATTTTTCCTTTATGAAGTTATTTACTAGTTCTTGACATTAGTTTAGGAACACGTTGTAACATTTCAAGCAAGTGTTCCATTTCTTATGAATTACATGCATTCTTTCATATTTTCATTGCTGAAAATTGTATATTGGCAAGGTCCTAACTCTCATTTGCATTCGTACAATACTACAAGAATGTTAATATCTTAACAATATTCATTTTCAAATAATAAGATTCATTCCAAGCTGTATCAAGTCTAAAATGAAGCAATGAAACTACTGTGGAGTTACTTTGATCCGCTTTATCCATGGTACAAAGTTCTCCATTTTCCCATAAAATAACCTCCAAGGCTGTTTTCGATCATATAGTGATAAATAGCGTGTTAGTTACAAGTTTGTGGCTGTGATTTAGACAATGACTAATTTCTATACAGAAATGAAGGTCATTTGCCTTCTGTTTACCTTTTTTTCTGGTAACAAAATACCACTTTTTCTGTGACAAAAATTACCTCATAATTCAGTAGCACAAATGTGGTTGGCAGAAAATATCCAAGATAGCGAGTGGCAGAATAACTCAAACATATGAGCTAGTAGACCATTAACTATTGTACAGAATCAAAACTGTTCCGAAATTTTTACTGAAGTAGGTACTATGCAGAATTAAATATTCTTTCAGAGTTGGAGCCAAATTACTTCCCTAGGACAAAGTAGCCTCTCTGTACGGTATGATTTTATCGTGTCATCTACTGCTAGGGGAAGACAGCTTTGGCTTTGTGAACTCAACGTTGGTAGAATGAAACACGCCCGCAAAGATACTAGTACAGCTTGATTGTGAACGCGCCCTACATACATTTGGCGCGGTACGGAGAACAGTTTGTTGTTTGGTTTGGCAAATATAGCGGCAATGGGTGATAAGGATGGAGGTGAAGAAAAGTGCTTTCAAATATGTGTGCTAGTTTTTTGTTTCTGTAGATAGAGCGTTGATAAGCTTGTTTTTGCTTTTTGATTATAATTTAAGTGTCTACCGGCATTCACATTGCTGTTTACTGACGTGATGTGGAGAGCAATCATTGCTTCATTATTTCCTTGTAACCTTATTAATCCAGCGCAACTAATATGACTGCCTGGTATCATGATATTTTTTATATGTTTTTTGTCTGTTGACGTTTCTTACGCATATAATATAAAAGTTTGAAGCTAGCAAAAACTAGTACTTGTTACTCATGACTCGTGTGGTTGACAGTGACAGAGGAGCACTCGTTTGGAAGTTCTTCGATATATTTAATCATTTGAGGAAGCCTAATTTGTCACTGTTAAGTCATGAGGCATCTATAACTAGACATTTATTTTTTCTAGTAAAAAGCTGTGTAGGTCCTATTAGTTTCTTTGGATTTGATTAGTTTCTCTTTTTGTGGTCTGCATTACAAAAGTTCTTTTTATCTATTAGTACTGGTTTTGGTTTTCTTCAAACTTGCCGTAATTTAAAAAAATAGACAAAGTTAATAATGACATCTTTATCTGTGGTGATGTGTAGTTAAGGGATACTTTGTCCACAATGCTCTTCAATTCGATTTTAGATGAAGCCAACCATAAGCGACATATATCTGGAGAGTGAATGGGAAGTTCTAGCGCAATTGACTGTTTGAGATTAACAAATCGAGAATTGAATATGCCCACTTCACAAAGAGGGCAAGTAACCTTGATAATATTGCGTTTAGGTTTTGGCTTGTAATAAGTATGTAGGCTCCTAGTTAAAAATATTTAAGCCCACACATCAACAAAAGAAACTCTGCAGTGAAGTAAAGGTCCCTACATCTAATACCAGCAGATACCAAGCGGGTTGGATGGGGGGGGGGGAGGAGGAGGAGGAGGAGGAATAATCCTTCCTAGCTATTAAACCAGCAGCTATTAATGAACATATTGAAAATTCTTACTAGGGCTGTGACCACTTGTGCATGTGAACCATGTGGCAGTAACCAGTGCTGATGGACAACAGCTATAAATATTTTACATGAATCTTGCAAAAACGTGTTCAGAGTGACTGTATACGGAGAATATGATTTAGCACAGCTGGCATGAGCATAATGAATAGTGGAAGAATAACATGCTGGGACCTTTCCGATAATGACTGATTGAAGGACAATGAAAAGGGTTCTATACTGTTGGCCAATTTGGAGAAAGAAGACATTGAAAGTGATGAATAGCTAATGTGGTGGAGTACTAAAATTGTGTAAGTTTCAGTGGATAACGATTGTAGGGCAGGTCAGGATGGAGACATGTTATTGAAAAATTTAACCCTTTAACACCGATGCAAGGTACAAATGCTGTAATAACATCCTGAAATCTCCAAATTTAAGATGATTGCATTTATAATGGTTACTGGTAATGACAGAATATCTGGCAGCTGTAAATATAATGCATGTGCACACACAGCATTGTAGGGGTCATTTGGAATAATTTGGGCATAAGGAAACAGAACTATTTGAGTTTAATGGTTCTGTAACTTACTCCCGAGACACAATTTTGCTGTCAGTTCTTTGTATGTTAGCTGTGTGACTTTCTTGAATGATTCTATTGCATTTTCAAGCATGGTGATTCTTTCCCTTAATAATAACCCATGGATGGGAGAAATTTTGGTATAATGTGTATTCAAGTAAATATACTTCATTGTCCTGTTATACCACAGTTACCCCAGACATATGTAAGAATAGGACCATGAACCCACGACGGAGTACAAATAAGTTTCCAAAAAGTTTGAAGAATCAGCAGTGAGTCAAAAGACAAACGGATAATTCTACTTCATACTGTTAAAGTGAATTTGAAATATCTCCATTACAATTGGGTTCACTCAATGCTTCAAACATTTTTTGTAAATGAATCCATCTCTTCAGGAAAATGGAATGATAACCATCCCTCTTGCACCTGGATAAGAACTTCCTGGAATATTAGTTATTAGGTTAGCTTGTGTGGATCTTGTGCTGTTACCTGTTTCTGTAATACTCCAGTCAGTCACCAAACATGTTTTTGTAATGCAGCGCAACCCATGATCCTCTTATTTCTGAATTTTAGTTAATTCTTGTATGATAACCAGAGATTTCTTCTTCGTCTTCAGTTCCATCATTTCCGTCACTAGGTCCAGGAAAGACTGCCTTGGTATTTTGTTTGTAATATTGAATATTTTAGCAGCAGGATACTTGGACTTTAGTTTTTTTAACTACTTTTCTGGCCTTTTCAAGATTTGAATCTTATGTGGATGTCCATTCTATAATATATGCTCGTGGCATGATCTAGAAACGAAAACAGAGACCATTGTTCACCATGAACTACAATTATACCCAGATTACCTCACATTAATTGTAATTTACTACCATACTATTAGTGATATATTACAGATGTTATTAAAATTATGTTGAAAACATGTGTAAGGTGTACACATTTGAATTTGATTACTATATCACAGCTGTTTTCTCAACAGCACCTCTTCAACTACAGTTGTATGTCTTCATTGCATTGTTATGAAAAACAAGCAGGTATTTCAAAATGGCATTATTACTGTGCCCAACACATTATTACCACATATTGTAGCCAACGGGAAATGCAGAATAATTATTAAATTTGAGTATGTGGGAAGGTTATATTAGGTATTAGGAAAAAATTGTCATTAACTCTCAGATTACCTCACAATACTCAAAATTATCGCAGCTGACGCTATTTACTCAAATTGTTTTAGAAAGGTGTGGTTATATATAATTAAAAACAGATAATTATGTTGTAACAATAAGAATTTTACAGTTGTACAGTAACACTTATTGTTTGCTATAATCCAGTGTTGCCCTGGGAAGAATTCTGTCTTTTGTGTCGTTGATGAGCCCATATTGCAAACAGTTTTTGCATGTAAATGAGGTAGACTTTTCTTAGTTTAGAAACTATACTGTTGTTTCCTGTTCAGAAACTTCTTGCTATGTTGTAGCTAGACCAGTGATTTGAAATGGTGTATATCTCAAAAGTCCTTTTTTTAAAAAACTTCTATCACTATGCTCTTACTAGGCCTACATCAATTTTTTTAGCACTGCATGTCAGTTAAGTTCCTTTTAGCTGGCTCAATGAATGTTAGCTGTTCAAGGCCAAATAAATAAAAGAATAAATAAATAATAGTGTAGGTCTTAGAGAGGCGTGCAAGATGTTCTGTGATTGCTGATAGACTATGGATGTGGAGTGTTACTCAGACTTCATACTCTGCAATGAGGTGATAAAGACTACACAAACACCCAGTCAGGCTGGTGAATTATTGATCATCTGCCACTGATTTCTCATGACGTGTTAGTATTTAATATTTACTGCAGCAATCAGCAAAGCATTTAATTGGTATTCTTAAGTTTTTCATGAAAACGAGGGCCGTTTGGGATTTGTCAGGCAGGAAATGGAGCATTATGTGTGAATCTTAATTTGTGTTTTGCCCAGAGGCAAAGACTAAATTTAGTTTACATGAATGACACACATCAGCATGAATTTTCCAACTTAGTTTTACCATTGAGCACAGCAGTTATTTCAGGGTCTATTCTGATGAATGTGAGCATGGGGAAGTACAAAGTTGCTTAGTCATAAATTTGTGAATGTCCTGAAGATAATTTTTGGATGGTGAACTATATGCAGTCCTAACACTGTTGCAGGTGTTAAGATTGCATAATAAGATGCCTTCTACTCGGTTTCCCTACTTCTTGTTGTTAGGCTTTACGACTTTGTTCCCAGCAGATAAATGTCTGTATTTGGGGAAACAATTTGCTGATTCCAGTTAGGTGTAAAAGTTCATTGTAGTGATTTGCCATCCCCCTGCACTTTGTGAACAGGGTTTTGTGGCTGTTGTGGGGGTAGGTAAGTCTCTTGAATGCAGTCACTTTAACCAGACTTTGTGCACTGTGAAGAAATTTAGCTTGAGTTTCCCTTAGGCTAGAAGACGCTGCTGATATACAGAATTGTGACATACTAATTTCAGTATAATATTTTGTCAGTTATAGATTTTGACAAATTTGTGTAGGAAATTCATATATTCAAGAGGAGAAATTGACTCAGATATATAGTGTTTGTGGAATTAGAGAAAGCTTTTGACAATATTGACTGGAATACTCATTGAAATTCTGAAGGTAGCAGGGGTAAAATAGAGGGAGTGAAAGGCTATTTATAACTTGTACTAAAACCAGACAGCAGGTATGAGTTGAGAGGCATGAAAGGCAAGCAGTGGCTGAGAAGGGAGTGAGACAGGGTTCAAGCCTATCCCCAATGTTATTCAATCTGTACATTGAGCAAGCAATAAAGAAAACCAAAGAAAAATTTGCAGCAGGGCTTAGTTTGTAGAGTAGAGAAGAAAGTTTTGCCAGCAAAGGACCTGGAAGAGCAATTGAACGGAATACAGTGTCTTGAAATGATGATATAATATTAACATAAGCAAAATTGAGACAAGGATAATGGAATGTAGTCTAATTAAATCAGGTGATGCCAAAGGAATTAGATTAGGAAAGAGACAAATTAAAAGAAGAGTTTTGCTGTTTGAGTAGCAAAATAACTGATGATGGCCAAATTAGAGACGATATAAAATGTAGACTGGCAGTGAGAAAAAGTGTTGCTGAAGGAGAGAATTTTGTTTACATCGAATATGCATTTGTTAGTGTTTGTTCTGAAGGTATTTGTCTGGAGTGTAGCCTTCTATGGAAGTGAAACATGGACAGTAAACAGTTTAGGCAAGAACAGAATAGAGGTTTTTGAAATGTGGAGCTACAGAAGAGTGCTCAAGATAAGATGGGTATGTCATGTAACTAGTGAGGAGGTATGGAAGAGAGTTGAGAGACAAGAAATTTGAGGCACAATAGGGATTGGTTGAGAGGACTCATTCCGAGGCATCAAGGGATCCCTAACTTAGTATTGGAAGAAACAATAGAGGGAGACCAAGAGATGAATACAGTAAGCAGGTTCAGAAGAATGTAGGTTGCACAGGATAGAGTAGCAAGGAATGCTGCATCAAACCAGTCTTTTGACTTAAGACAACAGCAACCACAACTTAAACCATTGGTAATGGGGAATGTGGAGGTTACATTAGTGATATTGACCAAGAAAGCATTTTTCGAAATTGAACCCCTGACAGTGTAAATTTGATTATCAAATACATATAATAGATTGCAATGAATACAATTAGTTTTTGAAAATATAATGCAGTTAAATTGATGAAAGAAACTACCTATTACGTGGCAGCAGGAGAAGACACTTGTGAAAGTATTGAAATTAGCAAGTTTTCAGAGACACTGGTGCCTCCTTCTGCAGAAGGGTTGAAGGGAAAGGAAGAGGGAAACAATAGAGGGAGAAAATGATTGATGAGGTTTAGGAAATGGATTTTGGAAGAGTCACCCAGAACTTCAGGTCAGGGGACTTACTACATGGTACGAGAAGGAAAGATCAGGCTTTCCATCTCACCCCCTCTGGCATTTCCTAAATCTCAACAGTCTTTCGCTTCCACCCCTCTTCCTTCCCCTTAAACCTCTGTGCCAGGAGGAGCCGTTAACTCCGAAAGCTTGCAAATTTCAACCTAAACCTATTCTCCAGAATGAGAATTCTCACTCTGCAGCGGAGTGTGCACTGATATGAAACTTCCTGGCAGATTAAAACTGTGTCGGACCGAGACTCGAACTCGGGACCTTTCCTTTCGCTGGCAATTGCTCTACCAACTGAGCTACCCATGCACGACTCACGACCCGTCCTCACAGCTTTACTTCTGCCAGTATCTCGTCTCCTACCTTCCAAACTTTACAGAAGTTCTTCTGCGAACCTTACACCTATTCTATTTGTTCATCATTAATCTTCTGTTACTACTCCAGCAGCCAGCTTCTGCATCATAGTGATATATGTGGGAATACAGCCAGTTTTATAGAAAGACTGTATCAATGAGCTTAGCCTCTCTCTCTCTCTCTCGCTCTCTCTCTCTCTCTCGCTCTCACTGTGTGTGTGTGTGTGTGTGTGTGTGTGTGTGTGTGTGTGTGTGTGTGTGTGCACTTGTAAATTGTGAGCGAACTGAATTTTATGGCTGGCTTTTCATGCACAAAATTATTTTAATGAGAGCACTAGTGTTACTGTCAAGTGCACATATCATAAATACCATAATTTTCTTGTAATTTTACAGAATAGACCTCTATTTGCTAATTTACACTCAGTATTATTACCACAAATATCCTATGCATGGTGTTCTTCCTGTTGAGGAGGGGGGGGGGGGGCATGAAGATGAATTGCAGACAGTATTAGTTAATGTTGGTTTCTAAATTATTCCCTTTGTAAGATATTTCTTGTTATGTACTAGTTTTGCTGTACAGATAAATTGTTATTGTATGATGTTAAATTTTTATCTTATTGTGTGTGTTGTTTTATGTTGACAGAAACCTTTGATGATGCTGTGGAGGAGAGAGTTATTAATGAGGAATATAAGATCTGGAAGAAAAATACACCTTTCTTATATGATCTTGTGATGACTCATGCTTTAGAATGGCCATCGCTGACTGCTCAATGGTTGCCAGATGTGACAAGGTAACTTCAAATGATAGTGTAAAGCTTCTTGGTTCTATCCGTTTGATGAACTGTTTTGTCTATCAAAAGGAAAGTTCATTGAGACATGATTTTTGGCCTTCACTTACTTTTAGGAGACAAAATGTTTATTAAAGCTGATGCCACACAGAAAATAGGCAATATATCCAAGCTGTAGGAACTATTTGTACATTCCTTGGGAAGTGAAAGGTATAGTTTGAGGAAGGTTAAAAAGGAAGGACATGTTACCCAGATCCCAATATTAGAGGGACCCACCTGTTGTGAGGATGAAGGGAAATGAAATATCTTCTTGCATATCATCTGTAGTTAGAAACAGGGAGGGAGGAAAATGATATGGGTACACATAGTAAAACCTCTACCACACTCTGTATGTTAGCTTGCAGAGGACATACCTTACATCCCAAGTACTAAATTTTCTTATGCCATTACCTGTGATACTGCTTTGTTTATAACCATAATTGTAATCACACATCGCTGATAATAGTCTCCGGACTTGGCTTTATCATTAGTGCCCAGTGCTTGTTAGCATTTTTATTACGTCAGGTAACGTTTATATGCTCCACAAAAAGGAACAATAAGATGTAGATTGGAAACCTTAAATTGCTGAATAAAAGCAGATAAACGCCAGAAATACTTAGGCTTGCACAATGGGAGTTGAAGAATTAGCACTCTGTTCATTATTCCAAGGTGGAGCACGAGCTTGGACTGAGCAAGGACTGGATGTTGTTTCACAAAGCAGTCATACCATTGTTCACTTCAAGCAAATTAAATAAAACAAATGAAGTTTAAATCTGGAAAATGTGAATATATACACTGCCTGAAGAAGAAAAGGCATCTAGAAGGCATTGTATGTCAGTGTAACTACGCACAATTGACTGCTATGTAAAGGATTAGAGTTGCAAGTCTGATGGTTGAACAACCACCAGGTTGCAGTTGTATTGTTAAAATTAAACGATCAGTGTGAAGGGGACAGATGTTGCGTAATTGTTGAGAAGGTGTTACTGGCACATAGTAACCCCTCCAAATCTGTGCTTGCTAACCAAGGACAAGTAATGGGCTCCCTTCAGCTTTGTCATCCTGCACCATTCTTAGACTGGTGGCAGCCAGACTAGGATAATTATCACATCTATAAGTTGCCATAACAAAATACAAATAGATGAATTTGGAGTGGAACGGTGACCACGAAACATGGACTGATAATGAATAGTGTTTGTTCAGCGAATCATGGCTCTGCAGTACTTTGGATGACTGGTGGGGAGGTCCTATTCTTCGAATGTTTTGGAGAGGTGCATGATATTCCTGGCATCAGGGTGTCTGGAGCCATTTTGTATGACCTCAGGTCATGGCTAAAAGTGAATGAGGGGAACTAACACCACAAAGGTACATCATGCCTCCTCATACTACTAAGGAAGGTGTTGTCTTCAGGGAAAACAACAAATCTTAGATTCTAAGACTCGTAGTGTGAAATGTTAGAGATTTTGTTATCAGATATGCAGATTACAGAATTCAATAAGAGAAGTAGATTGGCTGAAATTGTGTACGGGTTGGTGGGGGAGAGGGAGAGAAAGGAGGTTACTATTGCATGGTGGCAAGAACAACAGAATTTCTGGTCCAATGAGTGCAGGTTTATCAACAGAAAATCAGATATGGATAATGCAGTAGCAGATTTAATAACAAGATAGGAGAGCTGCTAGCAACAGCACAGTGAATACAGTGGTGTAACACACACAAATACGAAGTAAACAACCACCTCAGCAGTACAACAAAAAAGAAATATCGTTATAAATATTGAGAACTCAAGTGGCAAGCCAGTACTAAAGAAGGGGAAGCTGAAAGATTAATAAAACGTGTTGATCTGTACAAGGTTAAAAGCATCAGAAAATAGTATGGAATGGGAAGAGGAATGAAGTGAAGATGGGGTGGGAAATAGGATACTCTGAGAATATTTTAATAGGACTTGACAACCTAGGTCAAAATGAGGCTGCTGAGGTAGATGACATTTCCTCAGGATAATTGAGATCCTTGGGTGAGCTATCTGTGGCAAAACTATCCACCTGGTGTGCAAGATACATGATGCAGGAGTAGCACCTCCATACTTCAGGAAGAATGTAATACAGTAATTCAGATTTCAAAGGAAGGAGGAATTGACATGAATGGCTGTTACGGAGTTGTGTAGTGTCTCATGGTACCAAAATAATGGCACGATTTACTTACAGAATAATGGAGAGACTAATCTTAATTCCCCCCAGCATCACCTGATTTAATTGGACCACATTTAATTATCCTTGTTTTTCTTTTGATGTCATCTTATATCCCTTCAAGACACTGTCCATTCCATTAACCTGCTCTTCCAGGTCCTTTGCTGTGTCTGACAGAATTACAATGTCATCGACATTTATTTCTTCCCCCTGTATTTTAATTCCTGTTCCAAATTTCTTTCTTTTGTTTCATTTACTGCTTGCTCAATATACAGACTGAATATCAGGGATAGGCTAGAACCCTGTCTCAGTCCCTTCTCAACCACTGCTTCCCATTCATGCCCCTTGACTCTTTAAAACTGACATCTGTTTCCTGTACAAATTGTATATAGCCTTTCACTCCCTGTAACTTATCTGTCACCTTAAGAATTTGAAAGAGATTATTCCAGTCAACATTGTCAAAAGGTTTTTCTAAGACTACAAATGCTATAAATGTAGGTTTGCCTTTCCTTATTCTATCTTCTAAGATAAGTCATAGTCAATATTGCCTCACATGCTCCTATATTTTTACGGAATCCAAATGTTCCTCCCTGAGGTCAGCTTCTATTAGTTTTCCATTCTTCTATATAGAATTCATGTTAGAAATTTGCAACCATAAATTGTGTAACTGGTAGTTGATGGTACAGGGTGTATATGACCCGGGACAATCGGGAGATCGGGGAAAAACCGGGGAATTCTTTCATCCACGAGAAAACAAGGAAAAACCTGGGATATTTTTAGAATTCTGGGAATGTTTCATTGTTTTAGTTTTCAGTTAAATTTTCGTAATTTTGACTGGTAAGAACTGATACTCTAACAAAGGATATTACCATATCCCGCTACTGCAGAATAATACTTCAACAATAAAACATAAACGAGAGAAAAAAACGAAAATATATTGCAAAGGAAATGCGCCGTATACAGAGACGACACACAGTGCTCATGCGAGCGTCTGCCAATTGAAAATATGTCAAAGGCTTTAGGAAGACTATGCAGTGCTTCATAACAACAAATTGCCTCCAATGAGTGTGAAGTCGCAACTGTTTACATTTGATTTGTTTTAGCAGTTATGTGCAGGCTCATGCACATGCGCAGTTGAGTCACGTTTGAGTAGTAGATTCTCCTGCTTCTGGCAACAGGAATGTGGCTGTTGGCTGTGCAAGCTGTCGCACCAAGCAGCTAGATGCTACTGGGAAAAGGGGGTGCCAAATTCATATTCTCGAGGGGGGGAAAAACTTGTTTCACAAAGCACCTAGCATCCTGTGCACGTTTGCCTATCGATTATTCATATGATTTTGAAAAGCTTGCCTGTTGGTTTTTGAACACATTTTAAGTTGATTTTTGAATGAATCATAAGCTGACTTTTGAATGCATGCGTAGTGTACATGATGCCTCTGTCAGGAGAATCCTTGTCACATATAAAAATAAACTTTCCGCAGACAAAAGGGGACGGGGCTATAGCTGAGGGAGTAAAGCCGAACGGATGAATGCCAATTGCTGTCTGATTATGTGGTTGATTGGGTTTGGGAATGATCAGAATTGTTATAATTACTAGCGAAATCCATAGATTCAGACTACCAGAATGGAAATAAACGGCTGACAGGAATAAGAGGTGAGAAAGATTACATATTATCTTCTCGGTGTATCCAAGAAAATGAAATTTTTGACAGAAAATTTTTTGGCCAGATCACTACACTAGTAAGGACCAGCAGTACAGTCCCCGGCTAGCAGCCGCGTAAGTTCTGTTCTGTAAGTAACATGGAAACCGTGTTGTTCGAACACACAATAATGCCTAACCGGAAAATAATCGTGGGATACCTAAACCTGTGAGTATGGCAGGGTTAGTGAAGTTAATCGGCGAACACATTTTGACAGTGGCAGCAATAGCTACAGAATTGGTGATAAGATTGTTTGTTAGAACGAGGAAGAGAAGAAACGGGGACATCACACAAATTATGGAAGAATAAGACGATTCCAAATTTATATAAAAATTTCGTAATACTACTTTTTGATCTCGTGCTTGAGAAGCTGGTGCTTATGAATGAAATGTGAAACTATTTCCTAACATAAAGCTTTTTGCTTGTAGTAGGCCTAATAGGCATTTGATATTGGTACTTCATGGATTATATTCTGTCGTGTTATAAAAATGGCCACTAGTGCCAAAACAGTCTTGTTTATTTCATGTGTTACAAAATTGCTGCCATATTAGGAAGGCCTATTTTGTTTAATCTAGAAGACAGTGACAGAATAGACGTAATCAGATCGAGAAACCACACCAGTCTTGGGTATTATTTGTATTAACAGCTTTTTCAGTATTAGATAATGACATTTCGATTTTTCATGTAGCAAAACATTTGACAAACTTTGATGTAATAGATTCTTTCGCAGAAAGGAAAGCACGCCATGTAAAGCTGTAGCAAGATTAGAGAGAAAAAAATGCTAGGAGCTAAGGTTTGAAGAAATCTGTAATTTCTTGCTTATCTCTTGTCAGTATTGGTTTTATATATGCTATATTTAATTTTATATATCTAAAAACAAAGATGATGTGACTTACCATACGAAAGCGCTGGCAGGTCGATAGACACACAAACACAATCATACACACAAAATTCTAGCTTTCGCAACCAACGGTTGCTTCATCAGGAAAGAGGGAAGGAGAGGGAAAGACGAAAGGATGTGGGTTTTAAGGGAGAGGGTAAGGAGTCATTCCAATCCCGGGAGCGGAAAGACTTACCTTCCGGGGAAAAAAGGACAGGTATACACTCGCACACGCACCCATATCCAACCACACATACACAGACACAAGCAGACATTTGTAAAGCCAAAGAGATTCGGCAGAGATGTCAGTCGAGGCAGAAGTACAGAGGCAAAGATGTTGTTGAAAGACAGGTGAGGTATGAGCGGCGGCAACTTGAAATTAGCGGAGGTTGAGGCCTGGCGGATAACGAGAAGAGAGGATATACTGAAGGGCAAGTTCCCATCTCCTGAGTTCTGACAGGTTGGTGTTAGTGGGAAGTATCCAGATAACCCAGATGGTGTAACACTGTGCCAAGATGTGCTGGCCGTGCACAAAGGCATGTTTAGCCACAGGGTGATCCTCATTACCAACAAACACTGTCTGCCTGTGTCCATTCATGCGAATGGACAGTTTGTTGCTGGTCATTCCCACATAGAAAGCTTCACAGTGTAGGCAGGTCAGTTGGTAAATCACGTAGGTGCTTTCACACGTGGCTCTGCCTTTGATCGTGTACACCTTCCGGGTTACCGACTGGAGTAGGTGGTGGTGGGAGGGTGCATGGAACAGGTTTTACACCGGGGGCGGTTACAAGGATAGGAGCCAGAGGGTAGGGAAGGTGGTTTGGGGATTTCATAGGGATGAACTAAGAGGTTACGAAGGTTAGGTGGACGGTGGAAAGACACTCTTGGTGGAGTGGGGAGGATTTCATGAAGGATGGATCTCATTTCAGGGCAGGATTTGAGGAAGTCGTATCCCTGCTGGAGAGCCACATTCAGAGTCTGATCCAGTCCCGGAAAGTGATCCCCTATACCAGTTCCAAACTGAACAATCCATTGCTCTCTCCCCCCTAATCCTTCACCTACACATCAACTCAGCCAATGAACACACCCGTCAACTCCTATCCTTAATAAAAGTCCTCAATCTTTCCTCTCCCACATCCACACCGGCTGTTCAGAGCATCCTCCTACAGGCCAACCGCAAATTAGAACAGCATGCCACTCTCCACCTCAAAAAACTATCCAATCTCCTGATTTCCCACCTCCGGAAAGGCAACTCACTCACCCTTCACAATCTTCCCAGCAAACCTCAACCTCCTCTCATTGCACACAAACCCAGTCTCTCCCATCTACTCAATCTCCCACTTCCAGCTCCACTCCCTCCAAAACCTCAAAATTCCTATCAACACAATCTGGAACCACAAACCCCAATTCAGTAGTTAACCTTTCCTCCAAACCTCTCTCCCAATCCGAAACCTCTGTCCTATCCAAAGGCCTCACCTTCAGCCCCACTCCCAGATTCAACCAAACAGCCCTCGTCAAAGATTTACTGTCCTACACTCGTACTCTCTGCTGGAAATATCACTTTGCCACGAAGAAAAATGATCCAAATCCTACTCCTAATGATCCAACTCCCCAAGACACTTTCCAAATTGATCCCTGCCTGGAACAGTTCCGTCCTCCGTCACAGCGGGACCCACCTCCTCTTCCTCAAAATCACCCTCTCCAAACCTTCTAGGAATTTGACTTCCAGCCTTGCTTCTCAATCCTTCTTAAAAAACCTTAATCCTACTCCCAACATCACCACTGCTGAAGTCCAAGCTATCCGTGATCTGAAGGCTGACCGATCCATCGTCATTCTTCCAGCGGACAAGGGTTCCACGACTGTGGTACTTGATCATCGGGAGTATGTGGCTGAGGGACTGCGTCAGCTTTCAGACAACACCACATACAAAGTTTGCCAAGGTAATCCCATTCCTGATGTCCAGACGGAGCTTCAAGGAATCCTCAGAACCTTAGGCCCCCTACAAAACCTTTCACCTGACTCCATCAACCTCCTGACCCCACTGACACCCCGCACCCCTACCTTCTACCTTCTTCCTAAAATTCACAAACCCAATCATCCCGGCCGCCCCATTGTAGCTGGTTACCAAGCCCCCACAGAACGTATCTCTGCATACATAGATCAACACCTTCAACCCATTACATGCAGTCTCCCATCCTTCATCAAAGACACCAACCACTTTCTCGAACGCCTGGAATCCTTACCCAATCTGTTACCCCCGGAAACCGTCCTTGTAACCAGTGATGCCACTTCCTTATACACAAATATTCCGCACATCCAGGGCCTCGCTGCGATGGAGCACTTCCTTTCACGCCGATCACCTGCCACCCTACCTAAAACCTCTTTCCTCATTACCTTAGCCAGCTTCATCCTGACCCACAACTTCTTCACTTTTGAAGGCCAGACATACCAACAATTAAAGGGAACAGCCATGGGTACCAGGATGGCCCCCTCGTATGCCAACCTATTCATGGTTTGCTTAGAGGAAGCCTTCTTGGTTACCCAGGCCTGCCAACCCAAAGTTTGGTACAGATTTATTGATGACATCTTCATGATCTGACTCACAGTGAAGAAGAACTCCAGAATTTCCTCTCCAACCTCAACTCCTTTGGTTCCATCAGATTCACCTGGTCCTACTCCAAATCCCATGCCACTTTCCTTGACGTTGACCTCCATCTGTCCAATGGCCATCTTCACACGTCCGTCCACATCAAACCCACCAACAAGCAACAGTACCTCCATTATGACAGCTGCCACCCATTCCACATCAAACGGTCCCTTTCCTACAGCCTAGGTCTTCGTGGCAAAAGATTCTGCTCCAGTCCGGAATCCCTGAACCATTACACCAACAATCTGAAAACAGCTTTCGCATCCCATAACTACCCTCCCGACCTGGTACGGAAGCAAATAACCAGAGCCACTTCCTCATCCCCTCAAACCCAGAACCTCCCACAGAAGAACCACAAAAGTGCCCCACTTGTGACAGGATACTTTCCGGGACTGGATCAGACTCTGAATGTGGCTCTCCAGCAGGGATACGACTTCCTCAAATCCTGCCCTGAAATGAGATCCATCCTTCATGAAATCCTCCCCACTCCACCAAGAGTGTCTTTCCACCGTCCACCTAACCTTCGTAACCTCTTAGTTCATCCCTATGAAATCCCCAAACCACCTTCCCTACCCTCTGGCTCCTATCCTTGTAACCGCCCCCGGTGTAAAACCTGTTCCATGCACCCTCCCACCACCACCTGCTCCAGTCGGTAACCCGGAAGGTGTACACGATCAAAGGCAGAGCCACGTGTGAAAGCACCCACGTGATTTACCAACTGACCTGCCTACACTGTGAAGCTTTCTATGTGGGAATGACCAGCAACAAACTGTCCATTCGCATGAATGGACACAGGCAGACAGTGTTTGTTGGTAATGGGGATCACCCTGTGGCTAAACATGCCTTTGTGCACGGCCAGCACATCTTGGCACAGTGTTACACCATCTGGGTTATCTGGATACTTCCCACTAACACCAACCTGTCAGAACTCAGGAGATGGGAACTTGCCCTTCAGTATATCCTCTCTTCTCGTTATCCGCCAGGCCTCAACCTCCGCTAATTTCAAGTTGCCGCCGCTCATACCTCACCTGTCTTTCAACAACATCTTTGCCGCTGTACTTCTGCCTCGACTGACATCTCTGCCGAATCTCTTTGGCTTTACAAATGTCTGCTTGTCTGTGTTTGTGTGGTTGGACATGGGTGTGTGTGCGAGTGTATACCTGTCCTTTTTTCTCCGGAAGGTAAGTCTTTCCGCTACCGGGATTGGAATGACTCCTTACCCTCTCCCTTAAAACCCACATCCTTTCGTCTTTCCCTCTCCTTCCCTCTTTCCTGATGAAGCAACCGTTGGTTGCGAAAGCCAGAATTTTGTGTGTATGATTGTGTTTGAGAGTCTATCGACCTGCCAGCACTTTCGTATGGTAAGTCACATCATCTTTGTTTTTAGATATATTTTTCCTGCGTGGAATGTTTCCCTTTATTATATTCATATTTAATTTTATGTCACACAAAACAGCTAGTTATTAACTAATAGGAAATAGAGTTCAGATTTTCTGAAGAGTTCTTGTTCTCTCAATTACAGATAATCCCATCTGCTATTAATTGCGAGATTTTTTTAGAGTGGCAGGATGTCAAACCGGCCGACTGGGAGCAGGAGAGGCACCTCAGGACATTTAAATTTCCACTCTCCTGACTGGCATACTTAAGTCCAAATAATATGTCTTACATTTCCTCTAAAACATATGTTTTATGTTTCAGACTTTTAAGAAAGACGTGCCCTTCAAGATGAACATATTTTGAAAATTAAATTTTTTTTTTTAGTGTTGACCCGGTTTGCAAATGTCATAGATCCAGGGCTTATGCACAGAGCAGTCTGAGTTCTAGTGGTAGTCTCCACGTGACCCGTGTTTACATTTAGTGATTTTGCTGTTTCCTCTTTGTTTACTCTCACGTCAAATGAAAACAAAACGGATATCTGTGGCCGGGAGCTATAAAGTGAATTAAAGTACATTCACATAATTACGGAAGGCTGAAATATGTTTTTAGTTTCAGATTTTATTTTATTTCCACCTTTCTGACAATCAAGAATTAATCGCCTTGCGGAACAATAAACTTATTTTTATCTGTTTGCTAAAGAAATTTGACTTTTGTTAACCCTTTTCGCAGAGGCAGTCAATTTATTTGAAACGAAATGTTTAATTCCACAGTACTGGCTAGTTTAGACTGTTCGTTCCTTTTCAGGTGCATGTTTTCATCTTTTAGCACGTATAGCATTATGTCATAATAAAGAACCAAACGTGATGTAATACAGTACTGGTGCTCCAAGAAAATTTACATCCCGAAAACCACACTGCGAAGCTTAATATCAGGTCGAGGTCTACTTCATTGGGAATCTGGACATACAAATGTACCCTTTAAGTATGCACTTTAAATGCGCACGTTTTAATATGGTTCACGAAATACCGATGCTCTTGCAGTATCTTCTGATGTCTTGTTCCTTTTGTGACATAGTGTAAGATCTTTCAATTTTTACACTTACGTACTTACGAGCTTCCTATGTCATGATACATAACCAAGTGTGGTGTCGCCTGTTACCTGCGCTCTCTGGCAACTGCTGAAACGAACCTATTTCTAACAGGGCGCGGGAAAATATTGCGAATACTGGTTTGAAAAGCGTTACTTTCAAAGTAAATATCTTTTTACATAAGTTGAAATATGTGCAAGAATGTACCATGAATTTATTAGATCACAGAGCATTTGACTCTCATTTAAAAATCAACTCTTTGATGATGAGCCATTTAGAAGAATTTCGAACCCTGAAGATCAGACATTTATGTCATTATTAAAAATTTTACTGGCACATTTGTGTGATATATCTTGAAATTTAACACGCGCAAAACAGATCAACAGCATATGCGAAAGCTTAGCTCCTCTTGCAGCTTGAGACCATTATTATATGTGAAAGCTTTGCTTTTCTTGTAGCAACACTATGTATATTAATTTAAACTATTAGCTTTCCCTGTTTGTGTGTTGCTCTTGGCTGACTACGCCACGTGTCCTGTGCTCTGAATATCCGCTGTCATCGGCTAGCGAGATCGGGTGACATGAACTACGAGCGGCTTACAATATCACATAGAAATCTCGATTTCGATGATTGGGAAAGTAACATGCAGTGTTTGGTGGAATTCCAATGTATGCTTTCGTAATACGAAAATACGCAGCGTACATGTTGCTGCACATCAGATATTTCCAAAGCATGTCTTTTTCCCTGAGTTTCGTTTTCTAAAGTGACGAGAAATTGCACGCCTGTGTATAAAACCATAACCATTCAAAGGATTGATAAGGGAAAATAGACTGTCACACGGGAGAAAGTGTTTTTTTCAACTAGGAAATCCGGAAATTTTTTTCGTTGTCCACGTATACATCCCATAATATTCACACCTGACACCACCTGCTTGCTTTGGAATTGGAATTATTATATTCTTCTTGAAGTCTGAGAAGGAGAGGGTGCCTACTTGTCATCGCTGAATTCGTCCAAATTCATGGTACATGTAGGGTGTGGTGAGACATGAAAGTGCCCCAAGTGAGAGCTTCAGATGGCCAAGCATTTAGGAAATAAAAGGAATTTTGTTCTCCTTGGCAATGCATACACTACTGACATCACAATTAACCCAAACATCATATAGGTTATTTTATGAATTCATATAAGCACAAAAAGTATAGGCATAGGATGAAATGCGGGACTGCAAACATTTAAATACGGATTGTAGTCAACGCATACACGGGAACGTCGTGCATGTAAATCGATACTTCCATTCTTTTGCAATTGATACTGGGGTGATATTCATCAAAGAAACAGGGGGAGCAATAATTTTGACCGCATCTTACTCATGTAAATGCTACCTTTTGCAGTGACATGGTTTTTTTTTGTCTCCATAGAAAAACAAACTTGATTGACATTCTGAAAACAGCTTCTTTCATCACACAGTCCAGCAGCGAACCATGCGTAACGCAGGATGTCACAGAATAAGTGCGAGGGTAGCTGGTGATGTATAATGGAATGTAGTTTGATGCAAACTTCTCCAGAAATGACTCTTTTTCTTCTTTCTCCATGAGGTAAGTGTAGTTTTGACATTTTTGCAGTTAATTGTCATGTCAGTAGTGTATGCATTGCCAAGGAGCACAAAACTATTTGCCACTGGGCGGGGTCGAACCTGTGACCCTTTCGATGCAAATCCAATCTCTTACTGCTGAGCCAGACACTGCTTCCTAAGCGCAGTGTCACAGGGACAATTAAGATGCACATGGTAATAGATGTGTATCAAAGTTCCTTTTATTTCGTAAATGCTTGGCCATCTGGAGTTTCCACTTGGGACATTTTATCATGCCCTACATGTACCATAAATTTGGATGAATTCGGTGATGATGACTAGGCATCCTCTTCTTGTGAGGGTATTTTGTATGTCTTGTACATCTTGCTCTGCAGATGTAAGAGTTTTGTTATAGCTGGCTCTCCCAAGGCTATCAGTAGTTCTAATGGAATGTTGTCTATTCCTGGGACCTTGTTTTGACTTAGGTCTTTCAGTGCTCTCTCAAATTCTTCATGCTGTATCATACCTCCAATTTAATATTTGTCTACATCCTCTTCCATTTCCTTAAAGTTGCCCTCAAGTAAATCGCCCTTGTACAGACCCTCTATATACTTCTCCCACCTTTCTACCTTCACTTCTTTGCTTAGGACGGGTTTTCCACCTGAGCTCTTGATATTCATACAGGTCGTTCTCTCTTCCCCAAAAATGTCTTTAATTTTCCTGTGGACAACGTCTATCTTACCCTAGTGATATGTACTTCTATGTCCTTACATATTTTCTTCGTTCATAAATTAAATCCAATCTGTCTTCGGTCATCCTCATCTTTTTACCTACTTCATCCTCTGCTGCCTTCACTATTTCATGTCTCAAAGCACCCATTCTTCTTCTACTGTATTTCTTTCCCATGTTCTTGTCAATTGTTGCCTAATGCTCTCTGTAACTCTAAAGTGATACGCATGATAAAAAAAAAAGTGCTAGGGAAGCTCTTCTGACTGCAATTATTAATGTGAGAAGCAATATAGAAAAATTGGGACACCTTCACAACATTTATGGTCATAGAGGTACTAGATGTGTTAGGTGCCCTGAGATTGCAGGAAATAAAGAAAGAAAAACTAAAACCAACAAAATTACAGGAATAATATGTCTAAAAACAAATATGAAGTAACTTGCCAAACGAAAGCATTGGTATGTTGATACACACACCACACACACACACACACACACACACACACACACACACACACACACACGCAAAATTCAAGCTTTCGCAACCAACGGTTGCTTCCTCAGGAAAGAGGGAAGGAGAGGGAAAGACGAAAGGATGTGGGTTTTAAGGGAGAGGGATGTAAAACAGCTTTGAGTTTAGGATTGTGAAACACTGTTGTTGAACTTACTGTTAAATTTGATTATGGAGAGTACAAGAAATTAAAGGAAACAGAAGTGGAGTAAGTTTTGCTGAAAACAGATGCTAATGGAATGGAGCTCTTCTTGCTGAAAGAAATGTAAAGGGGTAGTGGAAGGACAACACACAGATTAAGGATAAGGAAAGAGTACTGAGCATTACTACAAAACAGAATTGAGAAGTGCTTGTGTTTTTTTAAAAAAGCAACATAAGTGGAAAATATTCTATTTGGACAGAAATATTACACAGTGGCCAATGCAAGGACTCTTAGAATCACTTTGACAAAAAGGAAAGCTTTGCTAAGCAAAAATGCTAGTGATGCACAGTGCATGTCTTCTGTCTTGTAATTAACACAGAATAAATATTTTTGATGAATTGTATTCCTGGCAGTATGGTAGGTGAATTTGATTCATAACTAAATCAACTTGAGACTCTCTTAAAGGACTGACTGGAGTCAGCATCTAGTAGGTTTTTTGCCCAGGAAGAGAGGAGTTTCCACATTGATAGGTAAAGTAATGTGGCAGTACAATTTTGGATGATGTTAAGTTTATATATTGTTCTTTGGTCTACCATCCTAAATTTGCTAGCGCTATGTTTTCTGTTTGTTTTTTAGTATCTGGAAGCTCCTTGTTAACTTACTGTTGTCCCAGGTGTGTTTTTGTGATCATAAGGATAAAACCAGTTTATTTGGTTGTGTGTTACTGAACTGTTACCTGGTGTACTGGACACAGGTATTTTGATGGTCATGCCACGAAGTGCATATCCCCATGCGCATTCCCAAACACTATGCAGTAGGTACAGGGGGCTGTACTGTCCCTAAGGCACCAAATCATAAATGAAGGTGCCATCATTAGTCTTGCAAGCACAGTTGATGATATAATTAACCAAGACATTCAAAATTGGCCTAGTTACCAGTGACTGGTACACACACTCACAGGTGGACAAGTGGACAGGCAAGTAAATCCCTGTTATCATAACAACTCAGGTTCAGGTATGTAAGTACGTGACCAGACAGACAGTGAAACTGTATGAGGGTGCACCTCTCTCCTCATTACTGCAGCCAACAACTTGAGCCAACAATTTGCCCATTACAAAATATGGTGAAAAAGAAGTAATAGTTGATCTCGGTTTGTTGGAGGTTGAAGTGAAGGTTCATGCTAGCAAACTTTATTGAGCTGCTCTTTGGGAGCAGATTCCAGTCCCCACCAAGAACTGGAAATAACTTTGTGCAACACAGATTTGCAATGAGGTGGTCACAGGTAATAAAGGCAGAAGAGCTAATACCATCACACCACCATAATTCTGTTATACTAGAAGCTAGACAGGTAGTTAATTGGCTACTTAAAGGACTGTATGTTGCAGAGCACCATATGAAGACGGGACATGGCCAACTGGTCTCATCAGTGACTGTATAAATGGGCACCTGACCAGTTTTCCTCAGAAGAATTAGAATTTGAGGAAATGTTACAAATGGGCATCCCCTACGGGTCCGGGGTTAGAATAGGCTTGAGGTATTCCTGCCTGTCGTAAGAGGCGACTAAAAGGAGTCTCACACATTTTGGACTTCATGTGACAGTCTCCTGTCGGGTTTGACCTCCATTCTTCTAAATTTTTCTGAAGAGGGAGCCAATTGAGGAAGTGCGCCTTACATGGTGCATCGTGTCGTCCATGCGCCAAGACCTCTCGCATCCTTCGTTGATGCAGATCTGCACTTCCACTCATTCTCCAGCTGTTGGGCGAGGTCACCCTCCTGGGTGTTTTTTCCTCCATCCATTATTTAGTATCGTTTTCTGTGCTGACATTGATAATGGACTTCTTTGCTAGTTTGTACCTGATATCCAGCATGGTAGCCAGTCTGCTGTGGTGAGGCCGCCATGTACCATGTTGGTTGTAGCCCCTGCGTATACAGGGATCGCTCTGCTGATGCCGACGCCTTTAAGTCCCCATGTATGCCAAGGAACAGATGCCCATCACCCTGGGGCATCAGGACTCCCGGCAGTGGCCGTCCTGCCAGGTGGCCTTTGCTGTGGCTGGGTGGTGCCTGTGATGAGGTACCCTGGTCGGAGTAGGTGCCAACAGGGTTGATGACACGCAACAAAGTGTACTACTTTATCTCTTGCTGGTGACCCAACGCCGGCAGTCTCTAAGCGGTTGAGGTCCAACTACAATGCGAAGAAGTATAACCCCAAACTGTTCCCTTCCCTGGCCACACCATGAGAGGCAGCAAATCTTACTCCCCCCGGTACCTCATATGTAAGAGAGCTGATGGGGTGTCCTTCATGTCGACGAAGTCTGTTTTTTGTGGAGCATTTATAGGGCAAGTTTGGGGAGATGGAGGGATTGTCCAAAATGCGCTCTGGGTCAGTCTTGATAAAAACATCATCCTCTGCCCAGTCACAGGCACTACTTGCCTGCGACAAGCTGGGGGATGTTTGTGTTTCCATCAAGCCCAATAAGACCTTAAATATGGTCCAGGGTATTATATTTCACAGGGCTCTTGTTTTAAAGTCTTGATGACGAGCTGCGTGCCAACGTAGAGTGACGATGAGTTCATTTCATCCGGCACGTGCATAGGGATCCAAAGGATAATCAAGTAGCCACTGGTGCCTTCATCTTGGCCTTCAAGGGTGACACAGTAACAGAGAAGGTCAAGGTTATGGTATACTGGTGTGACATCAAGCCATATATCCCTCCCCCAATGCGGTGATTTAAGTGCTGGAAGTTCGGGCATATGTCTTTCCACTGTACTTCCAGTGTTATGTCGCGACTGTGGATGTTCATCACATCCCAATACTAAATGTGCTCTGCCTCCCATCTGTGTCAGTTGCGGAGAGCACCATTCCCCCTGCACACCAGACTGCAGGATTCTCCAGAAGGAACGGAAAATCGTGGAATAAAAGACCCTGGACAGACTGACCTACACTGAGATTAAGAGCAAATTTGACTGCCTACATCCTGTACCTTTGACATCTTCCGCTGCCGCTATGAGAACAGTTCTAGCCCAATCCGTTCAGTCAATTCTAGTTGGCTCTGATCCCCACTTCTCAGCTGGAGAAGTGGAAGTCTTCTTTGGCTTCTCTCACTATGAAGGGGTCCCTTCCTTCCCAGGTTTCTACTAGTGGGAAAGATGACACCTGCCAGTGGCTGAAGTGCCCAAAAGCAGCTGGTCGTAGGGCTTCACGATCCTCCTCAGTCTTAGAGACTGAATCAAAGAAGCCCTCCCAGTCAGAGAATTCTAAGGAGCAGCGAGAGAAATTCAAAATGAAGACCCAGAAGAACAAGGAAATTGTGTTGGCACCCACACCACCGCTACCTACAAGCTCTGCATTTGAGAATGGGATGGAGATTCCGACGTCCACTGAGGACCTAGATCTTCCTGGACCCTCAGACACAATGTATATAGACTCTCAGGTAGTAAGTCAGTGGCAACAGGTGACCCTGAGGTATAAACTGCCTCATTGAACGTTTCATGCCTTCTCTGCCTCACAATGTCATCCTCCAGTGGAATTGCTGTGGTTTTTCCACGACCTGTCTGAACTACTGCAACTGTTAAGCTTTACACTTACTTTCTGCATTGCCTTCCAGGAAACCTGATTCCCGGCAATGCGGACCCCTGCCCTCCACTGCTATAGGGGATATTACAAGAACCGTAACGAATATAATAGTGTGTCAGGTGGAGTTTGTGTCTGTGCTGAACTCAGTCTGTAGTGAACCTATGCCCCTTCACATTCCTATTGAATCTGTGGCTGTCAGGATAAGGACTACGCAGGAAATAACTGTGTGCAACGTGTATATTACTCCAGATGGTGTGGTACCCCTGAATGTCTTGGCTGCACTGATTGCTCAACTCCCTAAACCTTTCCTACTTTTGGGAGATTTTAATCCCCATAACCCCTTGTTGGGTGGCAAGATTCTTACTGGCTGAGGTACAGAGATCGATAATGTACTGTTTCAGCTTGATCTCTGCCTCCTAAATACTCGGGCTCCCACACATTTCAATGTGACTCATGGCACTTATTTGGCCATTGATTCATCACTTTGCAGCCCAGAACTTCTCCCATCTGGCCACTGGAGAGTCCAAGATGACTTGTGTGATAGTGACCACTTCCCCATCTTCCTGTAACACCCGCGGCGTTATGCCGACGGACGCCTACACATATGGGCTCTAAAGAAGGCAGACTGCGAAGCTTTCACATCTGCTGTCACCGTTGAATCTCCCCCATGTGGTACCATTGGTGTGGTGGTTGAATAGGCCACTAGAACGATGGTTTCTGCTGCGGAAAGCGCTATCCCTTGTTCCCTAGGGTGCCCCCAGCAAAAGACTGTACCTTGGTGGTGGCCGGAAATCGTTGAGGCCATTAAAGAGCGTCGGCGAGCTCTACAGCAACATAAGTGGCACCCTTCCCTAGAGCACCTAATAGCTTTTAAATGGTTCCGTGTCCTCGTTTGCTAGCTTATAAAAAGAGGGAAACAGAAAAGTTGGGAGAGGGGTGTCTTGACCATTGAGTGCCATACGTCACCTTCCCAAGTCTGGACGAAGATCAGATGTGTTTTTGGGTACCTGACTGCAACAGGTGGCCCTGGCTTCAGCATCGATGGCGTGTTATCTACAGACACAGACGTGATTGTCTAGCACTTTGCTGAGCACTATGCTCAAGCCTGTGTCAGAGTGTTACCCCCCCCCCCCCCCCCCCCCGGCCTTTTGCACTTCCAAACTGTGAATGGAAACGGAAGTCCTCTCATTCACTAGACGCCACAGTAAACCCTATAATGCCCCATTTACAGAGTGGGAGCTACTCAGCGCCCTTGCACATTGCCATGACACAGCCGGATCAGACCCACAGTCAGATGAGAAAATATCACTCGTCTGACTAAAAGCGATATCTCCTTGTCATCTACAACTGGATGTGGTGCGATAGCCTCTTTCCATCGCAGTGGAGGGAGAGCACAATCATTCCAGTGCTCAAACCCGGTAAAAACCCGCTTGATGTGGATAGCTATCGGCCCATCAGCCTCACCAACGTTGTTTGTAAGCTGCTGGAATGTATGGTGTGTCGGTGGATGGGTTGGGTCCTAGAGTCACGTAGCCTACTGGCTCCATACCAGGGCTGTTTCTGCCAGGGTCGCTCTACCTGTTATAATCTTGTTCCCTTGTCTGCCATCCGAACAGCCTTTTCCAGATGCCATCACCTTGTTACCGTCTTTTTTGATTTATGAAACGCTTAAGACACAACCTGGTGACATCATATCCTTGCCTCATTGTATGAGTGGAGTTTGCATGGCCCGCTCCATAGTTTTATCCAAAATTTCCTGTAGCACAACTGCTCGCCACATTGCACGCATTCGTAGCTCTCCTGAGCATCAGAATTACTGTCTCATTTTTCCAGCCACTGCAGTTCATCTCCCTCGTCAGTGGCCCAGGTCAGGGTTTAAGATTGTGGTTTGCATCCGATAGCTTCTGTCTGAAATAGAATCCTTCCCTTTACCATCTCTACTCGAGGACCATTCACGTACACCTCCATGGTTGAAACCTCAGCTGAAGCTTTGGCCGGACCTTTCACGTGGCCCTAAGGACTCAGTTACACCCGCTTCTCTCCACTACCGCTTCCTCTCAATTTTTGACGTGTTCCGGAGCTCTGAAGTGGTTTACACTGATGGCTCGATGGCTGATGGTGACATTGGCTTCACCTACATTCACTGGCAATATTAAACAGCATTCTTTGCCCGATGGCTGCAGTGTTTTCACTGCAGAGCGGGTGGATATATCTCGTGCTATTGAGCACATTCATTCATGCCCTGTAGAGTTATTTCTTCTGTGTACTGACTCCTTGAGCAGCCTACAAACTATCGACCAATGCAATCCTCATCATCCTTCGGTAGCGACCATCTAGGAGTCCATCGATGCACTGGAAAGGTCCAATCATTCAGTGGTGTTTGTCTGGACATCAGGTCACCTCGGAATCCCAGGCAATGAACTTGCTGAGAGACTGGCCAAATAGGCTACACGGAAAGCGCTTATGGAGATAGACATTCCAATAACTGACCTGCATTCATTATTACGGCACAAGGTTTTTCAGCTTTGGGACATGGAATGGCATAGTCTCAGTATGCACAACAAACTGTGTGCTGTTAAGGAGACTATGAATGTACGCAAGTCCTCTATGCGGGCCTCTCGCAGGGTCTTCGTGGTTCGCTGCCGGCTCCACAGTGGCTGCACTTGGGTGACCCACGGCTACCTCCTGCGCTGTGAAGATTCACATCAGTGTCAGTGCGGTGCCCGCTTGACATTGTCCCATATTCTTTTGCACAGTCCTAGTTTGGCTGCCCTGAGATATCATTTTCAGTTACCAGACTCATTATCATTAATTTTAGCAGACGATGCCTCATCGGCTGGTTTGGTTTCACGTTTTAGGGCATGTCCTCTGTCCCTCAGTGTCCTCCACCTTAGTGCTTTTAGAGTGGAGGATTTAATGTGTTGCTGACTGGCTGGCTTATTTTATTTTCGTGGTCAGCCAGCCACGATAATCTGCTTTCCTGTTTTACTCTCTCCTACCTGTTTCTTGTGCCATTCTGTGTTTTTCTTGCTGCATTTTGTTCTTTGTAGTGTTCATTGCTCTTCTGTCGTTCTTGTGGTTTCTCCCTCCTCTCAGTATTGTGCTGTATGTCAAGTTTGCTTTATTCTTTCCCTTGTGAAATTGTTACAATAGGAACAAGGGACTGACGACAAAGCAGTTTGGTCCCTTTCCCCCTTTTAAACCAACCAACAAATGGGCATCATACATGGGTCTGATAGCCTGTGGGTGTCGCCATTAAATCCAGTGAAGAAGAAATATGGCACACGGAGTCCCTGTGGAGATTACTGTATTTTGATTGGCGGTACCATCCCTGATTGCCATCCAGTCCCTGTCATGAGGGATTTCATGAATGTTTTAGCTGTAAAAAGGCCTATAAGCAGATTAAAAAGGCATAAAGCAGATGCCTGTGGTCAGACATCCACACAACCACATTCATATAAAACCATCTGAGCTTTAGAGTATCTGCGCATGCTATTTGCTCTAAAATAAGCTGGTCATTCATCATAATATTTTGTGGATGAAGTGCAATGGGTACTGAATTTCTGTTCTGTTAAATCTAGATGATATTTTGTTTCCCAAGACAGCACCATTACATGAGATATGTATATTTTAGATAGGATACGAAAATATGGTTTGTGTCAATAAAACAGCGTTGTGTGCAAAAAAAAAAGTAACATTCCTTGCCAATACGGTTTCTTTGACTAGTAACTGCCCACTCAAAGAAGATATAGATCTTTAAAAATGCCCAACCGGTTTTCAGCTGCGAACATAGATTCCTGGGTATTATTAACCTATACTGCTGTCATCTGCAGTCAGCAGCAGATACACTGCTGACAGCAGCACTGGGGACAGGTTTGATACATCTGGTCCGGGACACCAGAAATGCAATACACCTTTAAAGACGAGCCAGTTTACAAAAGTTTCTCTCCTGATCTGTAATCCAGCATTATCAGTGGAGGCAGACACTAGCCAGCTGCTATTGGTGCAGCCTTCCATGCAGTTCGTTGATGTTGAAAATCTTTCGATTTTTTTCTCCCAGAAACTGGCACGATTCCAAACCAACTGCAGTGCGTAGGACAGAAATCTGTTGGCCACCTGTTAAACTGCGTGGCACTTCTGCCCTTATGTCGAAACCAGACCATTTGATGTCTATATGGGCAGAAAACGTAATCTCTGATTGCCCCCACCCCCCTTGGGGTCACTGCTTGTACAATAAATTACAATCAGCTCAGTGCAGTGCAATTCACAAACAGCTGCAGGAATAAGTATAAAGCAGTTCAGCTGCCCTCCAACTGAAATACAGTTAATAGGTACCAAAGACCTTATTTGGTGTGTGATGTCTTGACTCTCGCCCAGACTATTTGTGCCTGAAATGCTACGTAAACCAATATTTGACCACATTCATAACCTACTCCATCCCTGCACTAAAGCCACCATTAAACTGACAGGAACTTGTGGGGCCCAACATTAGGAATGACTGTTGCCAGTGGTGGAGAATGTGTATAGCGTGTCAACAGTGCAATGTTGACAGGTGTGTAAACAAGCCAATGGAAGGATATCCAGAACCAACAGGGAGTGTCCCCCTCACGCACACTACTCTTGAGGGGTAGCATCCACCATCGAAGGGTTATCTATAGATTTGTGGCTATTGATATAAACTTGTCTCAATAATAATCTTTCTAATGAATTGAATTTCCTATGCAGGCTGTTGAGATCAGACCCTTATCAAGGGTGACAATTTGAGTTGGTTGTTTCTCGAACTGTTGTAACCTTTGTTGTGTGGGTTCCAACACCACTATATAACCAGCTGCAATCCTGCAAGCAACAGAATGGTAGTGTGTGGCAAAGGACATTATACTCAGATTAAAATTACTTCATGATTGATGGTCCAGCACGTCAAGTGGAAGATGTCGGCCGTCATCACACACTTTGTTTGCTGAACTAGAATGTATTTGAGGTGGCTTTGGGTGCACAATCACTATTTAATTTTGATAAGCTGACTGTTATGCCTAGCTTAGCTACAACAGGAAATCTAAGGTAGAAATGTAGCAAAAATGTGAGGGATGATGGGAAACAATTGCTGACACTGATGAATATCCAAATTTACAATCTACATTCAATGATGGATGTTCCAATTATGTTGGGCTGCTACAATGCTTGTGAATGTACGATTGGCATCTGGGAAAAATATGTATCAATATTTGTCAAAAATTGTCACTTACTCAACAAATTTGAAGTATTGGTAAGAAAATAGTTGATTTCTTAGTTGCTACAATGATAAGTGGATTTCCAATAGGTTTCTGACCATTAATAATGATTGAGGCTTCAGGTTTCAATATTACTAGTGATTAATTCAAGAATCAGTGAAATTCCCGTGAAGAAACCAAATAAATTTTCAATTCTGTGAACTATGTGAAAGCTGAAAATGAAAATGCATTGCTATCTCTAACTGCATGATGATGGCTCGTATGTAGATTCTGGAATGTATGCAACACACAACAAATAACTCATTGAATAATTTCCATTCAACAACTGCAAAAGTTGCAGTAGCAAAACAGCTATCTTTAGGTAGTTGCTTAGGGAAACATTCATCTCAAAGCTATGTCCAGTGACAGAGTAAGTGTATAATAATGATTTGTTGCATATATTCTAGGACCTGGAGACGACTTAGTCAGTCACCTGACAATGTGTCAATTGTGCATATTGTTTGATATAGTCTGTCTGTATTATTAAAAAAAATGTAATTGTCTCTGGAACACCAATAGCAACTACAAAATTATGAATTGCAGCATCAAAGATTAGGACACCGGATCTGAGTAAGCATGCATTTACTAAAAGAAGGACATTGCAGGACTGAATCGGGTGAACATCAATTTAGATCCATGTATTTCATGTCTAAAAAAGAAGTCTTGATGACCTTTCACTAAAACATCAAGCAAAAAGCAAATAATTTGGTTGGTATAGCACAGTCAGATTTTTGTGGACCAGAGAGCATGTCTTAGTGTGTGTGTGTGTGTGTGTGGGAGCATGTTATCTTCACTTCTACCTATACATATTAGTCATTTGGTTACGTTCTAAAGTCAACAAAAAGAAATCTGTTACGTTGAGTTCAAAGCTTAAGTAGATAAGGAACTTGGTTTAAACATTAAAATAGTTCGAACAGGTAATGGGCAAGATCTTATCAGCTTGTGAAGTCTTTCTTAAAGGTGAATAGAATTTATACATGACACAATTTTTCTCACACAGCAGAACAAAATGGAGTTGTGGAATGCATGAACGGAATGATAATTGAAAAGGCAAGGTTGATTTGACAGATGATGAAGCTGTGAACACAGCATTTCATCTGAAGAATCGTTACCAAAGAACTTATCTGTTTGGCTATTAATGAAGGTTTGAAGTGTACCACCGCACTGATCTAACGTCACCAAACACAATTGTGATGCTTGCTGATGTGCATTTCATTGAAAATTCAAAATACCACTGTTGGAACGGCATCACGAACAGTAATCAGATTGACGATAATGATAAGACAATGCTCAGCCAGCATCAGTATGTAATAGTGTTGGTAAAAGCAATGGAACCAAGATGATCTGCTACTGTGAATAGAAACAAAGTTAACTGAATTGATATAAAATGAGCAAATGGCAACTGAGATAGGGACAATGCTCAATCAGATACAGATCCTGTGCAGTCAAAAATTAGAATATCACATGAAAGAAAACTGAACCCCAAATATTTTAATGATATTTGTCTTGCTTATTTGAAGCAGCATTGAGTCGTGATTGTGAAAAATAGTTCTTAAATGATTGTCATTATTTTAAAATGAGACTTGGATTTTTAGATTTATGACCAGGCATAAAGGCAGTTCCAAATGAGTATTAAAACTCAAAGAAATATATGGTGAAACTGAGGCTCGTTTTGTTGCAAAATATTACTCCCATATACCAGGAGAGGATTTTGATGTAATGTTCCGACTTGTTCTTTGGATTAAATTCAACTACTAAACCCACCGGCTACGAAATTTAAGGACAGCCATTGAACACATGGATGTTTGAACCCTCATTCCTGTAGGGTGATATTGATGAAGCTAACATTCTTCAACCTAAAGCAGTACACCTTCAACAATTGCTCTGTGAATTCTGATTCGAACACAGTGAAAAACAAAGTAAGTGTGTTCTGTGATAATTGCATTGAGCCACAGTGGTGTGCATCACACTGAAACAAAATGGAATTAAGGCACCTCTGTATTTGTAAGCTAATTATTGCAGAGAAGTTCAGTGTCAAGTTAACAATACTAACAAGAAGCAAGCTGACTTTTTTCATTAAGGCACTGCCAAAGATTAAGCATCAGTTGTGCTGCCGAGCTATGGGACTCCAGAAGTAATTCATAATATCTTGAGAAATTGTGGGGTTGTTGAGAGCTAACAGTTTTTTACTGTGCTGACAAGTTTTTTTTTTTTATCTTTGCTCTGTCTTGTTATTAGCACAGAATAAATATTTTTGATAATCTGTGTTGCTGGCAATATGATGATTGTGAATTTAGTGCATTACTGAGTCAGTGTTTATAATATCTTAGAGGATTGATTGGAGTCAGTATCTGCTAGAAGTGAACAGTGAACCATGGAACAACCAGAAAGTGGAGGAAGTAATTTGGTAGTATATAAGAGGCCATGATAAGGAAAAATTGGGAAAGGACTATCTCAAGTGTAACTGTGCTTCGCCATTCAAAAGATAAAGTGATTGTTCTTTGTGTGTGTGTGTGTGTGTGTGTGTGTGTGTGTGTGTGTGTGTGTGTGTACGTGTACACTGTGATAACTACTTATAATATTGTTTATCAGGAACAGTTATCCAAAACTTTGTAAATGGCAACATTTTTGCCATTTGCCTCTATTTATGTTTATTATGACTACTATTGCCGTTTGTACAATGGAGAAATTTTGAAGTGTGATACAGTATTTCTGTCATCAAATATACTTCATCTGTATCTGTATATGAAACATGGACATTGTGCAGTAAAGTGCTGGAACTAATCATATGCAGAGACTACGTTTAATACGGTATACATTAGATTTACCCTTGTCATGTCTGGTGCTAATGTCAAAATAATTCTGTGTTCTTAATATCCTCTTTATAAAGCTATTGGAAGAAAATATAATTTCCATTAATGGTAAACATGTAGGAAAAGTGGTTTTCTCTTAAGTGCTGTTTTTGGAATGAGACAATACATGTTAGAAGTTATTTCTGTCTTTCTTGATGTATATAAATTTGACCTTACTTTGCAGACCTGAAGGAAAAGACTATTCTGTACATAGACTGATTCTTGGCACACATACATCTGATGAGCAGAATCATTTGCTCATTGCTAGTGTTCAGTTGCCAAATGAAGATGCACAGTTTGATGCATCACATTACGACAATGAGAAAGGAGGTAATATCAATGAGCTTAATCATTGTGTTAAATTTTCATTTAAATATGTTGTTGGTTAGAATTTATATTTTTGTGCTAATTCATTTAAATTGTTTTTAATTTTTATTTTTGGTCTCACTATGCAAGTTACTCAGTAATACTATTTTGGAACTGACAGTGAAATGCCTGAGAAATGTTTTGGCTTGATTTAATTTCGCTAATGAACACAGGAAGGTTGCATTATTTACTACTCAGTAAATTAATAACACTTTAGAAACTTAACACCTCATTTACAACAACACTGGTTGATTGCTAAACCAAATTTCCTAACTAAATGATATTTGTTCTGAAGTACTATTGTGATTAAGGAAAGGAAGTTAACTGTCTACTTGTGTTATCTGTACATTCTGCGTATCCTATGGTGACTTAATATCAAACCAAATTCATGTTACTAAAAACAGTCTGCAGTCTGTTTTACTTACTCATACTCTAGACTTGTGGTTAGTTCTTTCTTGTCTATTGGATTATGAAATTGAGAAGTGCAGAATTTGGCAGTGCTGAATGAGTTCTTACATTAGAAAAGAGGTATTGAGTACAGTCACGCATTTTGTATCTTAAATACACTCCTGGAAATTGAAATAAGAACACCGTGAATTTATTGTCCCAGGAAGGGGAAACTTTATTGACACATTCCTGGGGTCAGATACATCACATGATCACACTGACAGAACCACAGGCACATAGACACAGGCAACAGAGCATGCACAATGTCGGCATTAGTACAGTGTATATCCACCTTTCGCAGCAATGCAGGCTGCTATTCTCCCATGGAGACGATCGTAGAGATGCTGGATGTAGTCCTGTGGAACGGCTTGCCATGCCATTTCCACCTGGCGCCTCAGTTGGACCAGCGTTCGTGCTGGACGTGCAGACCGCGTGAGACGACGCTTCATCCAGTCCCAAACATGCTCAATGGGGGACAGATCCGGAGATCTTGCTGGCCAGGGTAGTTGACTTACACCTTCTAGAGCACGTTGGGTGGCACGGGATACATGCGGACATGCATTGTCCTGTTGGAACAGCAAGTTCCCTTGCCGGTCTAGGAATGGTAGAATGATGGGTTCGATGACGGTTTGGATGTACCGTGCACTATTCAGTGTCCCCTCGACGATCACCAGTGGTGTACGGCCAGTGTAGGAGATCGCTCCCCACACCATGATGCCGGGTGTTGGCCCTGTGTGCCTCGGTCGTATGCAGTCCTGATTGTGGCGCTCACCTGCACGGCGCCAAACACGCATACAACCATCATTGGCACCAAGGCAGAAGCGACTCTCATCGCTGAAGACGACACGTCTCCATTCGTCCCTCCATTCACGCCTGTCGCGACACCACTGGAGGCGGGCTGCACGATGTTGGGGCGTGAGCGGAAGACGGCCTAACGGTGTGCGGGACCGTAGCCCAGCTTCATGGAGACGGTTGCGAATGGTCCTCGCCGATACCCCAGGAGCAACAGTGTCCCTAATTTGCTGGGAAGTGGCGGTGCGGTCCCCTATGGCACTGCGTAGGATCCTACCGTCTTGGCGTTCATCCGTGCGTCGCTGCGGTCCGGTCCCAGGTTGACGGGCACGTGCACCTTCCGCCGACCACTGGCGACAACATCGATGTACTGTGGAGACCTCACGCCCCACGTGTTGAGCAATTCGGCGGTACGTCCACCCGGCCTCCCGCATGCCCACTATACGCCCTCGCTCAAAGTCCGTCAACTGCACATACGGTTCACGTCCACGCTGTCGCGGCATGCTACCAGTGTTAAAGACTGCGATGGAGCTCCGTATGCCACGGCAAACTGGCTGACACTGACGGCGGCGGTGCACAAATGCTGCGCAGCTAGCGCCATTTGACGGCCAACACCGCGGTTCCTGGTGTGTCCGCTGTGCCGTGCGTGTGATCATTGCTTGTACAGCCTTCTCGCAGTGTCCGGAGCAAGTATGGTGGGTCTGACACACCGGCGTCAATGTGTTCTTTTTTCCATTTCCAGGAGTGTATTTGGTAGTCTACATGGCAAACCATCTTGGAAACATTATCCATCAGTTTACTTTTACTTCTTCCACAGTTCTTCTGTTTGTTGCATTAATTTCTGTAATTCTGCCAGTCTATATTTTTGTTTGGTTCGCCATAGTCTGTAATTGGTGTAATTTATAGCCATTGATCTTTCAAAACTGTAATTAGATAGCTTTTTCAATCCAGGGTAAAGTTTCTTATTACTGGAATACATAAAATCTTATGAATTTGTTCTTTCGGACATGTCCCTGGTTTAGAGTCCTGGTCCAGCTCACATTTTTACTTGTCTCTGCTTATGCCGTACAATCCTGGTGCAGCTGATATAAATAATACCTTCCGTGTCCTTTCCTTTCTCCCCCTCCTCCTTCAATTTACATAATATATAAAATTTGTGTGTCTGTTACTAGAACTGTATGCTACACTGTTTTTTTCAGCAAGTTTTGTAATTTGTTGAATTTTGGAACCTTAAATCTGTAATTTAAACAGTTGTAGACAGAGGTAGACACTTCTAAAACTTCAAAATGTCACTTTTTTCCTAATGATATTTGTCATTTATTTAGAGTTTGGAGGCTTTGGATCAGTGAGTGGTAAAATAGAAATTGAAATAAAAATTAACCATGAAGGAGAAGTAAACAGAGCTCGTTTTATGCCCCAGAATCCATGTGTAATAGCAACAAAAACACCATCAAGTGATGTTCTGGTATTTGATTACACGAAACATCCTTCCAAACCTGACCCAAGTGGCGAATGTCATCCAGATTTGAGGTATGGTAATTTTTCAAATTATGATACTTCTTCAAATTATGATACTTCCAGATGCGGAAATAATTTGATTTTCTAAAATGCTAGACTTCGTGGACATCAGAAAGAAGGTTATGGCCTGTCATGGAATCCTAATCTCAATGGATATCTGTTAAGTGCTTCTGATGATCATACAATATGTCTGTGGGATATAAATGCAACTCCTAAAGAGAACCGCATAATTGATGCCAAAACAATTTTTACTGGACACACAGCTGTAGTAGAGGTAAGTGCAAATTACATACTGCAAATATTTTTGTAATGCTTTTAGTAATTTTCTGGGTTTGAGACATACTGAACACTTCTCATTTTTATAGGATGTGGCTTGGCATTTACTCCACGAGTCACTTTTTGGATCTGTAGCTGATGACCAAAAATTAATGATTTGGGATACTAGGTGCAACAACACAAGCAAACCTTCGCATACAGTGGATGCTCACACAGCAGAAGTGAACTGTCTGTCTTTCAATCCATATTCAGAATTTATATTGGCTACGGGCAGTGCTGACAAGGTACTTGTTAATGTATTCATGTATACCTGTGCTTAATTCCCCTTACTGTCAGTCAACAATTTTTGCAGGTATTGTTGGATCTGGATTATGCGATAGGGTGAAGTTCAATGATGTAACTTTCAGAATGGGGTTATCATAGAATTATAAAGTCAGTTACATCAGAAATGGAATTTTTTGATTTGTGCGTGTAAGTGACTGGATTGAAAACAGATCACCATTTACAAAACTGATTTACTGCACTGAAGAACGAAAGTTAATTGAAGTCCAGTTGTCAGTTCATGTACCTCTTGGCTTACATTGCATTTATAGGAGGTGTAACAATCTGCAATAAATATTATTATTTAGATATAAACCTTGCACATTCTGTGTCAGTGTGTACGCACTGTGTGGCATCATGTGAGTCTTCTATATCCTCTTGAATAAAATACCAAAATTCATATGGTAGAAACAGTTTCCTGAGGCACTGAAGTATCTCTGCCTCAGGAGTTTTAGATAGGGCAGACATCGGGACAATAAATATCCATACCTGCTTACCAATTACGAAGCACTGTTGGGTTCCCTAGTAAATTATATATGCAAACTTTCCTTGTAAATCATTGTACTTATTAGTAAAACCATATCAGAATTCCCACATTGGTTCCTCAGATTAGACCAAATATGCAGACAGAAGTGAACAAGGTGTTTTAAATTTATATGTGTGGAGATTACTACATTGGTTTCTGCGGCACTGGATAAACTTGAGGCTTAAACTTTCCAGTCTACTCTTAATAGTGACTATTGATGCCCAGTTAGGCCTTTGTCAGTCATTACAGAAAACTGACAATGTTTCAGGTGGTATTTTTTGGTAAGTTTGTGCTTGGGTACTTCCATGTATTCTGTTAACCGAGCTACCACCAGAATATCTCATTGAGTACCACTGGGGTTATATAGACCCCCAAGTATTTTACACAGATTGTGTTGGCAGTATTTTAATGAACTAACATCAGTCAAAACATACATTAGTTGTTCAGTGAAACAGTAATGATTTTATTTTCATAAATACTGCATTCAAGAAACAGAAAGAATTTTAGGTTGTAGTCTTATTGACCCTAGTGGTACACACTGAAAAAAGTGTTGTAAATAGAAAACTGAACAAAAATTGTTTGGCACAATTGACTGAGAGAGATTTTGAAGGAAAAATATCTTTGCAAACTAGGGAGATATGATTTTTTAATGTGCTTATGGGGCCATGTTGACTCCAGTGGTACTAGGTGGGTTAAATGTTCATTGTTATAGTGCAGACTTAATGCTTGGACTTTCAGCAAGGTAACAATAATCAAAATATGTGTCGCTGGTGAGGTAGTCCTAAATATCATTTATCTTGCTTCTTTTCACTTTTCATAAAAACAGATCATGCAGAGATTTTCTGTATGGTCTGAAAACTAGTTTTGCAGATGTTTAACAAAAAAGTACTTATACTTGCAAACGGATGTAATCAGTGACAATGAGAAGACTGCTTTCATGAACAGTGTGTAGGTTGGTTGGATGGCTACGTAATGAAATGTGGCAATTCTGTCTCCAAAAATCAGTATTTAATTTTGTGGGAGAGTATTGTACATCTACAATATAAGAAAGTATAGGTAGCTACTCACCATAAAGATGACATGTTGAGTTGCAGACACGCCCAGTGAAAGGACAGGTACAATTTAGCTTTTGACCAAAGCCGTCTTTGGAACAGAAAACACACATTCGTGCACACAAGCAAGCACATCCTGTTATGCCATTCCCCAGGTGTTGTGGATGTGTATACACCCGCCACTTGGATTTTTCTACCCTGCTGTGGAAGTTTGAATGCATCTTGAGCTGCTGACCTCACTGCTGTGGATGAATTACTTCCTTATCTTGGTGAATAAAGGAGTTTTGAGTATTTATCGTAAAACCTATGTGCCTCATTGTGCGCGATCATTTCCAGAAAACCTTGTTTCGATATCTTGAATCATTTACGAGATATGACAGTTGTAATGACCACATGATTATTAGTGTGCAAGTACGTGAATGGAGACTTTGTGCACTACAGTCATTGATATAAAACCCAATAACTCCAGAACAAAGTGAGATCCTTTTGCTCTCAATTTCAAACCAAATTTGATGCCATGTCGACACTTCATCCACTGCAATGTATAAGCTAAAATCAACCATACACAGTTCATGCAATGCATTTACACCTCTTAATTTGATGCAGCACAGTAAGTATGACAGATAACAAAGAAATTCAGGTCTTTATCGAGTGCACATATCTGACTGTAAGACGGGCAAAAATAAATTCTTTTTTCTCCCGATGTTTTTTGAAAAATAGAATAATTATTTCATATCAGCTGGAACCCCATCTCTCAGCACAGGCATCAGTATTTGGTGAGCAGTACAGCTGTAACAAAAACAGCCTCAGCATGGAGTGCAAAGAGCTCATATGTATCAGTGAAAGGGTTAATGGGTTTATTATGTTGCACATTTTTTAAGTCACACTTAAAATTGATAATTGACAAGTATTCTATCAAAAGTACATTGAGATTATCCAAAATTCAGAGTTCTGTGGTAAATTCTGTACTGGATTTTTTAAAAGAAGTATTCCATGGAGGGAAATGTGGAGATCAGTAAGAATCGTGACCTGGATAAAGTGGTCACCAAAATGACATGTCCTTTTGCAGAGCTTTCATAAGCTTTTCTTCAGATAGAAGAAACTGCAGAAAGACTCGCCACTACTTAAAGTTCTTACTCCTCTGTTAATAGCAGCGTGTTGTTAAAAGAAGGGATTGCCTCCGTGTTGTTTCGGTGTATTAACTGTGCATTTCTCCTCCCCATCTCATCCAGGATTTTTTCAGTTTTCTTCATCATGAATAGTAATTGTTAGCAACTGTTGTATCCTGCTTTTGATTAAAAGATATACACAAAACTAATTAGGAAAATATAAGAAAATTGATTTTTGTGTTGTACTACCCAGAAGTGCATTAAAAATTATATATGCAGTTATTGAAGTTTCATCTGTAAGAATCGTAAGTGATTGTATTTTAGTATAAAATAGTGAGTTTTTCATTGCAGTAGGAAAATGTGGTATGTAAACAAGGATTTGAAGTGTTCCATTTAGAATATTTACAGTTGTTATTGGTTTCTGAGATGACATCTTTAAAGACATTTCATTTTCTAAAGTTAACCTTATTATTGTGTACCTTTTGTTTCAGACTGTGGCTTTGTGGGATCTCCGAAATCTCAAACTTAAGCTTCATTCATTTGAATCTCACAAGGATGAAATATTCCAGGTTTGTTTAAAAGTATTTAATCTCCATTGATGTGTGTGATAATGTTTTCTTGAAAGCTGTAGGCAGCCTTGTTGTTTCTCCCTTTCCCATTTATCTCGCATGGTGAGGGACCTAGACCATTTGCTAGACAAACTAAAGAAATCCGTGAACAATTCTTTCGTATGCAACCTTTTTTCATGGATACATTAAATTTTCTTAGTATTTGTTGCAATAATCTAAGTAAATGATATCAAGTCACCATTTACTTGGCACTCATTATTTTTATGGCATGCTGTTTGTCTAAATAATTGCATCAGCTGCAAATAACCTTAAATACTGAGGCTTGAGGAGGAGGAGGAGGAGGAGGAGGAGGAAGAAGAAGAAGAAGAAGAATCCGGTCACACTACCATATAGTACAGCAGCCAGCATCTCCGATATCTTTCATTGGAAACAGTGTACTGGGTTGTTTAGTTCAGATGCCGTTAATCACAACTGCTCAGATGACTGTGGAACAATATTGAACTCTATAAATATCATCATCCTGTGATTAGTCTACATCTTGTTGAACGGAGAAAGCTAAGTATTGCACAAAGTATGCTTCCAAAAACTGTTAAATTGCCTGCACGGCCAAAAAATTGTCTACCTTTGCAAAGCATAATAGGTTATACAACTTTCCAGCATTCTCTGGGTTTGGGCTTACAGTAAAGCCCCTTTTTAACAAATTTGAGGATCCAAATAATTTTTTCCTTCAATGAGGACCTTTGTCAGAGAACATGTAAGGAGTTGTCAAGAATTGTAATTGAAGAATGTAAATTGAAGGATGTTTTTGGGTGATATAAATGCTATATTTAATTACAAAATTACAAATATCCTGTGCGAGCAAATTTAAATTCAGTAAATATATAGTATCACACGTTCCATGGAACATATCCTTGTAATTGATTCATCTACATTAAAAAAGGAAAAGAATTCTCTTGGACAGCTACAGCAAAACTTAGTTCAGTGGCTGCCGCCGTTGTTGTCTGTTGTTACAGAATTCCAGGGAACAAGAAACATATGCTTAGGCTGTTGAATGCTGAATCTCATCTTCTTCCTCTCAAGAAATAAAATTGATTTCTCCATGACTGTTATTATGTACAATGAAACTTTTCAAGGGATTAGAAAAAAGTGGTGTAAAATGTGGGAAATAATGTTTTAAGCATTAAGTTACATCTAATTCCCATTTGCATTTTTGCACTTTCTGTAAGATATATCTGCATAATATGCATAAAAATACTTGTCTGGGACTTGTATCTAATAAGTTTCGTATCTAATAAAAATCGCCGATGTAACTGGAAGTGATAATTCTCCGGGAAGTAGACACATTTGACTTAATTTATGAGGGTGATTTGAAAAGTTCTTGGAAACACCATGAGAGGTCAGCCAGCACTAGCACAACGAGTTGTGCACATGATATTCATTGGACTGTTTATTGTGAACACGTGCCACGCCAGTGCTCTTGGAAGAGGCGTGTGGTGGTGATGTGGCTCTGTTGTTCCTGCTTAGTGATCTGCGAAGGTGAAAGAGATTCAAGCAGTGAAGTCCTTCGTAAAGAAAAGTATAAAAGCAAAGGATATTCATGCCAATTTCCAGAATACATTGGGGGACTCTGCTCCTTCGTATTCAGCTGTTGCCTAGTGGACAAATGAATTTAAATTTGGTTGGGGAGCTTAGATGATTTGCGTAGTGGTCGGCCAAGATGTCAATACCCCAGAAATCATTGCAAAAGTGCATAAAATAGTCATGGAGGATAGCCGTTTGAAAGTGCATCAAATTGCTCGTGCATGCCAGATGTCATATGAAAGGATACATCACATTTTAACTGAAGAATTACAAATGAAAAAATTATCTGCAAGAAGGGGGCTGTGACTCTTGATGCTGGATCAAAAACGCATGAGAATTGACATATCAGAACATTTGGCCCGTTTTAGGAGAAACGAAAAAGATTTTTTGCACTGATTTGTGACCACAGATGAAACTTGGCTGCACTACTATACCCCAGAGACAAAATAACAGCAGTGGAAACTTGCTGATTCTCTGCTACCAAAGAAGCAAAGACGATTTCTTCAGCAGGAAATTCATGGTACCAGTGTTCTGGGATGTGAATAGGATTCTGTTTGTAGATTTATCTCACCCCTGAGCAAACAGTTACTGGGGAATACTATGCTAACCTCCCGGACAAATTGCAACAGAACATACGCAAAAAAAGGCCAGGTTTAGCAATGAAGAAAGTCATCTTCCATCAAGACAATGTGCACCCGCACACATGTGCCATCACCATAGTAAAATTACACGAACTGAGGTATGAATTGTTGCCAAACCCACCTTATTCACCTGATATGGCTCAGTCAGACTTCCGTCTATTCCCAGAACTGAAATTTTTTCTTGGTGGACGAAGATTCACTTCAAACAAAGAATTGATAGCCATAGTTGGCAACTATTTTAAAGGCCTGGAGAAAACTGATTTTCGAGATGGGATCAAGGCACTGGAACATCGTTGGACCAAGTGCATTAATCTGCAAGGAGACTACCTTGATAAATAAGTTTCAGTGATGTAAGTACTTTTTTCTATTCAGTTCCAAGAACTTCTCAAACCACCGTCATAATAATCACAATTAATGGTTCTTGGAAGTCCTGCAACTGTCATTCATTACATAAATAACGAAATACTGCATCAATTGTGTATTTTTTCATTCTTAGCATAACATGTTTTGAGAATTTATTCTTGTAATCAAGTGCAAATATTTAAATTAGTATTTTGTGTGGTGTTTGCATATGTGTTGTTCCACATGTCTTGCACTGTAATTCTTTTTGAGGTTATCAGGTATTGTGCTTCCTCAATTATGTAGAGAACCACACACACACACACACACACACACACACACACACACACACACACAAACTATCACTCACATTTTTTGTGAAACATCGCAAAAAATACTTACATAAATAATGGTATTTGACAATGAGAATAAATTTTTGGAACTTGTTTTGCTAAGCATGAAAAAGTATATAACTAGTGCTGTGTTTAAACCAAAAGCACTTGCTGCAAAACTAGCAATTGTTTCAACCACTACAAGTGACCAGACAACTAAACACATTAAATATGATTTGAATAACGCAGCCGGCCGGAGTGGCCGTGCGGTTCTAGGCGCTACAGTCTGGAGCCGAACGACCGCTACGGTTGCAGGTTCGAATCCTGCCTCAGGCATGGATGTGTGTGATGTCCTTAGGTTAGTTAGGTTTAATTAGTTCTAAGTTCTAGGTGACTGATGACCTCAGAAGTTAAGTCGCATAGTGCTCAGAGCCATTTGAACCATTTTTTTTAATAACGCAAGTCAAGACTATCATAACAATTACACAGGTGTTCATGTGTAGTAGAGACAGTTTGGATCAGCCACCAAGCCGAGTAGCAGTTGGTAGTGGCAGGAAGTCACGAATTGTTTAGACTTTACCTCTTTACCGGTTCAGTAGTGATAAAAAATTAACCAAGTAACGTTTGTAAACACTTATGGCCAGTGCCATGCCATCGTAATTTAATGTCAGTTACTTTAGTTCTTTTCCCCACAAACTTTGTTTTTCATAAAGTGTAAAGTGCAGTAAAGTTATAAATATGTTAATGCAAAATCAGATGCAAATTAACACTGTGGACATAGGAAATTTGACAGGAACATAAAAGTAGGATTATACTCTATTTGGCTTTAACCATGTGCTATCCCAGCTCCAGAGGCTGAAGATGAGTTGTGCAATTTGGAGGAATGAACAAAATATTTGTACAGGGGGCAGGTCAATAAAATATTTTCCTTTCTGCTCCACACTTCTTGGCATCCAAAAGCCTAAAAAGATTTCTGACGTCTTCAGGCACTGCTGGTGTACTCAGAAGTAGTTTCTAAAAAAAACCTGTGAAATTTAAACTTCCGTATTGTTAGTGGAGGCAGCTTATCACTCCCACCTCTACACACAATAGTTAACACTTCCTTTACGTTTATCTCCATGGCACACACTCCCTTAGTGGAATAAGATTTTGCATGAAGTAAATTTTAAAAGAAGCCTGTTTCATCAGTTTTGAAAATGTCTCTGGGCTTATAACACCGTATCAGTCGTGGCAATGTAATGATTCCTAATAGTTTACGCTTACCCTGACCATAGCGTCAGTTTGAAACTACATTATTCTTTTAATGATCTAACCAGTGTTTGATGCACTGAAATTTTCAATGCTATTTCATGAGAATTCTGCTGCCGTGTTTCTGTTAATAAGAATGCTGCCACTTCGCATGCCTGTGAAGTATTTTAAAAGAAGGTGTGTGCATCTTTTTCCTGCAGTTAGAAAAAGGAAATGCATTCCGATAACCAGCCACGCTCCATAGCTTTTGTTTGCCTATCAGTGACTCGACACGTCCTTCAGTGAATCATCTGCTTTATTTCTAACCAATTCTGACATCATTAAAAGTAGACCTATGAATACGAATGTTTCTCTTAGATCCATAGAGATTGTTAGCTTTGGCATTTAAGAATGCTCCCTTAGTTTTGACTATGCTGCGCATGTCGACGATGCTAGATTGTATTTCTTTGCAATGTTGGAAACATCTCTTTTAATATTGTCATCACTGCTGAGGATGATCGTTAGCTTTTGCTGAACTGTAAGCCTTCTACATTTGCACAAACTCCATAGAAGTTAATTGCTAACTTTAAACAATTCGGTTAACAAAAAAACTACTTTTCGCGCTTTGTAAACTTGGTGAAAGGGACATCAGATAATGTGACTGCAGTCACGTGGAATAAATTTGAGAAGCGTGACCGGTATGTCATGTGAAATGGAAAGAAATGGAAACTCTGTTGGAAATGTTATGAGTTAAGTGAAAACTGCATTACAGTTTGCAAAATTTCACATTTATTACTCAAAAGTGCACTTTTCTTGAAGTGGAGTTCACTAAAATAGGGAAAAGTAACATACTCCTTAGGAGAGATTCGCTGATGCAGGCAGAAAAGTTTTTTAAAATCCAAATTTCCATAAATTTGGGGTTTTACTGCATATGCAGTAAAGCATTTAGCTATGTACCTTCATACATGAATTAAGAATAAGTTGTTGTTACTGACAATGGAAAGCACCATTTGGTACCATCACCATTTTCTTGTGTATTTGTTTTCTCTTTCACCTTTTAAGTTAAAAGAATGGGGTTCCTAAAGTCATGTTTGCTTTGCCTTACTTCATATTTTTAATTCATCATGACTACCATTATAACTTCAATGTTTTACCCACACAACTTGTTGGTGTAAGTCATTGTTGTTACATGAAATGTTTGTGTTCTCATTTGCTGTTGCTTTGTTGTGCATTTATCAGTAAAAAATGTGTGTGGTTCCCTTTAACTATTGACTAATACGAAGTAAATTGTCACAGGTTCAGTGGTCTCCTCATAATGAGACAATCCTGGCTTCAAGTGGAACAGATAGAAGGCTGCATGTTTGGGACTTAAGTAAGATTGGAGAGGAACAGTCTGGCGAGGACGCCGAAGACGGACCTCCAGAACTTTTGGTTAGTTGCATTCTGTCATCTCTAATGACAGTATAAAAGGAAAAGTGTTATAATGGTTATTTTCTACGTGGATTGTATGAAATAAAAAGGCATACATGTTTCTCCGAATACTGTTAAATGAGTGGTGTCTTCTTACCTGCCTTTGTGGTAAATTGGTGAAAATGCTCTGTTGTTGCAGACGTGGGTGCCTTTTACCCAAGAACAATAAGTTGCAACAGTGTTGGAGTGTGAATGTCAGTGACCCTTCTGTATATCTGTCAAGTGTTTCCTCTGGCAGTATTCTCTCCATGCCAGGTTATCACAATATTACTGCCAGAATATGGTGCAAGATGTACTTCATTGTAATTCTGGTCCATTGCTACACGGAATAAGTTTTTACGCATGTTCTGTGCTTGAATTGTTAAAATTTCACCTTTCATTGTTAACTGTTTACCTAATGCAATCTTTGGTTTGAGATATGTGTTTGACTTAACTTGCATTAAAAAGTAATCCATTATCAATTCACTTTTGAATTGAGTGTAAGGTAATTATTTGTATGCAATTATCAAAAATTATACACACATGTGTGAGCAGTACATTTTTCGCACAAGTTCTGGATGTGGCAGCTGAACTGTCTGACAGTTGTTGCCAATATTGGTCATCCTGACACATCTAATTTGTATTACTCTTACATGGCCTTGTACCAGATCATATCCAACCCTCCCCACCCCTAAATTGCATAGTGCCAATGAGTGCACAAGTTACGCAAAAGTTCAAGTTAACAAAACAGCTGTTTGAAGAAATTAATTTTGTAGACATACGGTGTTTCACAGATCAGTGTGTTCAAAATATGATCTTACAAAAGGTAACTATAAGAATATTCAGTATGAAGATGATGAGCAAAATATCAGGAGCAACGTTACTAGTCTACAGAAAGAAAGTTCACTCTACAGCAGCTTGTGCACTCATTTATTCAAACCTTCTGGGCTGATTAAAACTGTGCCATACCAAAATCGAACTTGGGACCTTTGAAGTAAAACTTGAGGTTGGGTTGTGAATCCCTCTTGGACAGCTTAATGGGTAAAGTATTTGCCCACAAAAGACAGATGTCCCAGGTTAAAATCAGCCTGGCACACAGTTATAATCTACCATTAATTTTCATTGCTAGGTTTTTTAAACAGCTTTTGTCACCCTCCTATATCTGTTTCATTGTGTGTTCTTTTGTGAATGTCTTGTGAAAACCTTATCATATATTTGGTGACACATTGTGTGTCTAAATTTGGATATAATATTGCATTAATTGCAGAATTGTCATAACAAATACTATACGTCTGAAGCAGGTTACTTAAGTCAGCCCTGTTGTGTGGAGTAAGGACTTCCTATTTGTGCATTTAGTACACATTGTTCTTTAACTCTTTATCACGTTTATTTAGAAATAGTTTGGTCTTAATCTGTCATTCATTCTTTTTTTTTTTTCTCTTGTCAGTTCATTCATGGTGGACACACTGCCAAGATATCAGATTTCTCTTGGAACCCAAATGAGCCATGGGTAATTTGCTCAGTTTCTGAGGATAACATTATGCAGGTATATATATATAGTTCATCTATTGTCTAAAGTTTTGATTGCATTCTTAATAATAAATTGATTGTAACTAATTCTGGTTTCTGTAGGTGTGGCAGATGGCTGAAAATATTTATAATGATGAAGAACCTGAAGCAGCCGCAGCAGAACTTGAGCCTGGTGCATCATAATTATATTCTCTGGAACTGTGGGCACATCTGATGGTAACTTCCTGTATTAGGAAGTAACAGGAAGCAGAGTTTTTATACAAACATCCGTATGTTATCACACTTCAATTGTTTTTTTTTTTTTACAATACTATTTTTTGCAGTCTTACTGTGTGTATGTTGACTGTTTGAAAACTGTGTACTTGCAGCTTATTTCCATGTAAGGCTAACAGTGACAGTAGGGAGTGTTAATTTTTAATATGAATGCCGTAATAGAGAACACTTAACTGTACCTGTCAGGCTGGCCTTTGTTTCATAATTTGAATACTCTCCTATACAATGTTGACATACGCTGCTCAGATTTATTGATGGTTTTTGTGTCCCTTTAAAAGAACAGGCTGAAACTGGACCAATGAAATTTATTTGCTTGTGTCAGTGTGTGAGAGAAAGAAACGGAATTTTTGGAAAAGGGCAATATATTATTTTAATATTGTCGTATATGTAAAATACTGATTGTGAACAAGGACTTTGTAATAAGAAGTTGTGGTTAAAAACACATTTACAAAATGTGAATGTGAATGTGTGTGTGTGTGTGTGTGTGTGTGTGTGTGTGTGTGTGTGTGTAGGTTGATACCGATCATGAATCACACTTCAAATTATGATTGTAATTTGTCTATGCTTTGTATCCATTTGGCTAATTGTAGCAGGATGGATAAATTATTTATAATTATGATGGTAGTGAGGAATCAGTCTTCCTTATCAGAGATACCAGGACTGTAAAAGACTGGAAAATTGATGTCTGTCTGCAAATAAATCAAGATACAATTCACAATGAATTCTTCAAGATAGCAATTTTAAGCTGCTGGGAAAGAAAGTAAGAATACTGCTGCCATCATACACTGATTTGTTGTTCAGTAAATTTTCTTACTGGCAGACAAGACTGAAAACATATCTCCAGAAACTGAAGTCTGTTGTGGGTCACATGTATTGACATCCTGAGATTGTTCAAGGATTAAAGCCTTGCATAGTATTATTAGCATGAAGTAATTTATGACCTATAATTCATACTTGTGAATAGTTTAAATGTGATCTACAATCAATCACTGCAAAAAGGAAAACTACCTGAAGAAAGAAAGCTACATGCTGAAAATTACCTGAAGTTAATTTATAATAAAATTTGAAGGAAAAGTTAATTTTGGTCATATTAAATTCAATGAAATATAAAGTACTTGGAGGACAACACGAAAGTTGCTACTAACAAGAAGAAAACACTGTTTGTTCCAGAGGGGGCAATTTCATCGAAGATACAAACTGTCATCGAACTGAAATGAGTTTATGGTAAAAATTTGTTTAATTATAAGGTTTATTTTAGTATACATGAAATTAACACTGAAACATTTTAAGTAATAATGCGTTTGTAAATATGAAAATGTACTCGTAAGTTACAGCATTAAAATTTTTCAACCATTGTGTATAATTTTTGCGAATTTACTGCCCTTTAAATTCTCTCTTACAAGTATTTAAAATATGAGAAAAAACTTTATGCACTAACTAGTTAATTTAAGTGTAAAGGTAGCAGCTCACCGAATAGTAGAGAGATGCAGTTGTTGGCAGGCTTGCCAGTTATTAACCCTTTGCCATACGATTTAAGTTCCATTAGCGTGAGCTGTAAGTGGCTGCAAGGTACGGATGGGCCCTAAGATTCCCGGCACTTACACACGCTAAGGCTGCAGTGCACTACCCCTGGTGGCGCCCGAAGTCGGCAGACGCCCTCGAGATTTCTAAGTACGTGTGTGAGATACCAGTAATGTGACATTTCTACAGGTATCATAAATAGCGACAATTAGTTGCCCATTGGAAACGAAACATTCATTGTCTCAAACGCAACAACATAGTCACAGGTGTTTTATTTCACTTTATAAGCAAACATACATTGATGAAATACACCGTAATAATAATATTCACAACAATGCAATGATCTAAGACTGTATAATATTTTGTTCAAAACATTGAGACCTGTTACGTTAGTACGTTGGCAAACATATTTTCAAACACAACTCTTCACAATGACATGTACACGAATTTAATAGTCTTAGATTGTATGATATCGTTCAAAACAATCTGGCACATGTAATGCAACCCTGCACTTTTCCATTCCCACGTTGTTTCGCTACGTCGTTTATGCTTTCTGCACACTACAGAAGCTCTCGCTGGATTTGCTTTTGATGTTGTTGCATCAATATGTTTGGGAAAATGTGCCCAGTGTTGCACGTGCAGTCTTTGTGGTATATCGCCAGATGCTAAATGTCCCTTCAGATTATATTCCAGTAAAGGTTTAGTTTTCAACAATGATTCTGCAATATGAATCCTATATTCTGCGTAGCTCTGTCGTTTGCCGCAATGTATTTTGTAATACAAAATGTACGTGTTAAATAAAGCAACATCAAATAGGTATAGAATATCTTGCGGTATCCTTTCGAACATTTTCTCGACACAGGGAAGCATGCGAGCATCTTATCTTGACGGTAAATTCCAATCGCACTTCTATTGTATTCTACGACACATTTTGGTTTTCACAACGCATAGCGGAGAGGTGTGCCTGTGGCAATCATTTCTGCTGTTGAATGTTTTGTGGAAAGCGTTTAAATGTCTTTTATCTTTCCATTTTAGTGCCAATATTCCATTACAACTCCTCACTGTATATTCTCCCTTCTTTAATTTTGCCTTCAGGAAGTCTGCGGGCATATTTTTTCTGTTTGAGCGCACTGTTCCCATCACTTTAGTTTTATTGGTGAGGAGAGTTTTGAAAAGTTTCAGTGAAGAAAATCAGTTATCTAAATATAGAGTATGCCCTTTGTGTAATACCGACTGTGATAGTTCTAGAACTATACTTTCAGATGCACTACCACTAGCATCACATTTGTCACTACCTGTATATATCTTAAAATCGTAGCAGTATCCTGAACTTTGACTCACACATTTTATAAATTTTAATACCAAACCTTGCTCTTTTTAATGGTTTTATTGTTTGTAGGGTAAGTGGCCCTTAAATTTCATTAATGATTCATCCATCAATGACAATATTCTCATGCATTGTGTACACTTCCTTAAATTTTTGATTGAACATATCTGACTGGCCTTAGTTTGTACAGCTTAACTGTGTTGTTGGCTAAACTGTTATTCACTAGATGCAGAAATCTACCTCCGTGAACAAATCTCCTGAATGGTATAGTCTTCCTAAATATTGGTGTTTCTATAACGACCCTCCTGCACCAATACATCTGAATCGATGGTTTCCTAACTTCAGCCATGATTATACATAGCGCAATGTATATTTTTATTCCATTACAACTGATAGTAGACCACTTTTGGTCTATTTTTCGTCTCTTCTGTTCATTGTTGAGTACGTCTTGTGCATATCTATTCGTCTCAGTTACAATGTTTTCCCAAAATGTACTATTAAATATTACATAGAAAACCTCCAATTCTCTTATGCTTGTACTCATTTGCTGTAAAGCTGCTTCCTTTATTCTGGAAATTTCTGTATATGTCCAGATTGTTGGTTCATTGTCTTCCTTTTGCCACATCCATGACTGATTGTTGCTGGTAGGTTTGCTCTTCTTCGTCAGTATCATCTTCAGTCACCAGCCGCTTACACCGTTTTCGTACAGGAGGTAAAACGTCGCTACCACTGTCATTGCCACTGTCAAAATATCCTGCAAAATCGTTGTTGGCTATGCCACCACATGTCTCCCTTTCCTCGTGAACACATTTGCTACACATCGGGAACATTGTGAAAGTATTTTTGTAATAATCAAAATATCTGTGGGTGTACTGCCAGTACTGCCTGAACTTTTTAGGCATGTCTTGACTTCCACGTATTTTCTTTTTGATGGAGAATACTATGAACAAACGGAGGGAGTCGCCATGGGTAGCCCACTCTCACCGGTGGTAGTGAATTTGTACATGGAGAACTTCGAGGAGGAAGCCCTGTCGTCATCCGAATGGAAACCTACTTGCTTTTTCCGTTACGTGGATGACATGTTCGTCATCTGGCCACATGGTATGGATAAACTCCTTGACTTCCTTACACCTCTAAACTCCCTACACCCCAACATCAAATTCACTATGGAGACTGAAATGGAGGGTAAATTACCTTGACGTCTTGGTCAAGAGAAGGGCTGACGCACCCTAGGTCACTGATCTGTATTTGCACGCAGACAGCTGCCGCCACCCTTCAGAGGAATGGGGTACTTAAAACTAGTACATAGGGCGCGCACTATCTCTGACGCAGAGTCTACCCCAGGAATTGGAACATCTGAGAACTGTATTTCGAAAAAATGGGTACTCAGAGTGGCAGATTCAACGTGCTTTCCGCCCAACCACTACAGCACAACCAATGGAGATGGATGAAATCACAAGGGAGGAGGTAGGCACTGCGTTTATTCAATATACAGGCGCTCTCTCGGGGAAAATCGCCCGCATTTTGAAGAAACACCGGGTCGGAACTGTGTTTTGTCCTCCGAATAAAACTCTTGCACTAGTGGGGAGCTCCAAAGATGACCTCGGTTTGAGGAAGGCCGGCGTGTACCAGATTCCATGTCAATGTGGCAAGTCGTATTTTGGTCAGATGATGCGTACCGTCGAGGATCGACGCCGTGAACACCAGAGGCACACTCGACTGATGTATCCGAGCAAGTTGGCGGTCGCTGAACATTGTCGGAAAATCACGCCATGGAGTATGAACGCATGAGGATTCTGGTACAGATGTCGAGATACTGGGACAGTGTTGTTAGAGAGGCCATCGAAATTCGCACCAATGGCGACCTCATAAACCGTGACTGTGGTTGTAATCTTAGCAAGGATTGGGAACCAGCGATTGGGTTAATCAAGACTAAATCGAGCAAACGTATAGTTCTGACGACCACGGCGGACACAGCCATCACACCGATGTCATCTCAGACGCCGTCGCAATCTGTTCCATCACGCGACCGTGGCGTGGACGGTGGGGGGGAGTGCGCCGCGAGCGGAGGGTATTTAAATCGGCCGCTGCCGGGGCAAACACAGTTCCCTATGAGCAGCCATAGCGTACGGATCTCCATGCCGACGCGTTCACAGGAGCTCACTCAGTCCGTCAGTTCACCTGATGATGGCGACATGTATGATCGCCGAAATATTGTGCCTGTTGGACACTGTAGACCGGCAGTACACCCGTGGATATTTTGATTATCAAATACGCCGGGAGAAACTCAAGAACCATATTTTTGTAATGTCAGCAGGTCCAAATGCGGCGAAGAACACTTCGTGTATGCCGCGTGGACTCGATTGACTCCGCAACGTGTCAGAGGCATTCTGTTTACATTTGGCGTGGCTGACCGACATCTCTCTCACAACATGAGGTTGTTCGGCACAGTAAATGTACCATGTCTCTGATACGTATAGTTGATGTTTGGCCAGGTCAGCACGCTATGTGTGTCGCATGATGTTGTAAGCTAAGTTTTTAACGTTACTCCTAAATTAGTTACATTGTGCCACAATGTTCCATATCATTTTAAAAACTAGCGTTATGTATGTATATGTTTAGGTCTTTCTTTATTAATACATTAGAGAGCTGGGTGGGAAAAAAATCTGTTTAAAGCATGATGTACAAACTGATGTCTTAATACTGCTTGAAATGTGTTTAAAGCACTGTTATGATTATTTCTAGCTTGTTTGCGCTTCTTGCATTGAACACTCCCCACTTCACGAAAATTATTCTCTAATTTGTGAACTGCATAATGACTCAGAACTCGAGCACCTGGAAACTTCCATTCACGATCTCTGAATAGTACGAGCAGACTCTATACGCACATATGAATCATCTCTTGCCGTTGTTGCATTTGCAAACTTTAGTGTTACTTGTGAGGCCTGTTTAACTGCACGAATGATGCTGCGAAACAAGGCCAGTACGTCTGTATGGCCTTCAGACTAAAACCCACAGAAAAGTGGGCATAATACCATCCCGCAAGATCCATTCGAGTGTCAGGTGCAGCAATTTCGGCGGAGCGCCAAATTCATTTTCTAGAAGGAAAAAAGTTTTGCTCAAAACGCCTAGCATCCAGCGCACTTTGGTTTATCGATTAATCATATGCTTTTTAAACGCATCCCGGTAGGTTTCTGAACATTTTTCAACACAAACTAAGTTGATTTCTCAACGAATCAGAAGGTGATTTTTTTGAATGCGTTCTCAGTGCACGTGATATCTCGTGGGGGATGCCCGTCGTATCTAGAAATAAAAAAAATAAAAAAAAATTCCCGCAGACAAAATGGGACGGTGCTATACGGGCTGAGCCGAATAAACCAGAACAGGTGAATGCTAGTCGATGTTCATATGACTGACTGGGTATGCGAATCCATAAATTCAGACTACCGGAGTGGAAATAAAAGACTTAACAGGTAAGGAAGATTACGTATTATGGGGTATTATCTTCTTGGTGTATCCAAGAAAAAGAAGTATTGACAGAAAATTTTTAGACAGAACGCTACACTACTGAGGGCCAGTTGTACAGTCATCGGTTAGCAGCCGCTTAAGTTCTAGTCTCGGAATAGCGCGGAGAACACGTAAAAACGACCACCCGGAGAATAAACGAAATAACTGAACCGATGATCCTGGCTGGGTTAGCGAAGTTAACCGGAGAATAAGGTTTGACAATGGCAGGAATAGTTACAGAATTAGTGATGACATGATTGTTAGAACGAGGACGAAGAAGAAACACTGACATCACACAAATTATGTGAAAGACTATGACTATTCCAAATTTATATAAATATTTCGTTCTGCTACTTTTCGATCTCATGCTTAAGAAAGTGGAGCGTATGAAAAAAATTTGAATCTGTTTCCAAACATTAAACTTTTTGCTTGTAGTAGGCCTAATAGGCATCTAATATTGGTACTTAATGAATTATATTATGTCATGTTATTTATGTAAATGAGGTACATAAAAATTACCATTTGTGCCAAAACAGACTCACTTATTTGCCAATTGCCATGTGTTACAACTGCTGCAATATTGGAAAGATCTACTTCGTTTTATCGAGCAGATAGAAGTAATCAAATCGAGAAACGACACCAGTCTTAGGTACTATTCATATTAACAACTTTTTAGTATTACACAACGACATTTTGATTTTTCATGTAGAAACCGTTTGACAGAACAATAATGTCCCAATTTAACGCAGGCACATTGTCAGTTGCAGAAAATGTTGCCGTATATCTTCCATTCGGAATGAACCATTTGTAAACAGTACAGCAGCGTCAGAAGAACTTACTGTCTTTTAATGAGAATATTAGGGCCCCACAATTGTTGACGTAGTGAGCTATTGCGTCTTTTATGTGCCAGAAAATGCCCCTTTTACTACCCAAGTTAATTATCCCAAGGACGGTTAAACTATTTGTGCCTACTTAAGCGAAGTTTCTCATTTCTTTTATTTACAAAAAAGAACAAGTGATAGGTATTTCCTCAGATACGGAATATAGATGTCGTGTTTCTTAATATTTAGTATTATCCACATAAGAACACCCACATTTATCACAAAATAAACGTTTTTTGCTATAAGAGCACTGATATTTGGCACTCAGCTAACAGGAATGTTTAGATACTAAATATATATATTCGTAAGATGTAGAGGAGGTGACTGGCAAGCAGTGTTTTTAAATTTCTATTGAACTGTCACAAGCTCTGGAAGTCAGAGGTAACCTATCGCTAAGTGCAAAAATGACGATTCTGAGGTGTATGGCTTGTTTAAGTCTTAGTGGTAAACTATTGTATGTATATTGTTCACAGAGAAGAAATTTAGCAGAACTGATTGTATTGTATGTATGTGCAAGCAGAACCCATGCGGTAATCGATGGTAAGTGGTCATAATAAAGACTAAGTGCTTATAGAGACTAGTGGGAATGGATATAAAAGATGTAGCTGTTCGTAATTGTGTCTTTGGCTACTTTACAGGTAACAACTCATTTGTGCTCTCCTGTAAAGTTAATGAAATGTCACTTAACTGTAGTTTACCTCTGACATGGAGAATTGCTACATAGAATTCTTTCCTTTCTGTTAGAACTAACTCTGTACCACCAATTAATCGCTATTGTTGACGGTAAAATACTTTTCATCAGGTGATTTCTTTATTTCCATTGGAGATTTTATTGATACTGGTATCTAAGCAGTGAGTATGTGCATGACTGTTCTACAACGTGCCCAAGAGACAGTTTTGTTAATAATTTCAGCAGTCTGTTGTAATTAAAGGAAAATAAAATAAACAAATTAAGAGGATTGTACAATAAAAGAGAACAGTGAAAGTGTTTGTATCCATCTGCTTCCCCCTGCCTCCCACACTACATATAGCAGTTGGAGATGATTGCAAAAGCCAAAGTTATGTATATTTATTTATTTATTTATTTAAATAAATAAATATTACTTTGCCATTTTCAGTTGCTGTGGGAAGTAACTGTTACTGTTCCTCAAACTGTAACAACAGCATCCAGTTTGGTTATGTGCATATATGCACGTCTAAAGAGATTTATGATTGTTCATTGAAACTGTTGGTAACTTATTCTCTATATATGTCACTAATACAATAATTAATAACCAACACAAAATATAAAAAGATTTATGATTGTTCATTGAAAGTGCTGGTAACTTATTCTCTATATATGTCACTAATACAATAATTAATAACCAACACAAAATAGAAATTGGTTTTCTATATTCTCAGGAACTGCAAAATCGAAAGCACAAATAGTGATCAATAATTCAGCAAATGTATTTTTGGTAGAACACCAGTTACTGCTGTAATGAATTAATAATTATAACCATAAGACATATATACAACAGCAAGCTAGCCAGTGGCCTTAGTATTGTCAGATAAATCAATCCCTATGATATCTTTGTTCTCACAGTTTCATTAAGACTATGAGAAGAATCACATTTTTCATGAAGCAGATCGCACTTCGAAGTTCCTAATACACTCCTGGAAATTGAAATAAGAACACCGTGAATTCATTGTCCCAGGAAGGGGAAACTTTATTGACACATTCCTGGGGTCAGATACATCACATGATCACACTGACAGAACCACAGGCACATAGACACAGGCAACAAAGCATGCACAATGTCGGCACTAGTACAGTGTATATCCACCTTTCGCAGCAATGCAGGCTGCTATTCTCCCATGGAGACGATCGTAGAGATGCTGGATGTAGTCCTGTGGAACGGCTTGCCATGCCATTTCCACCTGGCGCCTCAGTTGGACCAGCGTTCGTGCTGGACGTGCAGACCGCGTGAGACGACGCTTCATCCAGTCCCAAACATGCTCAATGGGGGACAGATCCGGAGATCTTGCTGGCCAGGGTAGTTGACTTACACCTTCTAGAGCACGTTGGGTGGCACGGGATACATGCGGACGTGCATTGTCCTGTTGGAACAGCAAGTTCCCTTGCCAGTCTAGGAATGGTAGAACGATGGGTTCGATGACGGTTTGGATGTACCGTGCACTATTCAGTGTCCCCTCGACGATCACCAGCGGTGTACGGCCAGTGTAGGAGATCGCTCCCCACACCATGATGCCTCGGTCGTATGCAGTCTTGATTGTGGCGCTCACCTGCACGGCGCCAAACACGCATACGACCATCATTGGCACCAAGGCAGAAGCGACTCTCATCGCTGAAGACGACACGTCTCCATTCGTCCCTCCATTCACGCCTGCATAACCGAGACTTTAAGGGTAGAGTGAAGAAGATGAGCCCATTAAATGAAATCTCGTCGATATTCGACACATCTATAAAAGAAGTACATAGAAAGTAAAATAACTTGAAGACACAACCCTTTTGCCACCTGCATCCACTCGCTTGTTGTTTTAGGAGTCTAGAAAAAGACGTGTAATTATTACATGTTCTACTTACTTAACTTGTCACTTTCCATTTTATGAGCATTAGAATAAAAAAAACATTTTTATAAGCACATCATTCTGTAAAATGCAGTTTATTTCAATAAAAATTTAATTTTATTATTGTGTTTTCACATACCTACAAATAATTTTCCCTTTTCAAGACGCCAAGTCGACTTGCGACCGTAGCAATTTATTGCGGAAGTGACTTGCTGCACGTTTTCCGCTTCCAGTGTGAACACCACGCAAGAAGTATCTGCAAGTAACTTGCAGCTTTTAGGATTTATTTCTATTTCCTGCAAGTAGGAAGCGCAAGTTATAGTAAGTATGTCATCTGCATAACACTCATGTTTAACATTTTACTTAATGTGGTGACTTAATTTTATGCAACCATCTTACGTATTATATGCAAACAAAATTCAGAAATGGAGGAGGATTGGGAATGGATGAAGCAGGATACAGAACATTTTATTGAAGCCGTGGAGAGCTACCCTGAAATACGGAACGTGCATAACCGAGACTTTAAGGATAGAGTGAAGAAGATGAGCCCATTAAATGAAATCTCGTCGATATTCGACACATCTATAAAAGAAGTACATAGAAAGTAAAATAACTTGAAGACACAATCCTTTTGCCACCTGCATCCACTCGCTTGTTGTTTTAGGAGTCTACTTACTTAACTTGTCACTTTCCATTTTATGAGCATTAGAAAAAAAAACATTTTTATAAGCACATCATTCTGTAAAATGCAGTTTATTTCGATAAAAATTTAATTTCATTGTTGTGTTTTCACACACCTTCAAATAATTTTCCCTTTTCAAGACGTTAAAAATGGCTCTACATACATCGGGTATGATCAGAGAAATCGTGCTGACGGGAATATGAAACAAGTACATTAGGGACTTGTATGAATCTCCTACAAAGAAAAGATTTCAAAATTCAAACTTTTTTTGGTTGTATGTTTCACATAAATAAATGAAATGCCTATTTTATTCGTAGCTCACCGGTAGCTATAAATCGTAGAGTGACTAGCAAACGTTCCTTTGCTGAAATAGCAGTACCGAAGTTTGTGTCTCGTTTTGATATGAGGGGCTCTATTAACATCAACAAATACTCCAGATCATTTGAGGACATTCTGCAAAAGTTTTCAAAAGTATCCATGCTCTCGATACTAAGCTCTTGCAAAAGGTAATTACAGGCACCATTTTGTGCTCTTCTCATTATCTACTCTCTAACCCAAATACTTCTCTTTTTCTTTTTCACGTTTTGCATTACAATTACAAGAGCTGCAGCATATCTCACCCGCCTACTTGTCATTTTACACTTCGGCTGACACTCATAGTGGTACTGAGAGCATATGTAAACAGTATCAGCAAGTTGTTGACGCAAGTTTCTTGCCAAAGAACTTGCGGAAGAATCTTGCTTAATTCTTGCGCTGCTGTGTAAACACAGCTGCAAGCGGCTAGCAATAACTTGCAACAATAACTTCTGCAAGAGACTTGCTAGTGTAAACCCAGCTTTTAGAGGCATCATAGGATTTTGTCGAAATGGTGGATGCAACACCAAATTTCTTGAACCATATTGTCACTGAGGATGAAACCTGGTGTCTCCGGTACGACCCTGTAATGAAACGACAAAGCATGGAATGGCGTTCTCCAACATCACCTCATCGGGAAAAGGTCTGAGCCGAAAAATCACACATCAAAATGATGCTCATCACCTTTTTCGATAGTCAAGGCGTTATCCATAAGGAATTTCTACCTGAGGGCACAACTTTGAACGTTGCACGGTACGCTGAAATTTTGACCTGTTTCATGCAACATCTACGCTGGGTATAACCCCAGTACGCACAAAAAAGTTCCTGGTATTTTTTTCACAAAAACGCTCGCCCACACACAGCCAATATCGTCAAACAGTTCCACCATACTCGCCGGATCTCAATCCTCTAGACTTCTTCCTATTCCCTCGACTCAAACTTGCTGTGAAAGGAATGAGATTTGACGATATTCCTGTCATCCAACGAAACGTGGCGCCGCTTTTGAAGACCATCCCAAAGGAAGACTTCATGCAGTTTCCAGTACATGTATCACAGAACTCAGCGGTGCGTAGTTACGAGAGGGGACTATTTCGAAGGACAGTAAGGTAACTGTAGTTCATAGTTTATCTACGTTAATGTAACAGGACTATTCACCGAACTCTATTGTCAGAGGTTGTGTATTAGGTGCCTGCTACCACACAGCTACGTTTGATGAAATATTGTTGCATCTGAATCGATCATACTGTGGCACCCTTATGTTGATAACTTTTATCAAATCTTATATTTTAGTGTACAGATCTTAGAGCCTATGTTCCATGTATGGGCCATTGTCAGTCTGCATCCTTTTTCTGGTTAAAATACTTAGGTGTTGCTTTCTTTTAAGGATTGTAGGCCTATTTGTAGCTGCTCTATCAATCTACATGAAGTCGTTCATAAACTAAACTATTGCATATACTTTCCCATCCATTATTTAAAAAAATTAGGACGATCTCTTACTCATCTATCAACAGATACCTGATTTTTTACTAATTTCAAGATAGACTGCTACCGTTTATATACGTATACCACACACTCCTAGGTAAAAGTCTTACACTAACATTGTGTGAAGCTGTATCGGTTTTCATACTTTCCACTACGCTCTGGAGCTTGTTTACAATATCCATCAACCCCAAAATATCTTCAAAGGTACAGTCTGTGCGCCGAAAAAGAAACAAGTCGCCCACTTATGGACTATTATTCCGTCCTTGTACGTAGTGGGGCTGTGGAGGGATGCTGCTGTAGTGAGGTTGATGCAGTAAGATACCATAAAAACGCTTTATAGACAAATAACAGTAACAAGACGGAACAGCTTTCAGTCACACGTGTGTCGCAAAGTAACAAATACACCGAAAAGGCAGAGAAATTTGTGAATGGTGAATACAACACTAACACTGATGGATGCACACCACTTACTTCTGAATCACTCTCACTTTCTTCAGTGTCACACGAACTGCTGTCAGAGTTTAATGAAATCATGAGCTCTTCAATATCATTTTCCACTACACATTCATTCTCCCATACTTTCATTATTACTTTTTCGTGTGTCTTACAACATTGCACCAATTTGATGACAAAGTTTAGTTTACAGCATCCCTTGCCAGTTTTTCCACTTCCACTAAAGTACATTTACATTTTTTTTGGTCACATAACCTTTTACTTGAGTCCATACGAGTTCAACTGAACTAAAGTGGCAGTGGTATGGTGCCAATTTGGGGACCCTATGGCCATATTATTTTTCCAGTTCATTGACAACATACAGACGTAAAGGTGGTTTATTCTGAGCCACGAGGTCCAACAATTCACCATTTCTACAGTCGTCTGGTATGGGAGTGTTTCTTCGTTGTACCCTGTCGATAATGTTTTGCTCCTTGGAAGCAACTGTAGGTGCCTTATCAAGGCTAGGTGAATGATATGCGACATTGTCTGTAACTATTACTGAGGGCTTGCTCAAGTTTTTCAGGAGCGAGTCCGTAAACCATTGCTGAAATGTGTGTCTGTTCATTCCTTCGTGATAATCGACGGTGTTTTTCGATCTAAATAACACCATACATTGTTCTGTAAATACAGCAGATGTACTTGCGTGGAGAAGAATCAGTCTGCTACCTTTTCCTATAAGTTATGGCATGATATCAGACACTGAATCGTCTGTCCAGACTGTAATCATTGAATGGCTTGCATTTACACATTACTCCATCTATCCAAACAACATCATCAAAATTTTCCTTTGATATCACCATCAAAAATTGACATTGCCATGCTACAATGTCACCTATTTCCATTATGACCTTCCTTCCATTAATTTTTTTAATATTTGACGCCCAAGCTGTGAACCACATTTCACAGAGACAATTTGCTACCTCTGAAAAGCTTCTCTTCTAAGGAAGAGTGTTCTTTTGCCGAGTATTTACTGTAAATATGACATCGAACAGAATCTCCCTCAAAATCGTCGATATTCGTCACACACATCTCGAATTGCTTCTTCTTTCCTAGTGTGCTAAGGTGAGATGGTCCAGCTTCACTCTCTTCTGCTCCGTACTTTGCCTTCCATATTCTCAAAACAATGTTTTTGTGAATTTTTAATGCCACTATGATTTTGTCAGTGATTTTAATGAGAGGTAGCAAGAGTCCAACATCGTCTTTTTCTCGTTTAAAGTATTCCCAGGCATTATTGCAATATTGACGATCCTGCCCTCCCAATGCATTGCCCTCACTGCAGACAGACTTCTCTCGCATAGCACTCTTCTATGGATGCCCTCTCCCACTTCTTGCGTCTGATTCTGAAAGGATGTCAACAGAAAGAAATAATGACAAGAATGTCACACAATTCAGGTCACAGCACCATGCAGTGGATCTGCTTTACGACCACTGTAGGACTCATGTGTGGAGCACAGTTTGTAGCAATAAAGGGCATCTTTTCTTTCTTTTTTCTTCTCTACCCACGTTTAAGGATTTCGAAAGCGGAATTGCGGTTTCCAAGAGGATTTCCGTGTCCTTTTCGTGGATATCTGTAGATAAGGGTTGTAAAACCAGCAGGTATCCGTGGCTGTGCTGGTGAACCTGTGGACATGGCAGGGTGTGAGGTAAGGGGGACGAGACAGTGGAACAACCCTCTTGCTTTGCTTGAGGCATCTTATTTTACTAGAAAGTGAACTCATTCCAGCAGGCTCTTCATGCGAAAGGCATCATGTAACACAACCAAATTATTTCTGTGGCCGTTATTACAGCTTTATAAGAAATCATTCATTCCCCTTCTAGTTTTGCACATTATTCCATCTAGTGCGCATGTGCAGATTCACACCATGAATATCCCACGTGTAGTGTGTAATCGATAGACGTGAATTATTCTCCACTTCCAGACATGTATGCTAGGCGAACTGCTTCAGTTTTGTATTCCATAGGTATACCGTGTAAAAGGGGTTTTAAATACGAATGACATACGTGATATTATGCAGCTGCTCTGCTGGTATTGTCAATCTAACTGGACGGGTATGCTATTCCAGGAATAACTAACCAGAGAATAGAATGGCCCCTATTTACACAGTGGTTAGCCTCTCCCTGGAATTATCACAAGATTGTATAACTGGCCCTAAAGAGGCTAAAATAAAACTTGCGTGTTTGATATCAATATAAAACACACATATATATATACAAACTCACAAACATTATCATGATTTTGTAGGTAAGTACGTTACATCAGTGTTAAAATATATTTATTTATATTTTTAGGCAGTAAAGAGCAAATGATGAGCGCACCAAGAAAGAAGCTTTCTGGGACTCAAAACAGAAAAAGAGCTAAGGATAAAATTGAAGAAATAAATAAATTGGCTTCCAGGATGAGAAGATGGCTTCATGAAGCAGATGCATCATTAAGCTCCACTGCTACTTCTGATACTATGATTCAGGTATTTCGAACAATTCTTGTAATTTGAACGCTCAAAATAATTCGATTGAACAGTTGATGGTTCAAGTTTCAGATGATGGTTAACAGCCTTCGTCGATGGTGTTACTTCGGCAGGAAGATGACATTGAGACAGCAGTTGCATACTTATTGCAGACAGGTAGCAAACACAAAATTATAGATCTAATTGACCCAGGTATATGGCCAGACCACAAAAAAATCACAGATCAACAAGGGTCTCAGCCTGCAAGGTCTGGGCATTCACAGAGGATGGTAGTTGGGAACTGCAACGTTAGGCGCGTAATGGGGCCCCTTAGGAACATGGCTGCCAAGGAGGGGAAGGAAGCCAATGTGCACTCAGTGTGCATACAGGGAGAAGGCATTCTGGCTGTGGAAAGGGTGCTTCTGGATGCCATGAAGAGTACAGGGTGCAGCCAACTGCTGGTGGTGGCCCATGTTGGTACCAATAACGTGTGTCACTTTGGATTGGAGGAGATTCTCTCTGGTTTCGGGTGGCTATCAGAAATGGTAAAGACTACCAGTCTCGTTTCCAAGATTAAGGTGGAGCTCACCATCTGCAGCACCATCGACAGAACCGACTATGGTCCTTTGGTGCAGAGCCGAGTGGAGGGTCTGAATCTGAGGGCTCAGGCGGTTCTGTGACCATGTAGGCTGCAGATTTCTTGACTTGCGCCATCGGCTGGTGGGTTTCTGGGTTCCGCTTAATAGGTCAGGAGTCCACTACATACAGGAAGTGGCTACAGGGGTAGCGGTGGCTGTGTGGAAGGGACTGCGCGGTTTTGTTTAGGTTAGAGGGTCTCAGGAAACCACAGAAAGGGCGTCTGTCTAAACGGGGGTAGGTAAAACACAGTAAAGTAGTTGTAGAAACGATCGGTATTGTAGTTGTAAATCGTCGTAGCTGTGTTGGGAAAGAACCAGAGCTCGAAGCCCTAATAGAAAACACTGAAGCTCAAATAGTTTTTTTTTTTGGTCATCAGTCTACTGACTGGTTTGATGCGGCCCACCACGAATTCCTTTCCTGTGCTAACCTCTTCATCTCAGAGTAGCACTTGCAACCTACGTCCTCAATTATTTGCTTGACGTATTCCAACCTCTGTCTTCCTCTACAGTTTTTGCCCTCTACAGCTCCCTCTAGTACCATGGAAGTCATTCCCTCATGTATTAGCAGATGTCCTATCATCCTGTCCCTTCTCCTTATCAGTGTTTTCCACATATTCCTTTCCTCTCCGATTCTGTGTAGAACCTCCTCATTCCTTACCTTATCAGTCCACCTAATTTTCAACATTCGTCTATAGCACCACATCTCAAATGCTTCGATTCTCTTCTGTTCCGGTTTTCCCACAGTCCGTGTTTCACTACCATACAATGCTGTACTCCAGACATACATCCTCAGAAATTTCTTCCTCAAATTAATGCCGGTATTTGATATTAGTAGACTTCTCTTGGCCAGAAATGCCTTTTTTGCCATAGCAAGTCTGTTTTTGATGTCCTCCTTGCTCCGTCCGTCATTGGTTATTTTACTGCCTAGGTAGCAGAATTCCTTAACTTCATTGACTTCGTGACCATCAATCCTGATGTTAAGTTTCTCGCTGTTCTCATTTCTACTACTTCTCATTACCTTCGTCTTTCTCCGATTTACTCTCAAACCATACTGTGTACTCATTAGACTGTTCATTCCGTTCAGCAGATAATTTAATTCTTCTTCACTTTCACTCAGGATAGCAATGTCATCAGCGAATCGTATCATTGATATCCTTTCACCTTGTATTTTAATTCCACTCCTGAACCTTTCTTTTATTTCCATCATTGCTTCCTTGATGTACAGATTGAAGAGTAGGGGCGAAAGGCTACAGCCTTGTCTTACACCCTTCTTAATACGAGCACTTCGTTCTTGATCGTCCACTCTTATTATTCCCTCTTGGTTGTTGTACATATTGTATATGACCCGTCTCTCCCTATAGCTTACCCCTACTTTTTTCAGAATCTCGAACAGCTTGCACCATTTTATATTGTCGAACACTTTTTCCAGGTCGACAAATCCTATGAAAGTGTCTTGATTTTTCTTTAGCCTTGCTTCTGTTATTAGCCGTAACATCAGAATTGCCTCTCTCGTCCCTTTACTTTTCCTAAAGCCAAACTGATCGTCACCTAGCGCATTCTCAATTTTCTTTTCCATTCTTCTGTATATTATTCTTGTAAGCAGCTTCGATGCATGAGCTGTTAAGCTGATTGTGCGATAATTCTCGCACTTTTCAGCTCTTGCCGTCTTCGGAATTGTGTGGATGATGCTTTTCCGAAAGTCAGATGGTATGTCGCCAGACTCATATATTCTACACACCAACGTGAATAGTCGTTTTGTTGCCACTTCCCCCAATGATTTTAGAAATTCTGATGGAATGTTATCTATCCCTTCTGCCTTATTTGACCATAAGTCCTCCAAAGCTCTTTTAAATTCCGATTCTAATACTGGATCCCCTATCTCTTCTAAATCGACTCCTGTTTCTTCTTCTATCACATCAGACAAATCTTCACCCTCATAGAGGCTTTCAGTGTATTCTTTCCACCTATCTTCTCTCTCCTCTGCATTTAACAGTGGAATTCCCGTTGCACTCTTAATGTTACCACCGTTGCTTTTAATGTCACCAAACGTTGTTTTGACTTTCCTGTATGCTGAGTCTGTCCTTCCGACAATCATATCTTTTTCGATGTCTTCACATTTTTCCTGCAGCCATTTCGTCTTAGCTTCCCTGCACTTCCTATTTATTTCATTCCTCAGCGACTTGTATTTCTGTATTCCTGATTTTCCCGGAACATGTTTGTACTTCCTCCTTTCATCAATCAACTGTAGTATTTCTTCTGTTACCCATGGTTTCTTCGCAGCTACCTTCTTTGTACCTATGTTTTCCTTCCCAACTTCTGTGATGGCCCTTTTTAGAGATGTCCATTCCTCTTCAACTGTACTGCCTACTGCACTATTCCTTATTGCTGTATCTATAGCGTTAGAGAACTTCAAATGTATCTCGTCATTCCTTAGTACTTCCGTATCCCACTTCTTTGCATATTGATTCTTCCTGACTAATGTCTTGAACTTCAGCCTACTCTTCATCACTACTATATTGTGATCTGAGTCTATATCTGCTCCTGGGTATGCCTTACAATCCAGTATCTGATTTTGGAATCTCTGTCTGACCATGATGTAATCTAATTGAAATCTTCCCGTATCTCCCGGCCTTTTCCAAGTATACCTCCTCCTCTTGTGATTCTTGAACAGGGTATTCGCTATTACTAGCTGAAACTTGTTACAGAACTCAATTAGTCTTTCTCCTCTATCATTCCTCATCCCAAGCCCATATTCTCCTGTAACCTTTTCTTCTACTCCTTCCCCTACAACTGCATTCCAGTCGCCCATGACTATTAGATTTTCGTCCCCCTTTACATACTGCATTACCCTTTCAATATCCTCATACACTTTCTCTATCTGTTCATCTTCAGCTTGCGACGTCGGCATGTATACCTGAACTATCGTTGTCGGTGTAGGTCTGCTGTCGATTCTGATTAGAACAACCCGGTCACTGAACTGTTCACAGTAACACACCATCTGCCCTACCTTCCTATTCATAACGAATCCTACACCTGTTATACCATTTTCTGCTCTGTTGATATTACCCGATACTCATCTAACCAGAAATCCTTGTCTTCCTTCCACTTCACTTCACTGACCCCTACTATATCTACATTGAGCCTTTGCATTTCCCTTTTCAGATTTTCTAGTTTCCGTACCATGTTCAAGCTTCTGACATTCCATGCCCTGACTCGTAGAACGTTATCCTTTCGTTGATTATTCAATCTTTTTCTCATGGTAACCTCACCCTTGGCAGTCCTCTCCCGGAGATCTGAATGGGGGACTATTCTGGAATCTTTTGCCAATGGAGAGATCATCATGACACTTCTTCAATTACAGGCCACATGTCCTGTGGATACACGTTACGTGTCTTTAATGCAGTGGTTTCCATTGCCTTCTGCATCCTCATGTCGTTGATCATTGCTGATTCTTTTGCCTTTAGGGGCAACTTCCCACCCCTAGGACAAGAGAGTGCCCTGAACCTCTATCCGCTCCTCCGCCCTCTTTGACAAGGCCGTTGGCAGAATGAGGCTGACTTCTTATGCCGGAAGTCTTCGGCCACCAATGCTGATTATTTATCAAAATTTAGGCAGTGGCGGGGATCGAACCTGGGACCGAAGACGTTTTGATTATGAATCAAAGACGCTACCCCTAGCCAGAAATAAGTTCAGCCGAAATTTTTTCAAACGATCTAACAGTGTTCAGAAAGGATAGGTTAAATACAGTTGGTGGTGGAGTTTTTATTGCTGTCAGAAGTAGTTGCCTTGTAGTGAAATTGAAGTAGATAGTTCCTGCGGAATAGTATGGGTGGAGGTTATACTTGACAATCGGACTAAACTATTAACTGGATCGTTTTACAATCCCCCCAACTCAGAAGATATAGTTGCTGAACAGTTCAAAGAAAACTTGAGTCTCATTTCAAATAGGTACCCAAATCATACAATTATAGTCAGTGGCGACTTCAATCTACCCTCGATAATCTGGAAAAATTGTACGTTTAAAGCCGGCGGCAGGCATAAAACGTCAACCAAAATTGTACTGAATGCTTTCTCAGAAAATTATTTTGAACAATTTGTTCATGAGCCTACTCGAAGCGTGAATGGTTGCAAAAGCATACTTGACCTTGTAGGGAAGCAGCATACTCACGCCTTATAAAATTCACATCAGTCTTTCCATTGTGTGCCAGCCTAGTCCATTGTAACTAGCTCTGACGTCATAAATATTGCGCAATACTTTAAAATGAAGTAAATAACCTGAAACGTTTCTAGCATGTGAGGAGTAATACAAAATCAATATGTGTTGAATATCAGTTCAATAACTTTAACCATTTTCGAAATTTGGACGTTTTTCTGTAAAAATCATTGGCGCAACAAAAAAGAGCTAGAAACTTAAAAAAATTATATTTAGATTCCTTTTGCATAATAATTTAGTAGAAACAGTATTCTGGATCTCACAAATTAAAATTTTAGTTGAAATTCATGATTTTCTGGTTTTTGTCTTAGAAATTAAGGAAGTAAGATAGATTAAGTAGGCGATTAAATAAAGCTAGGATGTTTAAATTTAAGTAGAAGGGAGATCCGCTATAATCATAAAAATGTGAGAGGTTTCAACAGAATAACTATAAAACTATAGCTATAGCGTAACTGCAAAGAGCAAGTTCAGAGCTCGTCTACTGCGTGTAGTGTAATTAAATTAATTCTCTCCCCCAAAATATTTGACTTAGCCACGTCAGATTTTTATTATGATTAGTTGCTTGTGTGCTGATTGCACTATTAAATTGAAAGCTTCATCAGCCATCAGCAAAGGAAGCAATGATTTATTCGATAACTTAAAGTGGTGCATTACTAGCCCAGCGGCTAGTCGGGAGAGCAGATTTGATCAGGCGTTCCCTTAGCCGTCTGCACCGTGGTTTTATATGTAAGAACGCTGCGCAAGAAGAGGAAGGCCCCAGTTCTCTCCAGACGTTTATTAGCGCACCACCTGTGCCGGGAGTCGCGTCGCGTCGGTATCGTTGATATAAACAGCCTCGGATGCAGTAATAAGTTACTCGGGATACACGTAACCATGAAATCGTTTTCGAGTGAAGTGTTAATTTTGGGATGACGTTAATGATCTATCTTTAGTTTGCGTATGTCGTATTTTCAAGTGCCGCCGCAGGACAGACATTCTACCATTATTAGCGTGGCATTTGATGAACATTATCATCAAATTATGGCGAGCATTCACTTAAACATTTATTTTGAACAGTTATAGTGGCATCAGTGCATTAGACTCTGAACTGCTCTGGTAGTTGGATTGTGTGGATTCTTTTTGATCTGTGACTTTCAGAATATAGTGAACATTTTAGAGAGAATGGTTTTTGATTATGAATCCCAGACAATCTCCTAATTCCTCAGAGCTATAAGCTGTAGCTATAAATGTATTTTTCAGATGAAGTGGGCACTAGGAATTCTAATTACAGGCTTCACGTTTTTCTAATCACTTTCTGGTTGCCAATATTGTAGTTAGAGAGCCAGTGTTGAGAACGGCAAACAGCATAAATACAAAACATTTATTCTATTATTCCACCCGCCGCCCTACAACCTCTTAGCAACAAATAACCATGGACAAATAGGGAGCTTCGTTACGAATACAGGGATTAGCGACCACAAGGCAGTAGCAGCTAGGCTGAATACTGTAACTCCTACAACCATCAAAAAGAAATGCAAAAGATATATATTTAAAAAAAAAGCTGATAAAAATGCTCTTAACGCCTTTTTAAGAGACAGTCTCCAATCCTTCTGATCTGATCACGTGAGCGTAGGAAAGATATGGAATGATTTCAAAGGGATAGTATCGACGGCAATTGAGAGATATATACCACATAAATTAATACGTGATGGTAACTGATCCTCCGTAGTACACAAAACGGATCTGATCGCTGTTGCAGAAGCAACGAAAAAAAGCATGCAAAATTAAAAGAACGCATAATCCCGAAGATTCGCAAAGTTTTGCAGAAGTTCGAAATATAGCGCGTGCTTCAATGCTAGATGTTTTTAATAATTTCCACAACAAAACTCTGTCTCGGAATCTGGCAGAAAACCCAAAGAGATTTCTGTGAGCATAATTTCTAACATAGATTAATTATTTGTGTATTTATTGTCATTATTGTTTGTACATTTATTGATGTTGCTTATACAAGCTTTACATCCCTGTAAATGTTTTGTTTTTGGGCAATAAAAATCAATTAATCAATCAATTCTTGTGCAACGGTGAAGTCACTGATGACAGTGCCACCAAGGCAGAGTTATTAAACAGGTTTTTCCGAAACTCCTTCACCAAAGAAGATGAGGTAAATATTTCCGAATTCCAATCAAAAACAACTGCAAAGATGATAAGCATAGAAGTAGAAATCCCTGGTGTAGCAAAGCAGCTTAAATCATTTAATAAAGACAAGGCTTCCGGTCCAGATGGCACACCAGTCAGGTTCCTTTCAGAGTATGCAGATGCAATAGCTCCATATTTATCAATTATATACAACCGCTCGCTCACAGAAAGTTCCGCACCTGAAGACCGGAAAGTTGCTCAAGTCACATCAATACCCAAAAAGGAAAATAGGAGTAATCCACTGAATTACAGGCCCATATCACTAATGTCGGTTTGCAGTAGGGTTTCGGAACATATACTGTATTCCAACATTATGAAGTACCTTGAAGAAAACGATTTACTGACACATAGCACGGATTCAGAAAATATCGTTCTTGTGGAATACAACTAGCTCTTTCTAGTCATGAAGTAATGAGTGATATTGACTGGGGATCACCGTTCCTCACAAGCGTCTTCTAACATAACTGTGCGCCTATGGAATATTGCGACTTGATTCGTAATTTCCTGTCAGAAAGGTCACAGTTCGTAGTAATAGACAGAAAGTCATCGAGTAAAACGGAACTAATATCCGGCGTTCCCCAAGGAAGTGTTATAGGCCCTCTGTTGTTTCTGATATGTGTTAACGACATAGGAGACAATCTGAGTAGTCCTGGTAGATTATTTGCAGACGATGCTGTCATTTACCATCTTGTAAAGTCATCAGATGACCAAAACGAATTGCAAAATGATGTAGATAATATATATGTGGTGCAAAAAGTGCCAATTCACTCTGAGTAAAGAAAAGTGTGAAGTTATTCACATGAGTACTAAAAGAAATCCGCTAAATTTCGATTACGCGATAAGTCATACAAATCTTAAGGCTGTAAATTCAGTTAAATACTTAGGGATTACAATTACATATAACCTAAATCGGAACCATGACATAGATAATGTTGTCGGTAGAGCAAACCAAAGACTGCGATTAATTGGCAGAACACTTAGAAGGCGCAACAGATCTACTAAAGATACTGCTTACACTACACTTGTCCGCCCTATTCTGGAGTATTGCTTTGCCGTGTAGGATCCGTATCAGGTAGGACTGACGGATGATATTGAAAAAGTTCAAAGAAGGGCGGTTCGTTTTGTGTTATTGCGAAGTAGGGGAGATAGTGACACAGACATGATACGTGAATTGGAGTGGCAATCATTAAAACAAAGGCGTTTTTCGTTGCGATGGGATCTTCTCATGAAATTTCAATCACCAGTTTTCTCTTCCAATTGCGAAAACATTCTGTTGGCACCCACCTACGTAGGGAGAAATGATCATCACGATAAAATAAGAGAAATCAGGGCGTGCACAGAAGAATTTAAGTTCTCGTTTTTCCCGCGCACCATTCGAGAGTGGAACGGTAGAGACACACTTGAAGGCGATTTATTGAACCCTCTGCCAGGCACTTAATTGTGAATAGCAAAGTAATCACGTAGATGTAGATGTCATTCTTCAGCAAACAAGCTGTATTACTGAATCATAAGCATCGAGATAATAATCCACTCTGAGAAAGAAAAACGGAGACATATTCTGCATGTAGTAATGGACGCTGTCGTTTATCGAGCTACAAACTGTCTTGCTTGTAGAGGTTCTAAAGAAACACCGAGTAATGTCACTGAAAATTTTCCTCAATGTTGTCAAGAAAATTTTCTTAATTTGATAATTCCGCTCGGTAAATACAATCCTACTCTCGCTTCCGCGTGTGAGGAGGAGCATACAGATCAGATAATTAATAATATTTCAAAGTATTAAGACTAAACAATATTATTTCCTCACACATTGTCTGGAGTGCGGACAATGGCATTGGTGACTGAGGTCGTGCATTTGCGAAGTATTTTTGCATTACCATGTGCCTTGCAAGTTACCGAAACAAAATATTTGACTTCTTGCAATAAAATTGCCTTGAAGATTGACTTCCGGTTCTTTTACGTTAGGACTTTATAATATTCCATCAGATTGCACACAAACCTCTGCCATGTCGCAGCCACTTACATCAATGTCACAACTACTAAAATTAGAAAAAGTCATAGATTAATATATTCAAGAAATCACAAATGCACATAAATTATGAACACACACCTACATTTAAATAATAATTGTTGCTTGGCAGTATATTAATATAAATGAGTACATCGATGCGCCTCTTCAAATCTGCCTATGTTCAGTATGTAACAAAATGTATGGAGTTACAGAGCAATGACAAAATGTGTCCGTACAGAAGCAGATTATCTCACCACTCTGAGTAGCGCGAAATGAGTCAGAGCTGAACTACAGTGTTAAAACATTTGCTAACTGTGGTGTCACCGCCAGACACCACACTTGCTAGGTGGTAGCTTAAATCGCCCGCGGTCCATTAGTACATGTCGGACCCGCGTGTCGCCACTGTCAGGATCGCAGACCGAGCGCCACCACAAGGCAGGTCTCGAGAGACGTACTAGCACTCGCCCCAGTTGTACGGACGACATTGCTAGTGACTACACGTACGAAGCCTTTCTCTCATTTGCCGAGAGACAGTTAGAATAGCCTTCAGCTAAGTTAATGGCTACGACCTAGCAAGGCGCCATTTGTACCATTGCATGTATCTCAAGATAGTCTCACTTGTATCATCAAGAATGCTGTATACCAAAGGACGATATAAAAGTTAAGTGTTCTAGTAGCTACGTTCTTTTCTTTATCACATTCATCACGTATCCTGTTCCAGACTTCGCGCCAGTCGGCGTGTGTGTACGTGTGCCCTTTCGGCTACCCGTCTCTGTGGACTGGCTGCCTTGTCAGTCCACTACACTAACTTTTCACCGCAAGTACGTATTGTTTATCGATAGCGCTTCATGTCATGTCTTTGACAGCGCGAAAAAATTATATTATCACTTTCGCGTGCAGATGAGTCCTTTAAACTGCCACGTAGATCACGTAAAAAGGGATATGTATCCTATTTGTCGAAGACAATACAGAATGAAAACATCAATGTAATGGCAAACAAAGTTCGAAATACCATTGTCAATGAGATCAAGGAGACCAACCATTTCCCAGTCATGTTTGACTGCACTCCAGATGTATCTCACACAGAACAAATGAGCAAGTGATTCGTCATATAAAAATAATAGACAGCGGATGTGAAATAAAGGAAAGCTTTGCTTTTCATAGAAGTTGACGGAAAGACGAGAATATATCACATAGCGAATACAAGAGAAACTAGTATGACAAGCAACTACATCAGTTGTACACTGATTTTAAGCAAGCGTACGACAGCCTACACAGGAAGAAAATAATACAGATCATGAAAGAATTTAGAATCCCACTAAAACTGGTCAATTTAACGGGAATGACAGTGAAAGCAACAGTGTGTAAAGTAAGAATAGAGCAAGAACTGTCTGGAGAATTTCAAGAACAGAGGGGGCAATGACAGTGAGATGTGATCTCTACAATGCTATTTAATTTAGTTTTAGTAAAGGTGATGCGGCAAATGCCGATTAACCCAGAAGGAACAATACTTAATCGACAAGTTCAAGTGGTAGCATATGTGGATGATGTAGCATTAATGGCAAGGAATGTAAGGGCACTAAAGGGGAACTATGATACATTAGAGGAAGCAGCAAGAGAAGTAGGTTTAGAAGTACAGTAAACATAAACAAAACAAAGTATACGGTGATGGGGGAGCCCAATATACACGGACAAAAGAATTCAATAGTAATGAATGGGAAAGAATATGAAAGAGTAAAAACATTTAAATATTTAGGTTCTGTAATAATGGAGGACAATAAAGTGGCAGTAGAAATTCAAGAAAGGATAGCAAGTGGAAATCGTTGCTATTTTGCCTTGCAGAATGTACTTAATTCCAGCAATGTTAGTAGGAATACAAAAATCAAAATATACACGACCATATTAAGACCTATAGTAATATATGGGTCAGAAGGCTGGGTATTGACAATGAGATGGGAAAGAAAGATATTGAGAAGGATTTTTGGAGCAGTGAGAGAGGAAGATGGCTGGAGAGTAAGGACAAATGTAGAACAAAACACTTTTTGGACAGATAGATATTGTTGTTAAAATTAAGCAGGGAAGAATAAGATGGGCAGGGCATGTACAGAGAAAGCCAGAAACTCGGAGTGTCAAGAAAGTTTTCATGGGAAAACCTGACAGGAGATGGAGAAGAGGAAGACCCAGGAAAAGGTGGCTGGACCATTTGGAGGAAGATCTAAAGACGATGGGAATATGAAATTGGAGAAGGAAGGCAATGGAAAGAGAAGAATGGAGGTAGGTGACAAAGGAGGCCAAGGTTCTTCAAGGACTGTGGAGCCAACCAAGAAGAAAAAGAAGAAGAAAAACTAGAAGCTGATGGTTTAGATGTGCGGAAATGTCATAGGCAATCTTACAATAACGAATCTAATATGGCGGATATACACTCCTGGAAATTGAAATAAGAACACCGTGAATTCATTGTCCCAGGAAGGGGAAACTTTATTGACACATTCCTGGGGTCAGATACATCACATGATCACACTGACAGAACCACAGGCACATAGACACAGGCAACAGAGCATGCACAATGTCGGCACTAGTACAGTGTATATCCACCTTTCGCAGCAATGCAGGCTGCTATTCTCCCATGGAGACGATCGTAGAGATGCTGGATGTAGTCCTGTGGAACGGCTTGCCATGCCATTTCCACCTGGCGCCTCAGTTGGACCAGCGTTCGTGCTGGACGTGCAGACCGCGTGAGACGACGCTTCATCCAGTCCCAAACATGCTCAATGGGGGACAAATCCGGAGATTTTGCTGGCCAGGGTAGTTGACTTACACCTTCTAGAGCACGTTGGGTGGCACGGGATACATGCAGACGTGCATTGTCCTGTTGGAACAGCAAGTTCCCTTGCCAGTCTAGGAATGGTAGAACGATGGGTTCAATGACGGTTTGGATGTACCGTGCACTATTCAGTGTCCCCTCGACGATCACCAGTGGTGTACGGCCAGTGTAGGAGATCGCTCCCCACACCATGATGCCGGGTGTTGGCCCTGTGTGCCTCGGTCGTATGCAGTCCTGATTGTGGCGCTCACCTGCACGGCGCCAAACACGCATACGACCATCATTGGCACCAAGGCAGAAGCGACTCTCATCGCTGAAGACGACACGTCTCCATTCGTCCCTCCATTCACGCCTGTCGCGACACCACTGGAGGCGGGCTGCACGATGTTGGGGCGTGAGCGGAAGACGGCCTAACGGTGTGCGGGACCGTAGCCCAGCTTCATGGAGACGGTTGCGAATGGTCCTCGCCGATACCCCAGGAGCAACAGTGTCCCTAATTTGCTTGGAAGTGGTGGTGCGGTCCCCTACGGCACTGCGTAGGATCCTACGGTCTTGGCGTGCATCCGTGCGTCGCTGCGGTCCGGTCCCAGGTCGACGGGCACGTGCACCTTCCGCTGACCACTGGCGACAACATCGATGTACTGTGGAGACCTCACGCCCCACGTGTTGAGCAATTCGGCGGTACGTCCACCCGGCCTCCCGCGTGCCCACTATACGCCCTCGCTCAAAGTCCGTCAACTGCACATACGGTTCACGTCCACGCTGTCGCGGCATGCTACCAGTGTTAAAGACTGCGATGGAGCTCCATATGCCACGGCAAACTGGCTGCCACTGACGGCGGCGGTGCACAAATGCTGCGCAGCTAGCGCCATTCGACGGCCAACACCGCGGTTCCTGGTGTGTTCGCTGTGCCGTGCGTGTGATCATTGCTTGTACAGCCCTCTCGCAGTGTCCGGAGCAAGTATGGTGGGTCTGACACACCGGTGTCAATGTGTTCTTTTTTCCATTTCCAGGAGTGTATATAAAGGAGTCTAACCCAGAATTATGGAAATGAACGAGCTAGCAGAGTTTGTACTGTGTCTAGCACACTCCTTAAATCTTGTGGGCATGCATTCTGCGTCATCATGCCCAGAAGCAGTTAGTCTATTTTGAGTTGTACAGAAACTTTATTGCTTTTTTGTTAGATCCATCATGCAGTGGAAAATAATGCAACTTAAAAGTAAGCAGTCAAACAAGATGGTCGGTTAAACATCAAGCTGTTACAACTCTATGAAATAATGTATCAGAAGTTGTCAAAGCTATGGAAGAAACTGAAGAACCGTCTCTTGCCGCAGAAGCTAAGTATGAAGCTGGTCATCTGCTACATGCGATGGTGGATTTTAAATTTATCCTCAACTTAACATTTTGGGCTGGTATTCTTCGAGAGATTAATAGAGAGAACGTCGAAATACAGAAAGAAGACGCCATTTCGCGCTGTGTGGTGCTAATGCAAGGCCTTGTTAATATCTTGCAAGAAATGAGAGAGAAACCAATAGAACAGTGGATCGAAGTCGCTAGATCTGCTTCAGTGGCCTTCCTCACTGGCCTGGAATTTTTAAATATGTCGACTGAGGATCTGCAGAAAAATGGTGCCACTCTAGCACTAAAATATTCGAAAGACTTGAATACAGTTGATTTTTGCAAGGAACTCGCCATATTCAATAAGTTAGTAACCGAAATTAATGAAAAATATAATGCGTTCGTCCTGTTACAACACCTGTGCAAGCATGAATTGCAAGAAGCTTTCCTAATATTAGTACAAGTTCAAGGATGTAGTGCACGTTACTGACGACATCTATACAAGCTGTGAGCGAAGCTTCAGCAAACTGAAAATAATAAAAGTTATCTGCATTCAACAATGAGTCATGAATCTCTTCCCCCCTGTGGGTCCGGGGGTTAGAATAGGCCCGAGGTATTCCTGCCTGTTGTAAGAGGCGACGAAATGGAGAAGATGGTCATCTGTAGGGTTTGACCGTCAGTTTTCAAAATTTTCCCGAAAAGCAAGCCAACTCGGGAAGGGGGCCTTACTTGCTGCATTGTGTCCATCAAATGCTGAGACCTATCGTGTCCTTTGTCGACATGGATCTACACTCCTGCTCATTCTCCAACCGTTGGGCGAGCTCACCCTCCTGGGCGCGTATTTTTCCATCAACTGTGTTTTATCGTTTTCTACGCTGACGATGATAATGGACTTGTTTGCTTGGTTGCGCGTGATATCCAGCATGGTAGCCAGTCCGTTGTTGTGAGGCTGCCATGTACCATGTTGGTTGTAGCCGCCTGACCACACAGGGATTGCTCTGCTGATGCCTGCGCTGTTAACTCCACACGTTTCTCGAGGAGTAGATGCCCGTCGCCCTGGGGCATCGGGACTCCCGGCAATGGCCATCCTGCCAGGTGGCCTTTGCTGCGGATGGGTGGCGCCCATGGGGAGGGCCCCTGGTCGGATTGGGTGACACCATGCCGAATGACATGCGATGAAGCATTGTACATCATCCCTTGCTGGTGGTCAAGCAAGAGCAGTCTCTAAGCATTCACGGGCTCAATTCAATGTGCAGAAGTATGACCCCACATCATTCCCCTCCCAGGCTACACCATGGGAGGAACTTCAGGCTAAGGATGGCAGTAGCTCTTATTCACCCCAGTGCCTTGTATGTTCGAGAGCTGATGGGGAATCTTTCAAGACGATGAAGCCTCAGTTTTTTGTTGGGCATTTAGAGGACACGTTTTAGGAGGTGGAGGGATTGTCCAAAATGATATCTGGGTCAGTCTTGATCAAAAAAGCATCCTCTGCCCAGTCACGGGAATTACTTGTGACAAGCTGCGGAATGTTTCCGTAACCATTACGCCCCATGGTGCAGGGTATTATATTTCACATGGACCTTCTTTTGCAGTCTGACAATGAGCTGCGAGCCAATTTTGAGCAGCGATGTGTGCATTTCGTTTTGCGTGTCCACTGGGGTCATACATTACTCAAGAAGGTCAAGGTGATGGTCTACCGCCGTGATGTGAAGCCCTATACCCCTCCCCCAACAGAGTGCTTTAATTGCTGGAAGTTCGGCATGAGTCTTCCCGATGTACTTCCAGTGTCACCTGTCGAGATTGTGGATGCCCATTACATCCCAGTACTCCATGTGCCCCACCTCACATCTGTGTCAACTGCGGAGATCACTGTTCCCCTTTCTTACCAGACTGCAGGATTCTCCAGAAGGGATGGAAAATCGTGGAATAGAAGTCCCTGGACCTACTGACCTACACTGAGGCTAAGAGGAAATCTGACCGCCTATATCCTGTACCTCTGACATCTTACGCCACTGCTATAAGAACAGTTCTGGCCCCATCCGTTCAGTCAATTCTATTTGGCTCTCAGAGCCGTAAGACTACACCTGCCCCGTCGATGGTAGGGGGTGCTTCTCTCCCTGCTGCTCCCGCACCACCTACCTTGAAAGCACTGGCCCCCAACCATCCGGGACATCAGTCCCCACTTCTCAGCTGGAGAATCATAAGTCCCCTTCGGCTCCTCTCGCTAGGATGGGGTCCCTTGGGTCCCTCCCTTCCAGGTTTCTACTAGTGGGTAAGATGACACCCACCAGTGGCTGAAGTGCCCAAAAGCAGCTGGTTGTAGGGCTTCACGATCCTCCTCAGTCCCGGAGACTGAATCAAAGAAGCCCTTCCAGCCAGAGAAATCCTAAGAGCAACGAGAGAAATTCAAAAATAAGACCCCCAAGAACAAGGAAATTGCGATGGCACCCCAACGACCTCTACCTAAAAGCTCTGCGTCTGAGGATGGGGTGGAGATTCCGGCGTCCACTGAGGACTTAGATCTTGCCAGACCCTCAGACATAATGTATATAGACTCTCAGGAACTAAGTCAGTGGCAGCAGGTGACCCTGAGGCGTAAACTGCGTAACTGCGTCATTGAATGTTCCATGCCCTCCCAGTCTTACCATGACATCATCCTCCAGTGGAATTGCGGTGGTTTTTTGCACCACCTGGCTGAGCTACGGCAACAGTTAAGCTTTAGACCTGCTTTCTGCATTGCCCTCCAGGTAACCTGATTCCCGGCAATGCGGATCCCTGCCCTCTGTGGCTATAAGGGATACTACAGAAATTGTAGTGCCTGTAATCGACTGTCAGGTGGAGTTTGCGTTTATGTTCTAAATTCATTGTGTAGTGAAACTGTGTCCCTTCAAAACCCTCTTGTAAATGTGGCTGCCAGAATAAGCACAATGCGGGAAATAACTGTCTGGAATGTAATCTTCCTCCAGATGGTGCAGTACACCTTAATGTATTAGTTACACTTATTGATCAACTCCCTAAGCCTTTCCTACTTATGGGAGATTTTGACACCCATTACCCCTTGTGGGGTGGCACCATGCTTACTGGCAGAGGCAGAGATGTCGAAATTTTACCGTCTTAGTTTGACCTCTGCCTCTCAAATACTGGGGCTGCCACACATTTCAGTGTGGCTCATGGTAGTTACATGGCCATTGATTAATCAATTTGCAGCCCAGGACTTCTCCCATCCATCCACTGGAGAGCACATTGATGACCTGTGTGGTAGTGACCACTTCCCCATCTTCCTGTCACTGCCCCAGCGTGAGGCCCACGGACGTCTGCCCAGATGGCAGGTGGCCTGGAAAATTTTCTCCTCTGCTGTCACCGTTGAATCTCCCCCACATGGTAACATCAATGTGATGATTGAGCGGTTGACGCCAACAATCGTTTCTGCGGCAGAAAATGCGATCCCTCGCTCTTTAGGGTATCCCTGGCCAAAGGCAGTCCCTTTGTGATCGCTGGAAGTCGCTGAAGCAATTAAGGAGCGTCGCCGAGCTCTACAGAGGCATATGCGGCACCCTTCCCTGGAGCACCTCATAGCCTTTAAACGGCTCCATGCCCTCGTTTGCAAAATTTTAAAATGACGGAAGCAGGAGTGTTGGGAGAGATATGTCTCGAACATTGGGTGCCATACATCACCATGCTAAGCCTGGGCAGGGATCAAACATATTTTCGGGTACCAGACCCCAACAGGTGATCCCGGTCTTAACATAAATGGCGTGTAATCTACCGATGCAAACGCGATTGCCGAGCACTTTGCTGAGCACTATGCTCGAGGCTCTGTTTCAGATAATTACCTTCCAGGCTTTTGCACTCTCAAACAGCGGCTGGAAGGGAAAGTCCTCTCATTCACTACACGCCACAGTGAATCCTATAATGCTCCATTTACAGAGTGGGAGCTCCTCAGTGCCCTTGCACATTGCTCCAACACTGCTCCTGGGCCAGATCGGATCCACAGTCAGATGATAAAAAACTCTCATCTAACTACAAGTGACACCCCCTTGTCATCTTCAACCGGATATGGTGCGATAGCGTCTTTCCATCGCAATGGCGGGAGAGCACCATCATTCCGGTGTGCAAACCCAGTAAAATCCTGCTTGATGTGAATAGCTATCAGTCCATCAGCCTCACCAACGTTCTTTGTAAGCTCTTGGAACGTATGGTGTGTCAGTGGTTGGGTTGGGTCCTGGAGTCATGTGGCCTACTGGCTACATGTCAGGGCGGCTTCCGTCAGGGTCGCTCACCCACTGATAATCTTGTGTTCCTCCAGTCTGCCATCCGAACAGCTTTTTCCAGGCGCCAACACATGGTTGCCGTCTTTTTTATATTATGAATAGCGTATAACACGACCTGGCGACATTACATCCTTGCCACATTATACAAGTGGGGTCTCCAAGCAAGGCCCACTCCCCTATTTGTATCCAAAATTTCCTGTCACTTAGTACTTAGTACTTAGTACTTAGTTGGTGCGTCCCTTAGTGCTCTCCATATCCAGGAGAACGGGGTCCGGCAGGGCTCTGTATTGAGTGTATCTCTGTTTCTAGTGGCCATTAATGGTCTAGCAGCAGCTGTAGTGCCGTCTGTCTCACCTTCTCTGTATGCAGACGACTTCTGCATTTCATACTGCTCTGCCAGTACTGGTGTTGCTGAGCAGCGCCTACAGGGAGCCATCCACAAGGCTCTATCCCACAGTTTCCAGTTTTCGGCCGCAAAGTCGTGTGTTATGCACTTCTGTCAGCATAGTACCATTCATCTGGAACCAGAACTTTACCTTAATGACGATCCACTCATGACAATGGAGACATATCGATTCTTAGGACTGGTTTTTGACGTCCAATTGACGTGGCTTCCTCACCTTTTTCAACTTAAGGGGCTCCGGAAAGGTTCAAAATCATGAAAAGTTCAATTTTTACTTTTTTGCGTTTTCTGAATCTGCAGACTATTACCTTTTAATAGATATATAATTTATTCAATTCCGAAGACTACAACTATTTTTAAATTTTTTTTGAAATGTGTTCTACATGGGCGTGACCCACTGTGGCGCTGTTAAACTGCTGTCAAATGGTGTTATTATTAACGTCCGTGTTCATCAGGTACATTTTAGTGATGTGAGATAAAGTATGTGTTGTGGCTAACCTGTGATGGTTCAATATATATCGCTGGTGTGATTGTCGATTGTTTCATGTTTATTTACTCTGTCGTTATCTCGAAAATATTCGTAATTAATTCTGTTTCTTGAGTCTCTGTTTTGTTGAAGTATAGTAATGAGTAAAAGTAAAGTTATTAGAAATCCTCTGAAGGCTTTTAAGAAAAGGAGAAATGTTGGAAAGCCAAAGGAATGTGTTAGACTGTGTTATTACCACAGTCTAACATAACAGTCGCGACACTCACTGCTGTAAAAGTTGTTGCCGTTTGACAGATGGATCGACACTAGCGCTTCAAGCGGCAGGTAAGGTGAACGTCAGACACGTCGTAAGCATAATGTGTGTTTGCATCCATTTCCTACGTAATTTCCGAATTATTCGAGATAGTTTCTTGCCTCCAAGAGTTTATGTAGTATCAGAAAGCATATATGTTTCTAAAAATGATTCTAAAATAAGCGCAAGTATGGACAAAAACCATGAATAGAGTGGCAAGCTACAACACATTCGTGAAGAAACACTTGTGACATTGGACAGAATTGCAGCTTACCACGTTGATATCAAAAGAATATAAACACACAGATTCACATATAAGAAGCACGGACGTGTACCGCTACATGCAAAAGCGATGGACAGCTCGTTTATCGTTCTGTAGGCCTACTGTGTTTGTCACTGTCGCCTGTTGCCACAAGTACGACCTTCATCTTTATATTATTATAAGTAGGACAAGCAACTGACAAATACTGGGAGAAATATGCTGAAAACATTATAATGAGCTGATTACATTACATTTCACGAAAAACCAAATATTTGAATAATTTTCAAACAATCTGCCTGTAGGCACTTTCCTTGTCCCATAATAGTTTCGCTCGAAGTCTAGCAATCTGAACGTTCTGACACTTCACACGCTTTTGTAAGACACGAACAGCTGCACTTAATCTAACCACTTCATCGTCAAAGCAGGTCTGTGTTGATGATTCTCACGAATCTGGCACTAATACATGCAGAGTTGAACTGGCTGCTTCTGTGTCATAGTACTGTTTTACACCTTTAGATTGACTGTCGAATCTTTGTGGCAGTTTCCTCTTCGTCAGTTGAGGTGGCTTATTTGGAATGTCAAACAGTGTGGGTACTGCATTCCACACGAGTTTTTATTGTCTGCATTCATGAACTGGTTTTGTTCGAAATGTAGCGAACAAAACCTAATACACTCCTGGAAATGGAAAAAAGAACACATTGACACCGGTGTGTCAGACCCACCATACTTGCTCCGGACACTGCGAGAGGGCTGTACAAGCAATGATCACACGCACGGCACAGCGGACACACCAGGAACCGCGGTGTTGGCCGTCGAATGGCGCTAGCTGCGCAGCATTTGTGCACCGCCGCCGTCAGTGGCAGCCAGTTTGCCGTGGCATACGGAGCTCCATCGCAGTCTTTAACACTGGTGGCATGCCGCGACAGCGTGGACGTGAACCGTATGTGCAGTTGACGGACTTTGAGTGAGGGCATATAGTGGGCATGTGGGAGGCCGGGTGGACGTACCGCCGAATTGCTCAACACGTGGGGCGTGAGGTCTCCACAGTACATCGATGTTGTCGCCAGTGGTCGGCGGAAGGTGCACGTGCCCGTCGACCTGGGACCGGACCGCAGCGACGCACGGATGCACGCCAAGACCGTAGGATCCTACGCAGTGCCGTAGGGGACCGCACCGCCACTTCCCAGCAAATTAGGGACACTGTTGCTCCTGGGGTATCGGCGAGGACCATTCGCAACCGTCTCCATGAAGCTGGGCTACGGTCCCCGCACACGCCTCCAGTGGTGTCGCGACAGGCGTGAATGGAGGGACGTATGGAGACGTGTCGTCTTCAGCGATGAGAGTCGCTTCTGCCTTGGTGCCAATGATGGTCGTATGTGTGGTTGGCGCCGTGCAGGTGAGCACCACAATCAGGACTGCATATGACCGAGGCACACAGGGCCAACACCCGGCATCATGGTGTGGGGAGCGATCTCCTACACTGGCCGTACACCGCTGGTGATCATCGAGGGGACACTGAATAGTGCACGGTACATCCAAACTGTCATCAAACCCATCGTTCTACCATTCCTAGACCGGCAAGGGAACTTGCTGTTCCAACAGGACAATGCACGTCCGCATGTATCCCGTGCCACCCAACGTGCTCTAGAAGGTGTAAGTCAACTACCCTGGCCAGCAAGATCTCCGGATCTGTCCCCCATTGAGCATGTTTGGGACTGGATGAAGCGTCGTCTCACGCGGTCTGCATGTCCAGCACGAACGCTGGTCCAACTGAGGCGCCAGGTGGAAATGGCATGGCAAGCCGTTCCACAGGACTACATCCAGCATCTCTACGATCGTCTCCATGGGAGAATAGCAGCCTGCATTGCTGCGAAAGGTGGATATACACTGTACTAGTGCCGACATTGTGCATGCTCTGTTGCCTGTGTCTATGTGCCTGTGGTTCTGTCAGTGTGATCATGTGATGTATCTGACCCCAGGAATGTGTCAATAAAGTTTCCCCTTCCTGGGACAATGAATTCACGGTGTTCTTATTTCAATTTCCAGGAGTGTATTATTATACAGGTAAACCGGGTCTTTCTTCAAAAGGTCTTCTTGTCTGCTATTAACTAGCCATTTTTTTGCTCCTAAAACGAAACATTCATCATTTATACACATACATTTGCAAGTGAATCCTGACGATACAGTTTAGTAACATGATGGTATATACCTTTCAGGATCCTTAGGAAACCTAAAAAAGACAGCTGTGGAGTCTTCTTCGTATTGCTGCTGCAATTTATTGCGCTACAAACGCTCCCGATGGTAAAAACCATTGTATAAATCAAAATAAACAATCACTATTCGCTTTCACGATCGCGCCGAACTCACAGTTCAACCTACCGGCCGCTTGGAGCGCTGCTGGCGCTGAAGGCAACAAAATCGAGGCGAAGTGTCGCGACTGTTATGTTAGACTGTGTTATTACTGTAAACAATAAAGACGATAACCAAGTGAGTGAACCTAACCTCTCAAGTACACCTGCCCATAGCAGTCAAAGTGGGAAAGAAAATACTTCACAGAAGAAGCTTGGTTCAATGAGTGAAAACTATGAATGTTTTATGGGCGAATCTGATGTGAATGAAATATTTGATATGTCGGTTCTCAAAGGAATTTTTTCAAACTGTGTAAGATGTATTCATTGTAGTGAAGTTGGTCTGGAACTCTCCATAATAAAGCATGTAGGACTTGCTAGTGAAATACAACTGAAATGTGATAAGTGTTCATACATGACCACCTTTTGGAACAGTGTTGCAGTAACTGCAACTGAAGAAAATGGTAGCAAAATCTACGAACATAACATTAGATTTGTTTATTCCTTGCGTTCAGTTGGTAAGGGTGCTACTGCAGGTGCAATTTTCTGTGGCATCATGAATCTTCCAAATTCCCCAACCAAGTTTACGACCTAAAATAAATTAATAGGGTCTAAAGTAGAAGATGTCTGTATAGAATCTGTTGAGTGGTACTTAAGTAAATAAATTAGTGAAATCAAAGTGAACTAGAAATTAGAATATAAATGAAAAACTTGGTTTAGTTTAGAGAGTTACATACTCGCAAACAGCGGGCCGAACAGCAGAACAGAAGAGACAATGACCCTGAAGTCAGCAACTTCCACATAAGCGGGCACTGTCGATTCAGCCGTCAGGGCATCGCCCGACCGGCTCACGTGTTTCTCAGTTGTCGTATGTGAGCAAAGGCCCTCGCCTACATCCCAAGAGCCAATGACCGACGTAAAGAAGATTCTTCGAGAAGCTGTGCAACGTGACAGACGAGGCAATGACCGTGAAGTCGTTCACCTCCAGTAAACTGAAGTGAATAAATACGCGAGACGCAGTGGGCCAGACAGATGAAGTCAGATGAAGACGGAGACGGAGACGAAGACGGAGACGGAGAGAAGAGACGAAGAAGACGAAGTAGTTTTCAGTCAGTTTCGGTGCTGAAGACCGTCATGTAAGAAGAGGAATAACAAGCAGCAGCCGCAGCGCCAGAAGACAGAAGTTAAAAGGTATTTGAAGTCTGGTTTTTACATACCCGGGTGACTCGTGAGGACGGGAAGGAGACGGCCTCACGTCAGTAGTCACCTGTGAGCTGGGATGAAGACCTGACAGCCGAAGACTGGCAAGCAGGAGTCCGTGGTTCGAGTCCGCCACACTGGCCTTCCCCCGCCGCGCCGCTCCGCTGGCCAACGCAGAACACACGCGGCCGCTTAGAGAAGAGAAACACTGGGACGCGACACCCAAGGTATCATCCGATGCACGATTTCGCTCGCAATAATTAAACGGGCCACCTCGCGCTGCGCTTCTCCAGTCAACTGATCGAGACAGCGACACGAGATACACACCGCTACGCGTAATCAGACGCCGCCGCCGCCGCCGCCGCCGCCGCTGCCGCAGCAGAAGACTTCACAAACGACACAGCTGCCGCTCTCCGAACCAGAACATCCCGTAAGATACAGTTGTACAAATCTTCAATAAAAGTTATCTTATGTAAAAATGATGTTTCATTCGACCTCATACCCGAGCCAAGAAAGAACCCACCCTGCCCACATGTTGTTAAGAGAGAAAAGTTAATTTATTTAATATTTTCACCCTGACAGAATGCTTTAGAATGCTCATCCTGACAATTGACTTGCATCAAAAGAGAAAATCCAGTTACATTTAGTAGCAGAAGTGTCACATTTAGTAACACAACTATTACATTTGATGTCAGAAGCCGTTATAGTTGTTACATCTGGTGTCAGAGAAAAAACCCTTGGCTCAATATGAGGTGTGAATGACAGTCACTAAAGGTCCACAGTTAGTATTGTTTAATGTGTGAAAGGATAGAGGTTTGCATAGCAGTCGTAATATTTTCTTTATTTAGAAGTGTATTTTCTCTCGTGATTTTAAGAGTTTTGTCGAAAATATTTAAACATCTTTTGATTCAGTGTGGTAATATTGAGTAACTACTAGTTTGTAAAATTATGACACGAAATCGTACAAAGTCAGAGTCAGCACCACAAGCGGTTTCTACTGAGGAAGCTATTCAGATCTTAGTTAATCAGATAGAACAGCTTAAAAGTGATAATAATGCATTATTTAAACAGTTGAGTGAGGTTAGGCAAACCAGTTCAATCCCTCCCACCCTAGATTCCTCAGCAGCAGCCTTAGTAACTCCTTTTTCAGGTAAACCTGGCGAGGACATAACAGCCTTTTTTGATGATTTAGTAGTAGCTGCAAAGTTAGGATCATGGTCAGATGAACAGCTCTTACAAATGACAAAGTTAAGATTGACAGGAGAGGCTAAAGCACACGTCTTATACCATGAAGAATTACGGAATGCTCCCACATTTGAGGAATTGAAGAAAGGATTACTTAAACGTTTTCAAAAACAGAACAGCTGTAGATTTTATGGGGAACAGTTAAACACTATCACTCAGAGGCAAAACGAGTCGTTAGAAAGCTTTGTAGATAGGATTAGAAAAGTTAATATTAACACCTATCAGTTGACAACTAGTGATGAAGCAAATAAAGTTATTTTACAAGAGGCAGAAAATAGAGCTCTGGATACATTTTTACGTGGGTTGCCTCCTGAAACGTCCCGTCGTGTCAGGGCAGAGTTTCCTAAAAATTTAGCGGAAGCTGTATCTGTGGCGACAGCTTTCGAAGAAATAGACATTGCCACCAGATACAAGGAGAAGCGAAAAGTATTTTCAGCAGGAGTACGATGTTTTAGGTGCGATCGACAGGGACATATAGCAAAAAACTGCAGACAACCTCAATGCACTAATTGTCAAAGAGTAGGTCACACATTCAAGGAATGCAGGTCTAAGAAAGTTTTTGGAAACAGAAATCAGTTAAACTCAAACGGGAATGTCGGAACCGCCGCCAGGCGTTCCCAATAAAATTTCATGCCATTAAGGCGAATGTGAAGGCGGAATGCTGGTTATCTGCTACCATACAGGATAAAGAGGCAAGGATACTAGTGGATACAGGTGCAAACGTATCAATAGTAAGTAATGAATGTATTGGAGAAAAGAAATATGACCCTCCAAGGTATAGATTGAGTGGAGTAGGAGGAGGTACAGTGAAGTCATTGGGATGTACATCATTGATTTTCTATATTCACGGTGTACAATTTCAGGAAGATGTAGAAGTGGTAACAAAAGTAACTGACGGGTACGACGCGATCCTAGGACTGGATTTCCTGAATAAACATCACGCTAAAATCGACCTCAGACAGCAAACTGTAGAACTTAGCGGAATAGTGTTTCAGCTAGGTGACACCGCTGCAAAGGGCCCGCTGCCGCAAGATTTCCCTAACCGGAAGGCGAAATCAACTATACTGCGTGCAACGTCCTTGAAGGTTGATTCGCGGGATCAGATACCATCTGGCTCAGGAAAACTTTTCTGGATGACCGTTGACCCCGAAGTACCTACAGATACAGTATGTCTAATAGAGCCTTTAGAGGAAAATGAGGAATTAGATGTATCACATTGTTTTGTACGTAGAAGTGTTGTACGGGTTCAAGACGTTGAGGGAGAAAGAAAAGTACCGGTACATATTGACAATTTCGGAGTGGAGGACAAAGAGTTGCATAAGGGAATATTAGTAGCTACAGTGAGTACTTTTGAAGAAGAAGATTTCATTTGGTCAGATATTAACGATGGTCAGAAACCAGACGCCTATAAAACCGCATTACGCCAGAAGATTGAGCATTTGAAAGGAAATGATAGAGACACGATAGAAGCAGTTTTAGTTGAGTTTCAAGATTTATTTAATGCAGAAGGTCCACTGCCAGCAACAGATATCACACAGCATAGGATCCCAACAGGTAATAACCCCCCAGTTTATAGGAAGCCTTATAGAGTTGCGCATCACTTACAGCCAGTACTGGATGAATTTATAGAACAGCATCTAAAAGATGGAATTATAGAATATTCTGATTCGCCTTATAATTCAAATATTGTAATTATTCCAAAGAAGTCTCCCGACGGTACGAAACGATATAGATTTTGTTGTGACTACAGACACCTTAACAAACAAACTATCTCAGATGTTTACCCTCTTCCAAACATTACAGATATCATTGACAGTTTGGGTAACAGTAAATACTTTTCAACAATCGATCTACGTAGCGGATATCATCAATTGGAAGTTGCACCTGAAGATAGGCATAAAACAGCATTTTCTACCCCTGGAGGCCACTGGCAATTTAAAAGAATGCCTTTCGGTTTGAAAAATGCACCAGCAACTTTTCAAAGACTACTCGATGGAGTATTGCGAGGACTCAAAACTCAGCAATGTTGTGTATATTTAGACGATATTATTGTATTCTCCAAAGACATTAATGAACATGCTGTGCGTCTGCGTAATGTTTTTCAGAGACTTATAAAAGCTAAATTAACATTAAATATGGAAAAATGTACTTTTGCATTGACAGAGGTTACATACCTAGGGCATGTCATTAGTGAAAAAGGAATTAAAACAGATCCTCGATTAATTTCGGCAGTTAAGGACTTCCCAACACCACAACGCGTTAAGGAAGTACAAAGTTTCATTGGTCTCGCATCGTACTACCGGAAATATGTTCAAAATTTCGCTGAAATTGCCCGACCCTTAACCCAATTATTGAAAAAGGGTGCAAAATTTCATTGGTCTGAAGATTGTGAATCAGCATTTCAAACCCTTAAAGATAAGGATAAGTTAACACACAGTCCAGTATTAGCCTACCCAGATTATAATAAAGAATTTATTTTATCCTGTGACGCAAGTGGTCATTCAGTAGGAGTTGTTTTGAGTCAGAATATTAATGGCGCGGAACACCCCATAGCCTACGCTTCGAGACAACTAACAACAGCAGAAAGAAATTATTCCACAACGGAGAAAGAATTGTTAAGTGTTATTTATGGTATCAAATACTTTAAATGCTACTTGTATGGTAGGAAATTCAAGGTCATTACAGACCACGCAGCTTTAAAATGGTTGCTTGGATTAAAGGATCCATCTAGTCGTCTCACGCGTTGGGCCCTATGTCTTTCCGAAATGGATTTCGAAGTTATCCATAAACCAGGCAAAAAACACACGAATGCAGATTGCCTCAGTCGGAAAATAGCACTTTTGGAAGCAACAGGCCGAGATACTGAGGACTGGAGAAAGGCACAAGATGAGGATACAGAATGTAAAAAATACGCAACTCAAAAACAATTTTGCTTTGAAGATGGTGTATTATGCCGTAAAACAAAACTTGGACCGCGAATTGTTGTTCCCCAACACCTTAGACAAGAAATAATGGCAGAGGCCCACGATCATATCCTTGCAGGACACGGTGGACAGCGGACAACCGCAAGACGTGTAGCAGAGCGATTTTGGTGGCAAACCAGAAAGCAGGATGTTGCGCAGTACGTTCGTAATTGTATTGCGTGCGCACAACGAGCTGAACTTTCTCGTTCAAAAATACCCTTAAAGAGGCTCCCCGAAGCTTCATGTCCATTTCAAATCTGCGGAATCGATCTCTACGGGCCATTTCATAAAACACCTGCTGGTAATAAGTATGTTCTTACAATTATAGATCACTTTTCACGCTATCTAGCTATGGTGAGTCTCCCAGATCAGCAAGCAAATACAGTTGCCCAAGCTTTAGTTAACAACTGGATACTTAAATTTGGCGTACCTGAAGCTATTATCACAGATCAGGGATCTAATTTTATGTCTGAACTAATGAAACAGCTTTGCCACTTACTAAAAATACGCAAATTACGCACAACTCCGTTACACCCTCAGTGCAACGGGCGCACAGAAAGAGTTCATCGGACAATTGGCAAGATGCTTAGTTATTATATTAACGAACAACATTCTAATTGGGATACGTATTTACCAATAATCGTGTCGGTATACAACGCTAAAACGCATGAAGCAACTGGCATGTCACCTTATGAAGTGGTCTATGGCAGAAAAATGCCGTCCCCTTTTGATGTAATCAGGCAGAAAAACGGAAAAGTCGGAGAAACAGTAAGAGATTTCAGTCGAATGATGAAGGATGTATGGAAAAAGGTTCAAAAATCTAATACAAAGGCTTTGGAACGACAGGAAAGATTAGGTAATACCCAAGCTAAATATCCAAATTACAAAATAGGTCAGTGGGTTATGGTTTCAACTCCTTATATTGCGAGAGGAAAAACGAAGAAATTTGTAACAAACTACAGAGGTCCTTACCAAATTATTGAGATCACGTCACCAGTCAACGTTAAATTGCAACTGCCCACCCGAACTACCATTGTGCATGCAAGTCGTTTAAAACCTTTCAAGGGCGCTCCAGATGTAATTCCTTCAACAATAGTGTCTGCTTTTCCGAAGGGTGGAGGAAGTTCCCGTAAAGGAAAAAGAGTGGCCACTCCAGCACAACATACAGACATGGCACCATACAATCTTCGATCAAGGGTGCGAATGTCCTAGCGGAATCTTAGTAGACTGTAGTATACATATGTAAATAATAAATAAGTGATAATGGTTTATTTTTTAAGAAAAAAAAAGTTGAACTTAGAAACATGTAGATCTTGTAGTTAACAATGTATTCCTTCTTTTCTTTGTTTTTACTAGGTTGGTAGGTCCATTACCACGTTGTTTGCTTTTTCAGAAGACGCCATGCAAGCATTTCCTACACAAAACCTGTCCTACCTCAATTACTCCCTTGACAGTTCCCTTCTGAAGTCATTAGATATGTTCATAAACTCACAGCAAGGCAAAATTGATGCCAATGTTATGATGCAACATGTTTTAAAAAGAAAAGGTGAACACAAAACTAAAATTCTAATGCTAGGAACGGGTATATCTGGAACCTTTGTGTTGGTGTTTCTACTTTGTACAGTTTTCTTTTATCTAAGACGAAAAAAGAAGCCAAATAATAATATACCACTTCATCAAATCCCTGTTACCTGGATACCACACTCTTAACTGGTGTACTTCAGTAGTTACTTTTCAGCACTAGTGTATTAATTTTGTTTATTGTACTTCATTCTTTATTAAACAGTCTCATGTTAAAATAAACAATACTGTAGAATAGATATTCTTGCATTAGTATAGGGTACATTAAACAGGTGTTGCTATGTTACTTTCTAAGTGAATAATCTATTTTTGTTCATTCATTGTCATAAAGATTTGTTACACTTATTACAACCATTTATGTGTGAACTATGTGATTTATGAGCGTACAGTGCTTTAGTAAAGTGATAAAGTATTTTCAACATACTTAATGTGAAGCGTGTGCAATATGCTAAGTCGAGAGTTTTCATTGCTTGTGCTTTTGCCGTGTGAAGAGTGGAGGAATGTTGAGTGGTAAATTCGAGGGCGAATTTCTCCGAAGGGTGGAGGAATGTTGAGTGGTACTTAAGTAAATAAATTAGTGAAATCAAAGTGAACTAGAAATTAGAATATAAATGAAAAACTTGGTTTAGTTTAGAGAGTTACATACTCGCAAACAGCGGGCCGAACAGCAGAACAGAAGAGACAATGACCCTGAAGTCAGCAACTTCCACATAAGCGGGCGCTGTCGATTCAGCCGTCAGGGCATCGCCCGACCGGCTCACGTGTTTCTCAGTTGTCGTATGTGAGCAAAGGCCCTCGCCTACATCCCAAGAGCCAATGACCGACGTAAAGAAGATTCTTCGAGAAGCTGTGCAACGTGACAGACGAGGCAATGACCGTGAAGTCGTTCACCTCCAGTAAACTGAAGTGAATAAATACGCGAGACGCAGTGGGCCAGACAGATGAAGTCAGATGAAGACGGAGACGGAGACGAAGACGGAGACGGAGAGAAGAGACGAAGAAGACGAAGTAGTTTTCAGTCAGTTTCGGTGCTGAAGACCGTCATGTAAGAAGAGGAATAACAAGCAGCAGCCGCAGCGCCAGAAGACAGAAGTTAAAAGGTATTTGAAGTCTGGTTTTTACATACCCGGGTGACTCGTGAGGACGGGAAGGAGACGGCCTCACGTCAGTAGTCACCTGTGAGCTGGGATGAAGACCTGACAGCCGAAGACTGGCAAGCAGGAGTCCGTGGTTCGAGTCCGCCACACTGGCCTTCCCCCGCCGCGCCGCTCCGCTGGCCGACGCAGAACACACGCGGCCGCTTAGAGAAGAGAAACACTGGGACGCGACACCCAAGGTATCATCCGATGCATGATTTCGCTCGCAATAATTAAACGGGCCACCTCGCGCTGCGCTTCTCCAGTCAACTGAGCGAGACAGCGACACGAGATACACACCGCTACGCGTAATCAGACGCCGCCGCCGCCGCCGCCGCCGCCGCCGCCGCCGCTGCCGCAGCAGAAGACTTCACAAACGACACAGCTGCCGCTCTCCGAACCAGAACATCCCGTAAGATACAGTTGTACAAATCTTCAATAAAAGTTATCTTATGTAAAAATGATGTTTCATTCGACCTCATACCCGAGCCAAGGAAGAACCCACCCTGCCCACATGTTGTTAAGAGAGAAAAGTTAATTTATTTAATATTTTCACCCTGACAGAATGCTTTAGAATGCTCATCCTGACAATTGACTTGCATCAAAAGAGAAAATCCAGTTACATTTAGTAGCAGAAGTGTCACATTTAGTAACACAACTATTACATTTGATGTCAGAAGCCGTTATAGTTGTTACAAATCTATGAAGAACGCTGTGGAAGAGGCAGTAATGGAAAATAATGGTAACAGAGATTTGACTGCAGCGTTCGATGGTACCTGGCATAAACGGGGACACACATCTCTTCATGGTGTAGTATCTGCCACCAGTATGTATACAGGGAAAGTTTTAGATGTAGCAGTAATATCAAAGTATTGTAGATGTCCACAAAAATATAAAGGTACACATGAAAATAATTGCAAAGCTAACTATAGTGGCAGTAGTGGAGGAATGGAAGTGGCTGGTGTTGCCAGTATATTCCAGCGTTCTGAGGCGTGTGATAAAGTGCGATATGTTAATTACCTTGGTGACGGTGATTCTAAAAGTTTCAAACATGTTCAAGGACTGAAGCCCTATGGTGATGATGTTGTAGTGCAGAAATTTGAGTGTATTGGACACGTACAGAAGCGAATGGGAACAAGACTTCGGCGACTGAAAGCTTCGTACAAAAAACAAAAACTCAGTGATGGTAAAGGGTTGGATGGGAAGGGAAGGTTAACTGACAGTGTAATTGACAAAATACAGAACTATTATGGAATGGCTATTAGGCAAAATACACAAAGTGTCGACGAAATGAAGAAGGCTGTTTGGGTTCTTTTTTTTCATACTTCTTCAACCGATGAAAATCCCCAACATAGCTTGTGTCCCAAAGAAGAAGACAGTTGGTGTAAATATAACAAAGGATTGCTAACTGGTGAAGTGTACACTCATAAGCATAGTCTGCCTCATGCAATAATGGAGGTGATAAAACCTATTTTCAGAGACTTAGCAGCACCTGAAATGTTGAAAAAGTGTATTCACGGAAAAACTCAAAATCCCAATGAAAGTGTAAATAGTGTTATATGGTCGAGAATCCCCAAGACTGTGTTTGTTGGAATAGAAGCACTTCACTTTGGTTTGTATGATGCTGTTGCGACTTTCAATGATGGCAACATTGTAAGGTGCAAGGTATTTAGAAATATGGGAATGAAGATAGGTTCTAACATGGTACGAGCGATGCTTGCTTTAGACAAGGAACGCCTTCGGGCTGCAGACAGGGCTGTAAAGAGTCTAGAAATACAAGCAAGAGTAAACAGGAGGAGGAACAAGAGGAAGCTGGAGGAGGAGTTTGCAGAGGATGAAGATAATCCATCCTATGGACCTGGAATGCACTAAAAAGTTAATCCAATCTTTGTCGCTCGATTCCCAAAACTTTTATTTTCTCATACTAATTACATGTTTTCTAAGGATCTTCCAAACATATTTGTTTCAAACTTTCAGTAAATGTTACACAGTACCTTCTGCATAATTTAACACAGCCTTTTTCCAAAAAACTGTATATTTTTGAATATATAAATAAAAAATTGCAAAAAAATGTTGTGAATTTTCATTACAATTGAAAAAAAAAATCATCTTTAATAACTGAACTAAAATTTTGTAAAATCCCTGTGTTAAGTTGTAGCCCATATTCCAATAAATAATCTGTAAAAAGTTCAACTTCCTACCTCAAATACTTTGTGAGGAAAGATGTAATTTATAAGTGTTATTTTAACATTGCAAGTATAGGGCGTTCCGGAGCCCCTTAAGCGGAAGTGCTGGCAGCATCTCAATGCCGTCCGCTGCCTGAGCAACACCAGCTGGGGTGCAAATCGCTCTACGCTGCTGCAGCTCTACAGAGCCCTTGTTCAATCCTCCCTTGACTATGATAGTCTGGTTTATGGTTCAGCAGCGCCCTCAGTGTTGCGTTTATTCGACCCAGTACACCACTGTGGCATTCGCCTAGCAACGGGAGCTTTTAGGATGAGTCCGGTGACCAGCGTCCTGGTGGAGGTCGGAGTCCCTCCATTGGAGGTTAGGTATGCACAAATGCTGGCCAGTTACGTTGTACATGCTCGTAGTTCTCCTGTGCATCCGAATTACCATCTCCTTTTCCCACCCATAGCGGTTCATCTCCTGCATCAGCAGCCCAGGTCAGGGCTTCCACTTGCAGTTTGTGTCCGATCCCTTCTCCCCGAACTGGAGTCCTTGCCTTTACCACCTATACTTGAGGTCCATTCACATACACCTCCATGGTCATGGTGTACACCTAGGCCACGGCTTCGCCTGGACCTTTCAAATGGCCCTAAGGACTCAGTTAATCCTGCGGCTCTCTGCTGCCACTTCCTCTTGATTCTTGACATGTACTGAGGCCATGAAGTGGTTTACAGCAATGGCTCGATGGCTGATGATGACGTCGGCTTCATGTATCTCCATGGATGACATATTGAACAGCATTGTTTGCCCGATGGCTGCAGTGTTTTCATTGCAGAGCTGGTAGCTATATCTCATGCTCTTGAGCACATCCATTCATGCCCTGGGGAATTGTTTCTTCTGTGTACTGACTCCTTGAGCAGCCTATATGCTATTGAGCAATGCTACCCTTGTCATCCTTTGGTAGCGACCATCCAGGAGTCCATCTATGCCCTGGAAGGGTCCAGTCGTTCAGTGGTGTTTGCCTGGACCACAGACAATGAACTTGCTGACAGGCTGGCCAAACAGGCTACGCGGAAACCACTTATGGAGATAGACTTCTCTGCAACTAACCTGTGTTCAGTACCAAGCCACAAGGTTTTGTGGCTTTGGGAGATGGAATGGCATAGCCTCAGTATGCACAACAAACTGCGTGCCACTAAGGAGGCTGAATGTGTGGAAGACCTCCACGCAATCCTCTCACAGGGACTCTGTGGTTCTCTGTCAGCTCCGCATTGACCATGCTTGGGCGACACACAGCTATCTCCTGCGTTCAGTGGTGTTTGCCTGGACCGCAGACAATGAACTTGCCAACAGGCTGGCCAAGCAGGCTACGCGGAAACCGCTTATGGAGATAGACTTCTCTGCAACTAACCTGTGTTCAGTACCAAGCCACAAGGTTTTGTGGCTTTGGGAGATGGAATGGCATAGCCTCAGTATGCACAACAAACTGCGTGCCACTAAGGAGGCTGAATGTGTGGAAGACCTCCACGCGATCCTCTCACAGGGACTCTGTGGTTCTCTGTCAGCTCCGCATTGACCATGCTTGGGCGACACACAGCTATCTCCTGCGCCATGATGACCCACCTCAGTGTCAGTGTGGTACCCGGCTGACAGTGGCCCATATCTTGGTGAACTGTCCTTCTTTGCCTGTGATGGACTCTTCAGTTATCAGACTTGTTGCCATTAATTTTAGCTAACACCTTATTGGCTAATTTAGTTTTACGTTTTCTATGTGTTGATGGGTTTTATCATTCCATATAAGTTTTAGCGCATGTCCTTTGTCCCTTTGGGTTCTCCACTCTAATCCTTTTAGGCTGGATGTTTTAATGTGTCACAGAGTGGCTGGCTTTTCCTATTTATTCTTGTGGTCAGCCAGTCATGGTCATCTGCTCTCTTGTTTTTATCCCTTCTACCTGTATCTTGCTTCTCTCTGAGGTTTTCTTTTCCTGTTTTATCCATAGCAGTGTTGGTTGTCCTGTCGTTCTGGTTCTTCCTTTCTCCTGTTATTGTGCTGTACATCTCCTTTCTTTTCTTCTTTCCTTTGTGTAATTATTTTACCAGGAACAAGGGACCGATGACCTCGCAGTTTGGTCCCTTTTCCCCCTCTTTTAAACCAACCAACCAATCTCAGGGACATCTAATTATCTGGCCTCGCAATCCTAGCCACTGAAAATAAAATTGCCTATGAGACAAACTTCTTTCTCAGAAAAGAAAGCACACTGTGTAAGGCTGTAGTAAGATTAGAGAGAAAGCAGTGCTGGAACCTAAGGATTGAAGAAATATGTATGGCTTGCTTGTCTCTTGTCTTTGATGGTTTTATGTTTCCTATGTTTAATATTATGTCATGCAGAAGAGAAAGTTATTAGGTAACAGGCAATAAAGAACACAAATTTTCTGAAGAGTTCTCATTCTCCAGGTCACAAATAATCCCACCCAGTGTTAATTCCTTTTTTTTTAGAGGTGGGTAGGATATCAAACTGGCTGACTGGGAGCAGGATAGGCACCTCAGGACATTTTAATTTCCACTGTTCTGAATATAGATTTGGTGGCTTCTGTTACAAAATATACATGTTTGGATTCCACAGAGTGGAATACAGTTATGTGCAATAGAAGAATGCTGTGTAAAGAAGTGTGGCACTGCATTTTAGCACACTTAAGACCAAATAATATATCTTACGGTTCCTTGAACATATTATATGTTTTATGTATCAAACTCTTCAAAAAAGACGTGTGCTACAGAATGAACATATTTTATAAAAATCGATTTTTGTAAAAAAAATTTGACAACCTGTCTCAAATGCTTGAGGGGGGGGGGGGGGGGAGGGTAGTGCCACTATCAAGTTTTTGCCCTGGTTCAGGAATATCGTAGATCCAGGACTGGGCTATACAAAATTTTATGTCCTGATTGCAGGGCCTCTTACATTGCCAAGTGTGATGTAGAATATATATGGGAAAATGAGATATTTTTAATGACAAATGGTACAAGGAATGATGATGAAAAAATATTTTTATTGACAATCAGTAATTAACATCACATGAAAATTTACAGGGAAGTAAAGATGTAATATTGCTGAAGAGGTCAAGGGAACTGTAATGAAAATGAAGTCTCGATCTTCATTTATCTTCTGATAACAAAAAATGTTTACATGTGAAATGCCATCACAAACACCAAGAAACGCTACTTCATCACAGCCAAACAACATGAATGAGATGATACAACTTTTTAAAAATATATTTACAAATATGTTGAATGTTTTGATCAGAAACTTGATCAAAAATTTACAAATGTGTTGAACTATTTAAATCAGAAATTTTCACAGTTACTCGAAGAACAAAAGCAAACTACGAGTAGGTTAGATGAGCTGACCAAAAAGCAAAACAATTTGCAAACTGCACATGAGAAGTTAGCTAAGATGGTACAATGATCACACTTTTTCAGAACTATACACAATGTTTAGTGAACTCCCTGTCGAGGTGAAAAAACAGTCAGAAGAGATTGGGTTTTTGAAACTGGAACAAAACCATGATGAAACTGACTTAAAGAAAGCTGAACAACTGCACGGAGGTGGGGCACTCAACAGTGAGGCCACTCTCGTGAAAAAAAATGTGTTGCAGCACCTAACTTCTGTAGCCAAAGTAGAAAAATTGAAGTCCGAAAAGAAAAACAAAATTGTTACTAAAGTGGATGCAGACATAAAAACTGCTGTACAAAGAATTCATTCTGAACTGGCGACTGGCAGAGTTAATTCAAACTAAATGCAACTGTTAACACAGGAAACATGCCAGAGAACTTAGCAAACGAAAGAGAAACTACCTTTTCTGCTCCACAGAGTTCCAATGCCACTGAAAGAGATTTCTTCATGTATAATCAATTACCAAAGGCAATAACGAATCAAATGAGTTACCCTCACCAATTGCCCTACATGTCAATACCAGAATCATTGGGAACAGGACACTGCATTTCAGCATTTCATCAATATTGGTAGATCGCCTGTGTCAGGTGTTTTCTACAAAGTCAAAAAAGATTCTCCCAGTAATTTTTATAAGAGATTTCTGTAACATAAAGGTGCAGTTTACAAAAAATACCCTATGTATAAGATTCACCCAAGGAGATGCATTGCACCGGACAGCTGATGTGGTAGAACATTGTCAAACATATGATTAGTTCAAACAATCCTTTCTAGATACATTTTGGTCTACTGGTGTTCAGAAAAAATAACAATGAGAAATGTTTGACCTGCAATGGTAAACAAGGGGGGTTTGTGAAGATATTTTAAGCAATATATAAATAAAATGAGATACTGCAGCAAATCTCTGTCTCATATAGATGTGTTCAAAATTTTGAAAGATAGGTTGCTGCCAAACATTGGTGAAAAATTAGTAACAGTAACAAAAACAGATTGTAAATATTTCTTCTCTGTTGGACTCCATAGACCTAATTTATGAAGAAGGACAAGATCAAGAAGGCAACATGGACCACACAATCAGATTTCCAGGGCAATGGGACCATACAAACCAGTAATGTCAACAACAACATCCATGGCTGGCACCCTTACACACCACCACAAGGCAATCTAGTAAATTACTATTATCAAAAGAAAAGAGACCTTAGGTACAAACTCAGATACCAGAACCCACCAGATCATGGCAACAGGATAGTTACAACAACTGGGTAGGTGCTCTGTACAATAGGCAAGTAAACGAAGACACATGTAATGGGTGTAGGACAATGAATGCTGGTCAAATTCAAAACAGAGGTGTCAGAAAAGGGGATCAAAATTTCCACAGTAATCAGGATACTAATTGGTGCAGTAGGCAACATGTTGTGCACATAGTTAAAGGGGGGGGGGGGACAATAGTGGTGCTACTTTACCACTGACAGGAAACAGTGATGTTCACACTAAACCTTCCGACAACAACAAATGGGAATAGTGAGGGCAAACAAAGTGAACATGTAGACTCTGATAAAACTGTAAAAATGTAAATATTAATTTTAAGTTTGGATTTAAGAAAATGAACTGAGAAGAGAAATGTGAACTATTAGGTACAAAAATCCGAACTGCACTATACTATGAACTAATTAGACTCATACTATTTACAAATATGTATCCTTATATCTATACAGAGTAACTACAATAACTCAGAACACAATAGCTCAATGCAAAGATTGATGTGGGGTGGAATCAGTTACAATTTTGAGATATAACTGCACATGTCCTATTATGAAGTACTTACAGTATAATTCAGTGAGCAAAATTCTCAATAGGTACGTTTTACTGGTGACAAATGCAATGAGTTGTGTAAGCTATCTTAACAACATGAGAGCTAATACTCAGTAGTATGATCTTCATCAGGGTAAGTTTAATTTCAGTACTTGTGATAATTTAAGTACTTGTGGACTGTGTAAGACAGAAGAAAAACATTTCACCCAAGTGGGAAGTAATGCATTCAAAACTACTCTACAAATATCATGCTTAGGCATGAATGGTACGCTGGCTAACATACAGGTAGTCAAAAATTTAATTATTCTGTCTGGTGCTAAATTGCACACCCCAATTAGTAGAGGAGTATATGTATAAAGGGTTTTTGGGGGAGGAGACCAGACAGCGAGGTCATTGGTCTTGTCGGATTAGGGAAGAACGGGAAAGGAAGTCGGCCATGCCCTTTCAAAGGAACCATCCCGGCATTTGCCTGGAGTGATTTAGGGAAATCACCGAAAACCTAAACTGTCATTCTCCCAAATGCTGTATGTATAAAGGTATGTTCAAAGACAATGTTGGGAACTGTAAGGATCCTGCCGATATGAAGTGTAATTATGTTTGAGTGTGTTAGAAGATGAACGATATGTGGAATAGCAAGACACGTATCAATGCTCATTAATGTAAATGTAAAAGCGATGATAATTGTAACATAAGAGCTGAAAATGTATGCTGTGTGTTCTGATATGTACCATGTTTCATGACAAAAGAATGTCTGAAGAATCAAGCCTAACAGCCCCTCTTCCCTCACCTCGCCCTCCTCTTGGGTGTAACGGTTTTCATTTTACATGAATTTAATACAGAACCAGCAACAGATGGTAAAATAGTCATATAAAATAAATTTTTTTTGGACTATTCATAACACCTATACAAAGTAGAATATTCCATGTTGTCTGTCCATAAAGACAATACATTAATTTCTATTTACAAATGTGAAAGAAATATAGGTTACTATGACTTGCCACACAGGAGAACCAGATTAATTATGTAAATCTGCTGGAAGTTTCATATCAGTGCACACTCTGCAGCAGAGTGAAAATCACATTCTATAAGTTGATGGTTACAAATGTCATTTTACCTTTTTCATGGTGATTCATGTATATATCTACCTTTGATCATTTTTCATGAGTAATTCTTATAACCTTCACAGGAGAGCTTCTGTGAGGTTTGAAAGACAGGAGACAAGGTACTGGCAGAATTAAAGCTGTGAGGGCAGGGTGTGAGTCATGCTTGGCTATCTCAGATGGTAAAGCGCTTGCCTGCGAAAGGCAAAGGTCTCGTGTTCGAGTCTCAGTCCAGCACACAGTTTTAATCTGCCAGGAAGTTTCAGATAAACTTATATTTGCAGATATATAAAAGGTATTGAATATGGAGAGGTACAAACAGAACCACCAATGTGAGTTTAAAATAATGTTTTGACACAACATATTTTGGTTACAGTGTCACCTTGAGTCATGTGTATGAACATGTACATATTACACATAGTAAGGAAGTAAATATTAGGTTACACTACACTATCCATTTCACTGTCTTTCAATGACACATTTCAGTTGTATTTGTAAAATATACATATTATTTTGAGTCTTTTGATTTCTGCAACTGATTGACGGCTTCTATGTGATTACAGTAGTAAACTTTTCCTTAGATGCTGTTGCATCTAGTTACAGGTCTGTGAAATATAGATTTTTTGTTAAGATTTTCCAATAGCCGATGTGGAGTTGATAACACACACTGTATTCTTTTGTCTATAAAATGAGAAACCATGAATTAGCCTACTGTTCTTTGAGAAAATTACTTCATATGAGACAATATGATTTAATAGGGCACAAAGAAAGCCCCAAAACACGTCTGTTCAAAAAATTCCAGAACTTTGTCCACAACATTTTTCTACACTTATCTTTACTTATTGTGCATGGACTCCTTTAAAATACTCTCCTACAGATACACTGCTCCCAACAAAATTTCCACTCCCAGAAGCAGTCTTGATACACCTCTTCCTGGATTGTGCGAAGTGCTGTCTGTGAATTTTCCTTTATCTCCGAATTTTCCTTTATCTCACTTGTTGTTGCAAATATTCATCCTTTCAATGGTCTTTCCAACTTTGATAATAAGAAAAAAAGTCTGCAGGGGCCAGGTCTGGAGAGTACGGAGGATGAGGCAGGACACTGATTTAATTTTTTGTGCAATACCCACACACCGCCGTGTGGAATGGCCATGTGGGTAGAGGCGCAATGTCATGGATTGCTTGTCCACTCGTGCCAGAGGTTCAAATCCTCTCTCGGGCATTGGTGTGTGTTTTGTTCTTAGCATAAGTTAGTTTAAGTAGTGTGTAAGTCTTGGGACCGATGACTTCAGCAGTTTGGTCCCTTAGGAATTTACACACATTTGAACATTTTTACTCACACACCAACAAGGATGAACGTGCAGGTGCGTTATTGTACCTCATGAGCCGTGAAGTGTCTCACCACATTTTAGGTCATTTAGTTCCCACATTTTCTTGTGGGAGTTGCAACACATCCCTATAGTACCATAAATGAACAATTTGTCCCTGTGCCATGAATTCATGTGGAACCAATCCTTCAAAGTCAAAGAAAACCATCAGCATGGCTTTCACATTTGACCTGGCCTGATGAGCTTTTTTTGGTCTGGGAGAATCTTTCCCAACCAATTGTAAAGATTGAACCTTGGTCTTAGCATCATAACCGTAGACCCACATCTCATCACCAGTTATGATTCTCTTAAGGAAAATTTAATTCTCATTTGCATAAACCAAAGCTCTTCACAAATTGTGAGGCAAAAGTCTTTCTGGTCTTGTCTTATGAGCCGTGAGAAGAACTTGGCAGCAACATGATCCGTTCCAACATGCTGCATCAGGATTTCATGAAATGATCCAACTGAAATGTTACATTCTTCTGACTGTCCAAGAGGACAGTCAGTCTTTGATTGGCATGCACAATTTTGTTGATGTCCCTGACATGAGTGTCATTGGTAGAGCCTGAAGGGCATCCTGAATTGGGTCATCTTTAACTTCCATCTGGCCATTTTTAAACCATGTGAACCATTCATAACCATGAGTATGGCTTAGGCACTCATCACCGTGGACTTCCTGCATCATTTGGTCTGTCTCTGTAAAGGTTTTCTTTAGTTACATGTAAAATTTAACGCAGACATGTTGCTCCTCTTAACTCTGCCCTCTCAAAATTCGCAAACTGTGTGACACAATATTCTACTCAATACAGCACTGAGCAATAACTAACAGACTTACAGCAATGAAACTTCTGGCAATGACACAGTTGTGTGCAGGGATGTCAGCTGCATTTCGCTCCAACACACCATTGGTGTGAAATTATGAATGTTCCGGAATTTTTTAAACTGACCTCATAGAAAACAAAAGAGAACTATATGATGCAATTTCTATACAGCAAAATCTTCATTGTAACTCAAATGTAAGAAACTGAACTCTAATGTACCATAATATGTAAAGAGCAGTGTAGAAGTATATATGGGAGGCAAACTTAATGATGACCATTATCACAGTATTTAAGGAGTGATAAATGAGACTTACATAAAGTGAAGACTGTAAAAAGGAAAAAGTGGTATACTTATGAATATCTGTAAATTAATTTCAATTAAGGCAATACACTGATTTGTGCAGTGAAATGCAGACTTTGAAGCAGAATTTCAAATATGAGTGAAGCTAAGTGTGTGCCGTGCACTGAGAGAGCAGCAACTGGCACCAAAAGATAGACTATACCAAAGTAAATTACATTTACATGGCAAACTTACCAGACTGATGCCCTGGCTGTATATACCACATCTTCACACCATCTTTGGTTTCCACCAAGCTACACAAACTGAAGTACTGAGAACACTATGCGTTCTAATGATCCATCCAAAAGAGTGCAACTTGTAGGAGAAATGTATTAGAGACAATACAGCTGCAGTGCTGAATGTACAATGTTGATTGACATGAATTAATGAAAATTTATGAAGTCGCTCCCTAAGAAATACCAAAAGAGACTTTTAAATAGGAAATTCTCTCCTATCAGGTGTAAAGAAGAAAACTACTCAAAAACAATAATCTTTGTGTAGTCTTAAGTATTTGATAACTGTTGTTTGTAAATTTCATGTTTCTGTACAATTTGGGTTTCAGACAATAATAAAGAAAAGGTATGAAGCATTTCCTTTCACCCCCATACCTATCTTTGGTCCAGTAATAAAGCAGTTATATCCCCAGATCATAATCATGATACAGTGGTATTCAAGGACAAAAGAAGGTCAAAATTGTACCTTACAAATGTAAAAACTTAGCTTGAAACCTCCGTCAATGTTTTATGGCTTGGTGATTGTACATGCAAATATTTATAACTTCATGTGTTCAATGAGATATTCAACTGCTGTCAGCTGCCATCAACAAGTACTGAGGTTTTTGCTTCCAGCAGAGAGTGGGAGCATATTTGATGTAACATATGTAGGACTACAGGAAAATTAGATGATAATTTTTTATGACAAATGCATATCGGCTGACTCTCTTGATTGAGGTGGGAGACTCCTGATTTTCCACTCCTTCTCCCGCTTCCTGATTTTTCCATTATGTCTCCCAATTTTTACTAATTATCATCTAACCTAAGATTTTGTTTGAAAATTCACCATTTTAGTCTTTTTTTGCCAACCATCGCAATTTGTTTGTTCATTACATAATTTTAATCAATATACATTTCGAAGGTAATAGAAACCAGAAAGTCCCACACGACCTTTATGCCAATAAGTATTTGTTCTCTTTCAGTGTTTCCATTTGTGTTTTTATAGCCATTACATAGCTTTGTGACATCTAAGGGAAAGACTCAAATCAATTGTCTTGGGTTTATACAAAAGTGAGCCACAGATTTTTGATCATTCATATCTCCTGATTCTCCTGATTTTTAAAACTGAGTCTCTTGAGTTTTGGTTTTTTGAAGGTTGGTAGGTATGCGGGTGGTATGGACTGATGAAAACAAATTTTCATTCACACTCTGTAACTACACCACATAAAAGTGTGCAGGAAAGTTAAGATATAATATTGCTGAAGAGGTCAAGGGAATCTTAATTAAAATGAACATTTTTGATCTTCATTTATTTTGTTATATCTGATTTGTGTTCTCACATAAACAGCATGTTAAGTAGTGCTTGTCTGAATAATTTATGACAAAACTAGTAAATTTTATAGAAATATACATCAAGAAAGTTTTGAAATACTGTATCTCTGAGTTATTTAAAAACCACTATGCAAATATTAATCAGTGATGGAAGAGAAGAAAGCACATATAAAAAGTCTGATTGCCTTCAATTAGATTTGCACAGTGCAGAAAATTAGAAGAATAACAAAATCTGTTACCCTCAGGGAAAAGGAAAAGCTTGAAAAAGGTAATCTTTATTGGTGCTAGTTACAATTCCAGCTGCACAATGAGAGAAAATACAGAAAGGAGTGTCAAATCTAACTTAAAAGACCATTTTAAAAATAGTTTATTTTATTTTTGTATAATATTAATCTTCTCTGTGAGGAAAGCCATTTCTTTCTCTCTGTACATAACAGTATAAATATTTCAACAGACTGGATGAGAGTGGAGGGCCACTTTGGTGAGCATGTGGCCGTTGACATGATATGATCCACCTTTGCCGCTCATCTCACTGAGAGTGAACTTCATGTGCCAACCACTGATTTGCACATGAAGTTGCTGCACCATGCTCAGAAGGACAGGTTCTTACACCTTCTTGAGGAGATGAAGATTTTTCTGTCATTGTATAGAGTCCGGCATTCACCTGCTGAATGCGCACATGTTGGACAGCCATACCCATTTTTGGGAGTTGTTTGAAGTGGGTTGTTTGAGGATGGGGATGTGTGTGGCAGTCCATAAGATGTAGATTCTGAATATCATATCCTGTTATTAATGTAATGTAACTGAATAGATAAAAAAAATCTATTCACAAAGTGGTGGCTGGAGAATGCACGTATAAAGATATTGAAATCTACAGGCTTTTGGAGCTAGTGGCTCCTTCTTCTGGCAAAAAGGTTGAATGGGAAGAGAGAGGGATGAAGGAAAAGGACTGGTGAGGTGTAGGAAAAGTTGCCCAGAACTGCGGATCAGGGGAGACTTAGTGAACAGAATGAGAAGGGAAAACTGCTTGTTGGGAATTGCACCAGGTGAGGCTTGTAAACCTGAGATGGAAGGTAAGGTAATACACAGGACATAGGTTACTGACAAAAGATCATGCATAAATTAATAAAAATGGAAGCTGAGAGTATTGCATGTGGTATAGGCGGAGGGGCGGGAGTAGACATATCAGAAAATAAAAGATATATAAAAATAAAGGGAGTGAAGAAAGGAATAGTTACTGAGATGGTGAGACCAAACATAAATTAAGACTAGGCAAGTGGCAAGAACCAAGGACATGTTATAACACCAGTTCCCATCTGCAGAGTCCTGAGAAACTGATGTTTTGAGGAATAATACAGATGGCATCTCAGAAATCCGCAGGTGGAAACTGCCGTTACAACATGTCCTTGGTTCTCACCTCCCACCTGGCCGTAATTTATGTTAATTTCTGCAGTGTCAGTGTTTCTTCTCAGTAACTACTCCATTCTTCATACCCTTTTAGTTTTTTATGTCTTTTATTTTCTGACCTGTCTGTTTTTCTCTGCTCACCATGTACCACATACAATGCACTTGACTTACTACTCTTATTATCTTGTGCAAAATGTTTGGACAGTAATCTCTGTCTTGCACATTATCGTATCCTCCACCTATAAGCTCTCAGATCTTCAAATCATGTCTGGTGCACTCCCCAACGATCAGTCTTTCCTTCTCATCCCACTTGACAAGTTTCTCCTTACCTAGCATTTTGGGCGACTTTTCTGAACTCTTCTGTCTTCAAGCCTAAGTTCTTTCAACCCCCATTATCCTGAAGGGGGTGTGGCTCTGATACAGTGACCTATTTTCTGACTTGTCATTTATTTCTATTTCATTTCATTGATGGCTTCACTGAAGTAAGTTTCTGGAGTGAGACTATGATTCATTCCTTTGGGACTCTGATATAGGCACACAGGGTGCAGGACTTAGTGGTGAACTCTCTGATTTATTGTGACTTTGTCAGCCTTCTGCCACAGTATCTGTACAGTGTTTAGTTTCATGAAGATTTATTTTGGTTAAGGCCTGGTTACAAACCAAATATCAGAGAATAATGTGTTAACTTTGAACCAATAAACTGTGCATTCATTGTGTACCTCGGCCTTATTCTTTTGGGTGGCTTTGGCAGACTCATTAATTGGTGACAAGGTGCCCTCCCTCCTCCCTCCCCACCCCATTCTATGCTGATGGATATTAAGAGGCAGAATCCTTACTGGACATCATGTGCTTGCAAACAGTGCTTTCCCATCTGCATAGGGTTCACTGACTGTAATGGTGAACATCAACAATGTCACCATCAAGTTGCAATTTGGTGTGGGACTTCTATGACCATCATTGATTGGAACTCATACCACTAGATGGGCTGTCCTCCTCTTGAATCTTTTGACACTTAGTTATCCAGCTACAACAATGACATTAAGATTTCTGAGAATTTTTTGGCCCAGGTTCAATATCACTCAACTGCCTTGATGGCCAAGATCTTGCTTGTAGATGCTCCAGGTGTTATCAACCTCTTATGTGTGGACCTCTTCCAGGTACTGGGCCTTGCTGTCCATGAGTCCACCCACACAGTCAACTCATTGGGTGTTAATGCCCACCTGAAATCTCTTTGTTCCAAATTTACTTCTGCCTTCTCCTACCCCATCTCAGGGGTCAACGATTTCATGGCACATGTGGCTCTGATGCCATTTGCAATGCCAAAATTCCATAAGGCCTGGAATGTTACTTTTACACTACAAAACAAGCTTCAAATGGAGCTCCAGCTGCTCCAGGATGAGGATGTCCTCTCCCTCACATCCAATAGCTAATGGGTCTCCCCCAGTCATCATTGAGAAACCTGATAGGAAGCTGTGCATTTATGATGATTTCAAGTCCAGTGTCCAGTCAGTCAGAGATGCCTACACCATTCTCTGGGCAGAAGAAATCCTTGCTATCTCTTTGGTGGCAGGTTATTGGCTAAGTCTCATCTTTGGGATGCTCACCTCCAGCTTCTGGTCAATGAGGAATTGCACTATTGTTTGGTGATGGACACCCCTTTTCATCTTTCTCAATACAACAGGCTATGCTTTGGCATTGCTATTGCTCCGGCAATTCTCCAATGATACCTGGAGCACCTCATCCACCAGGTCCCGGGCACGGCTAATTATTTAGATGACATTCCTGTAGCCAGCAAAGGTGCTCAGGACTTGACCAACAATTTACTAAAGCTCTTCATTGCCCTACAACAGTAAAACCTCAAGCATAATAAAATTAAAAGCTGTTTATCCATTTCCAGGTTGAATACTTGGTTTATGTTTTCTGTACTTCTGGCATTGTGGGGTCAGTGTAGTTATTTCCCATGTCATTGATGGGACTGAGTGTCTTGTTGCCTTTGTGTCCAAGACCTTGTTGGCAGATTTACACATTTATAGTCAAATCGAAAAGAGGCTCTTACCATCATCTTTGGTATAAAAAAATTCCATGGTTATATCTATGGTTGCCATTTCACTCTCTTTGCTGGTTACAAGCCTTTGCTATCTCTTTTTAAGGAGTTGGCAAACAATCTGACTAGGTGCACCATGTGCAGTGTTGGCCCTCTTTTTGCTTGGCAGTTATGAAATCTATTTGTGTTCTACCTCTCATCAAGCAAATGCAGACCTTCTTTCATGTCTATACCTCTGAGACAGGATCCATCTTTTGATGCAGATCCTGATGTCTTCTTTCTCCTGGACAACACTGCTGAAAAAGCAGTGACCAACCTGCTGCTGAATTCCAAACTTGTCACATGACATACTGCTGAAGATCCAGTGCTCAGCAACATTCTCTATCTGATGCAGTATGGGTTGCTGCATGGCCATTGGCATTTACGACACTCATAGGTCCAATTGTACTGGCATTGCTGCCATGATCTCCTCCACATTCAATAGGGTGTTCTTGATTCAGGGGGAAGACAACTGCACCAAAATCATCACTCAGCTGATGTACAGCAGCATACCTCATCTCTAGTGCACACTGGACACTGGTTTGTGGGACACACCATACACCTGGGGTGCCTACATGTATTTTTGGAGGGGTGTGGACATAGCAATCACCTGCATGATCAAGGCCTGCTATAACTGGCAGGGCAAGCAGTTTTTTCCCATGTCTGGATGCTTTGGCCCCTTGGTCTTATCTCCATGTGCACATTCCAGGACCTTTCCTGGGGCACTCGTTGCTCATCCCCATTGGAATTTTTGCCATTGAGGGGCTCCCTGAAACTATTATTACTGGCAATGGCTCCCAATTTTCTTTGGTAGAATTTACCACCTGCTGTGAAACCAGTGGCATCAAACCTTGCCTCCAATGGCTTAGCAGACCATTTTGTTCATATGTTTGAAACACAGCTCTGCATACTCCACTGGCATTATCACTTAGACAAAGCCCTCACCCTCTCCCTCTATCATAGAGAGTCATCTGGGGTCAAGTCTGGCAGAGAAACACCATGGCTAACAGCTCTCTATTCTTCACCCTAAAAGGGCCCCCGTCCTATGGCCAGTTTGGTCTCTTGTTTCCAAAAAAGGCCGGCAACATTGGCTCCCAGCAGTCATTTTTCAACTTCTGGGGTGAGCCATGGGTGAGGTGAAGCTTTCTGATGGCATACCCTGCTGTAAAGACATTAACCAAATGCAGCCTCACTGTGGTCCTCATTCGAGACCATAAATTTACCTCCCTCTTTTGTTTCTGAGGTGGAGGTTGTCAACTCACTCCCTGTCTTGGATGCCACTGGTACTGACTAGTCCCAACTGGCAATAATTTATGCGAAGGGGTCTGCCAAGGAACCACCAGCTCTAACACCGTTGGAGGTGGGTTTCACCTGCCTGGCTTCCTCTGCCACCAATGAGTACCTGACAGCACCAGAGTGGGGGTCAAGCAAGACCACCATATGTTCTTCCAGGTAGGGGTGGGCAGAGGGGGGAAGGTGGTATGCTGTTACGTGGGCTTGCACCTACTCTGCCAACACACATTACAGCCAGGCAACACAGGCGGCTATCTTCCTTACAAGTCACAAATACGTCAGCCACATCCCTTGCGGCTACCAGATGGCAACCCAAGTGCTGTCAGATGTCATTGGCTTCACGGTCCTTTCCCGTATGTGAGCCACATGACCGCAAATAGGGCCAACTGTATACTATCATCTGGGTTGTATCTAGGCCAGCACGTGGGCCTTGGGAAGCCAGTTCACTTCAAGTGGGCTCCTGGACCAGGACAGAACGCAATTGTATTTCATCACTCTCGAGCCCACTGGGGAAACATCATCATGGACATACCTTGAAGAAGATGTAGTTCTGGTGTGGTGACCAATCTTCAGACTTGTAACTCATTTCTTTTTCATTTTGGTGACAGGTTCATTGAACATAGCTTAGAGACTGAGACAGTGATATGCCCCTTCAGGACTCTGATACTGGCACAATGGGTGCCAAGACTGTTAGTAGTGAACCCTTCAGTTTACTGTGACTTTATCTACCTGTTTTGGTTACTGACTGGTCACAAACTGCCCTCAACAGCTCAGTATTTGTTTGCTGGATATGGGTTTGGTGGCCCTGGACTTTCTGAGCTGAGGACGGGTAAGCACCGCCAGTCCTCTGTCACTGTAAGCTCTGGGCATACTTCAGTGACCACCAAGCGGTGCAGCAGGGGAACATAGCGTGTCACAGGGACCAGGGATCTTAGCTTAACTTCTTGGATCCCAAGGATAGTAAAAATCTCTATAAAAAGCCCTCAATCTCAAGGTGTGCTGTTGATATGCATAGTTGTTGAGGAGGAATGGTCACTAGTGGGCAGCCTACTGCATCCATGCAAACAGGGCTCTGTCTGGGAGACTTCCTTCCCTACCTGCATGGGGATTCCATGATGCCTAGATGTAATGTTTCTACTCCAGTGCTTTAGGTGGTTCATTGGGCAGTATTAACACCTAAACTCCTAAGAGACCTCATGTCGCTACTCTACCTGGGTCATCACTGAATATCAGGGACAGCATCAACAGTAACAGACCACATCCTTTTGTAGATAATGTCTTTGTTGTGATGAAATTTGTAAATGGTTCTTTTGAAGAGTTGTTGCGCTTCTATATCCATAAGGCTCTGGAGGGACTTGCAGAGCAATTCAATCCTATCAAGAGGCTGCAAAAAGCTACTCTCCTGCTCGACATCATGAAGGCTCACAAGTAAACAAGCTGTTGAATGCCAAGCTGTCTGGAGAATATCCTGTCAACTGTGAGCTACACACCTGGTTAAATGGTCTTAAAGGAGTTGAAACATGTTGGAACATTATGGATAAGGCTACAACTGAACTGCAACAGGGATGGGAAAGTGCATATGTGACTTAAGTCCAGAATGTTATGAAAGGGGTTGGTGCTCAGCTTCAGAAGTCAGTATCCTTTATCCTGACATTCAGTCTGCCAAAATTGCCTGAGTATATTGCAGCAATCTCTCTCTGCCTTAGGGTTAGACCTTTTATCCTAAATCCAGTGTGCTGCTTCTCAAAATTTTGGTCACGCCACTATGGGTTGTAACAGTCGAGATGCATGTGAAGGGTGTGGTGCTGCAGCCCACAAACTGGATTTTCAATGTGCTGCCCTACCCATGTGTGTTAACTGTTCCCAGGCTCACCCACTTCGTTGCTGGAACTGTCCTGTCTTCACTGAAGAAAAGAAGATTCAGGACATAAAAGTCATCCAACATGTCTCATACTCTGATGCTAAGAAGGAATTTAAGTAGAGCCACTCAACCACCAGAGTTTTGTGAAGTGTTATGCCTTGGCATTGAAGCAGCCTATCCAGGAGATCAGTGTTATCACTCAGGCTAAGATTGTTGAACAGGACAAATCTACCTGCACCCGTAAATACAGCTGCCTGTCTGCACTGGTCCCACAGCTCGGCCTTCCTGTCACTGAAACATTAATAGTTTGTGAACGTTATGTCAGCCAACATAGCAAACCCTCACAGCAGACATTGGAAGAGATCCAGCAGAATATTTCTATTACATTGACCTTTCCACAGCACCCAAAACCCAAGCTGTGGATAAAGACCTACAAGCCAAAGTGATCCACTATGAAGCTACCGAACCATGTGACCCTCGTCCTGTCCAATGGATCTGACAGTGGCCATACCATTGTTGGTATAAACATTGACATTTGCTTGATGGAATCAGTGAGCCCTCAAGTGAACCTGCACCCTACCTCTCAGCTGCAGACTCCCCACCATTGTGGAATGACAGGGGAAAACCTCACAATTTAGATGGCTTCCATACTTCAGAGGAGATTGCAGGGTTTAGGGTGCATGTGGAGCATGTAAATCTGCTGACTCAAGCTCAATCACTGTGTAGATGTCTTTAGGGGACTCATTCTGACACCTCTTTGCCATGTGGCTATGTTCTCCACAAAAAGGAAACCTTGGTAGAGAAAGAGCTAAAGAAGGAGTGGCTATCTTTGTCAACACCACCTACCACTACTTGCCTCTCTCCCTCACAACCAGTCTACAAGCAGTTGCAGTGTCTGTGCATGTGCTCTACCTGCCTCCACATGATGTTCACAATGACGTGGCTCTCTTGACCTTTACACTTGGTTCCCCAACCCCTTCATCCACTGTGGTGATTTTAATGTTTAAAATAGGCTTTGGGGCTCTGCAGCTACCTGCCCCAGAGTAGAGCAGTTGAGAGGCTTCTCTTGTCTTCATGTGGATAGCTGCTAAATATGGGGCTGGGCATGTACTTCTGCATTGCAACAAGGTCATTCTGTGCTATCAGTCTTTTGCTCTGCTCTGCAGCCCTTGCCCACACTGCTTGCTGAGAAAAGGTCAATGACTTGGACAGCAGTGATCGCTTCCTGATCTGGATTCACCTACCAGATGAAGTGGTGCCCAACAGACAACCATTGGGATGGATACTCAATCGAGCATAGTGGACACTTTACAGCCACCTTGCGGAATTTGAACACCATGACAGCATCCAGGAATGGATGGATCATACTACATAAATGTCACACCTTGATGCTGAAGCATTCATTCTGCAGTTTTCAGGACAACTAAAAAAGCCGCCTGTCCCTTGGTGGAGGTAGGACTATTGTTCTGCAATCAGGAGCAAGTGGGCAGCTCTGAATAGGTTCAAGTGCTGGCAATCTGCTGAGAATCTTGATGCCTTTTAGGTGGCAAGGGCTAAAAGTCACCAGATTATTCAAGAGAGCAAGAAAAAATTGTGGCAACAGTTTCCAAACACAGTTAACCATTCCATGAAGTGTGCCATTGTATGGATTTCTGGGAGAAGAGGGAGGGGTCAAGTGGCTGATGTAAAGGGAATGGCCCTCTCCAAGCCAGCCCTCTAGACATTGCTCACACTACAGTGGCATATTTTTCCACTATTACTGCCACCGCCAGTTAGGCTCCAGCTTTCTGGCATGCCAGAGTGGCTGCTGAGAGAGGCAGTTGAGATTTCCAGTCCACCACTGATGAAAAGTACAACTGTCCGTTTTTGATGTGGAAGCTGGATTCTGTGTTGTCTGTGGCTTGTGTGTGACATGTCCCCTGGTTACAGTATGCTACAGCACATCACAGGGAAAAACAAATAAATGCTCCTCATCCTTTTTAATGTTGTTTGGATGTCAAATCAATTTCATAACATGTGGTGAGAGCCAATTTTAATTCATATTTTAAAAGCCAGGAAAGATCACACATGCCTGAGTAGTTATCATAGTGTTGCCCTTACAGCTGTGTGGGGAAGACCTTGCAGATGGCTCCAGACAAGTGGACTTTCTTGACTGTTCCATGGTGTTCCATGGTGGTTAAAGTGGATGGTCAACTGCTGCCTTGTCTGGACCTTAGAATCCAGACAGCTCCTTAGTCTCTTTCAGTGTGGGTTCAGGAGATATCATTCCGCCTTTCATAGCCTGGCCTTTCTGGAGATGGCTATACAACAAGCTTTTCTGCAATAGCATCACCTTCTGGCTGTATTTTTTTACACTGAGAAGACCCCCAATACTATCTGAAGGCATCTTGTTCTCGGGCAGCTACAAGAATGGGGATTTTGTGGATGTCTTCCCATTTCTATTCAGCTCTTCCTCTTGCCACACTATTTTCAGTACTGAATCAGTGATGCTCTCTCTGACTGCTTGACTGCTTTGAGCAGGAGAATGATGTTCCTCAGGTAATGTTATAAGTGTGACTGTCTTTACCATAGCTATTAATAATATTATGTCAGTAGTTAAATGTTCTGTCCATGGTTCCTTGTTTGTAGATGACTTCTTTATCTGTTTTTTTCTCTTCAGACCTTGCAAGAACAAACTCTTCTATGTTTGGATGACTGGGTGGAGAAGAGGAAGGGGTTTCAAGTTTTCAACTGATAAGTCTGTGTGCATTATTTTTGACCATTCCCATTCTATTTTAAACTTTCCTGAGTTGAGGGTGAGGGACACTGTTCTTAATTTGAAAAAGATAGTAAGATTTCTAGGTATCTCATTTGACTCAAAACTTACATGGTTGCCACACCGTAAGGACCTGAAAAGATGGTACCTCAAAGCACTGAGTATTTGAAAATGTCTTAGCCACAATTCATGATTCACAGAGTGGGGGAGGGGGGGGGGCAGACAGGACTTGCTGCTCCATTTTTACACAGCCTTCATGCAATTTCGTCTTGATTATGGGTGCACAGTGTATGAGTCTCCAAGATGCTCCCTCTGATTTAAAGATGTTGGTTATGGTGCACCATGAAGGGATTCGTTGGCCACTGAGGCATTCCAAACAAGCAACATACCACACCTCTGTGCTGAGGCACCTGAGCCACTGATTCACATCAGATGACTGCTGCTCATGGTGCACCAAGTGAATAAACTGCAACCCATGCCCTACATGCCTGCATACTATATCATTGCTTGATCTCCATTTTTTTGCAGTTAGCAACTAGTGATAAGGCCTTATGAGATTCGCATTAAGGATTGCCTTTTAGAGATGAGTGTAGCTGGTTTTAACGTTTTACATTGGGGATGGAGCAGATTTCCACCTTGGCTCCTCCAGAGGATGAGACTTCTTTTGGACTTGAGGGATTTTAAGAAAGATTGCACCCCATATCTTACATTTCAGTCTATGTTTTTTTAACATTTTAGATTGACATTACAGTTTTATTGTGGTGTCCACTGATGACTCCAGACAAGTGGACTTTCTTGACTGTTCCATGGTGTTCCTCAACCATGTCTTCCCCGTGGCTATACCATTTTTTCAGCAAAGCTCCACTGATCTGAAAGGCCTGGAGCAGATGTGGTGTGTTCAGAGCATACAGTGTCTTATCTGCTCTAATTCCCTTACTGCACTACAGTTGCTGCAGAGCTTGTACCCAGCTGAGAAGTTAGTGCAGCTGATATATGACCAATTGTACTTCCTCCATTGTTGGGGGAAGCAGGTGTCACTCTGCTGGGTGCCAGGGCATGTCGGGATCCAGGAAAATGAACCAGCCAATCGGGCTGCTAAGAGGGCTTTCAGTGGGCATGATGTGACACTTTGCACTATCCCCCTGCAGGCTGTCATTTCTGTGTTACATCAGAGGTCCACACAGTTGTGGAAGGAGTGGTTAGCAGTGATGAACAATAACCTGCAGTTGGTGAAGTCAAGTAGTCACCTGTAGTGTGTCTCCTGCCAGTCACTCACACTATGTTGTTTTAACTCCTTTTATCACTCTCTCCTGTTTTAGGCTAAGATTTAATCTTGACATGAGACCTTTTTGTGCTTCAATGTGGGTGTGCATAAGGTTTATTGGAATTTTGTTACTTTTCATTTCCTTTGCTGTTTAGTGTATTTTGCTGCCACTCATCTCTTACTATTTCTGTCTGGGTGCTCAAGACTTGTTATTACGTGCCCAAAACACCTTATCCATCCATCCATCATCAATTCAAACTAACTACCTGAGACTGTTGTGTTGATTTTGAATCAATAAACTTTAAATTCATTGTGTACCTGGGCCTTATTCTTTTGGCTGCCTTTGGCAGACACATTAAAGACATTCAGAGGACTAAAAGAAGAAAGTTGGGGGAGGGGGAACTGAAGTTCTGTGCCCATCTGGATGTCAGTTTCCTAAGATACAATTCTCAAAAAAAACTTCATAAAGCAGATTTAAAGATTGGAGCATTTCCAAGCTCTGTAAGTACTAAACAGTTCAACTGGTTAATATAATTGGCAGTAATTGAGTGTGTAGTGTGGAACTTTTGTAACCATAAAGTTGCTGGTTGGAATCTCACAAGTAGTCTTACTTTTAATAAAATTCCATTTATATTAATAAATGGAAATGTTACTTAACATATATTGAATTAAAGTTTTTCTTAAAAATACTTCTATTTATTTTTCATTTGCTTGTGTCTGTATATGTGTGGATGGATGTGTGTGTGTGTGTGTGTGTGTGTGTGTGTGTGTGTGTGCAAAAGCTTGAATTTTGTGTGTGTGTTTGTGTTTGTTTGTGTGTCTATCGACCTGCCAGCGCTTTCGTTTGGTAAGTCACATCATCTTTGTTTTTAGATATATTTTTCCCACGTGGAATGTTTCCCTCTATTATATTAAAAAGGAACTGTAAATGAGCAAAAGTAAACAGGTCCTTAAAAGAACTGGTCACCAGTAAACTAGTTCCCAAAGATGAACAAGTTTGCCTACCTCTAATGACCCTGAACCAACTGTCAACCCAACTGAATGGACACAACCAAACTGTGGCCAAAAGCAACCTAGTAGTGGAATACACTGCTAGGCACAAGATGCTCGATTTAAATGGTTGCTTCAAAACACACACCATCTGGATCCTTCTCTCCATCACCAGCTTCTCTGAATTATATAGATGAGAATTCTCCTTGCAACACATCCTTAGACCCCACAATCCCTGTGGCCTCAATCTCCGCTAATACCTGCTAAATATCCACCTCTCCCTCTGCCCCATGACCTTACGTGCACCCACCCAGCACTCTCAGCTTCCTCTCTGCAGTATATTTTCTTCCTCTGTTCTAGCCCTCCCCCCTTCCAATCTGTTTCTTATCATTGCGTGCTCCTGTAAGTGCGGGTAGAATGAGCTTACCACCACCCCATTCCTATAGTGTGTGTCTGGCACCTATCCCTCTCAGTTGTCAACAATCTCCCCAACCACTCCCCACTCCTTTTTCCTGTCATTCATGCCCCCCCTCCTCTGTCTGTCTCTCTGTCTGTCTGTCTCTCTCTCTCTGTCTGTCTCTCTGTCTCTGTCTCTGTCTCTCTCTCTCTGTCTGTCTGTCTGTCTGTCTGTCTGTCTGTCTGTGTGTGTGTGTGGGGGGGGGGGGATCGGGGGGAGAAGGGTGGGAGGGGGAGGGGGGAGAGGGGAGGGGGAGAGGGGAGGGGAGAGGGGGGAGGGGGGAGGGGGGTGGGGAGGTGGGGTAGTACATGCCTGTGCATGCACAGGCGTACACTAAATGTATGGTAGATTAAATCTGTAATTTTTATTCACAAACAATAAAATTTATTTTTATTTTTTACATTGCATATTTCAGAGCTACTTTCTGATACATATAGAATGAAATATGGTGTCAAATTCCATAAGAAATATTAATTCATCATTTGCAGTACATTGGTGCTGTTTGCAGCTGCATTCATGAGTTATGGCAAGCAGATCAATTACACCATAGGTAAGTATATTGTGTGAGTGATTAGTACAATATATTTCATAGTGTAGGTAGAGACCAGCACCAACAATGAAGGTGACATAATTATAGAAACACAATTTTACAGAAACATTGGTTTACAGCTTCTGCTTATGAATGAATTACCACAGCTGTAAAAACATCTACTGTGGTTCTTTTTCTTTTGGATTAAAGTGTTTTTTAAGTGTCTGCCAGCACTTATAATATGAAGCATCTAATTTTTGACATGTCTCTTCTCCCCATTTTGTTACTGCCAGACTAAGTGAGCTCTCAAACATGAAGGCCTGCAAAAGATTTGAAGTAATATTAATTAATAAGCATAAATGAAAGTTTTGCATCAAAGGACACATAAAACAGGAACAATCCTGGATGAACAAGGTGGTGCTCATTCATTAAAGATAATGTATGATTTCATTCATTTCATTTGTGCACTTTTAAAAATGTTAAGTTATATTAGGACTGACTGCTATAGAAACAGTGGAAGAATCAAATGCAACTGATAGACAAAATATAAAAAATCCAAACAAGCACTTCTTACTGATTATGTGTGGGTTTTAAGTATGTTGTGGAACTGGGAACAGCATAGTGAATTCACAAAATTGTCACAAACTATATCAATTAAGGGAATGAAAAGGCTGTATTGTATACTTTGAAGATATTGGTCTGTCTTATTTTTGCCACAGATATGATGAAAATGTACACATTTAAATCCTCTGTGTAACTGGTTACCATTACATAAGCCAAGATCTTCATGTAATACACAAGGAAGAGTCAAGTGATAAGAGGTATACCAGTCTTACATGTTGTGATGGTGGTCTGCATCTCATAATGAAATTTGCAACATTTTCTTGACAAACATCATGCACATCAAGCTCCTGATCATTTGGCTTAATGTGGGTCTGATATTGTATGAACAACCAAAAAATATGGATAATCCAATATATGTATGTTTTTACCAGAAACTGCCATTTACAAAACAGGTTACTTGTCAAATTTGAAAGCCCAGTTCCTTATGATTTTGTAGTAACACGGTTCACGTTTTCCGTCACCTTCAGAGTAGACCGAGAACTGTCTCATAGGCATGCCCGATGTGAACTGGCTGGGCACAGCCCGTGCTGCCTGAGTTGTTGTTGTTGTTCCGCTGGCAGAGGTCGCGGCCGAATTCTCGCGTGCCCTCTGGTGGATGGGACTCTATTTGCGGCAACTACCGTCCGTGACGCGCCGTGCCGATGTGCGCCTCCCGCGATCTTTCTGGTGGCTACTGCACTCCTCCTCCTTTGGGGGGTGAAGCCACTGTGATCCACTGCGTCGGAAGGTGGAGCGTCGTGCAGGAGTGACGACCTCCACATCCATCGGAAGGCTGGAGTCGAGGGGATCCACCAACCCTTGAGCCGGAACCTTCGAATATGGCTGGAAGTGACCCACACGAAGAGGCACCCGTCGTCCCACCACCGGAACCCGGGACAGAACGGGAGACAGGCCGTCGCACTCTGGATCCTGGTCCACCCCGGGAGGGTCAAGACCCAGTGGCTGGGACAATGGGGAAGGGATGACCACAGGTGAACCAGCCTGCTGAGAAACCGGGCCTGTGAGGGGGGCCGGCTCTTGCTGGGGCATCGCTAATGATGGTGATGCCGGTGCTGGAGCGACTGGAGGCTGCCAAGGCTGAGAGCCATTGCAGTGCGGCGGAATCACAGGGGGGAGGGGTGGTAGCGTCCCCTGAGAAACCAACACAGGTGCCGGCAATGGGGAAGCCGGTGCCCGAGGAGACGGAGGGTGGGGGCCCGAACGTGGACGAAGCTGATTTTGGTGACGACATACCTCCCGGTCCCCAGTCTGCAAGGTATAGAGCCGGCGGCCATTTCGGCGCAGGACCACCACCGGTATCCAACGTGGATTGCGACCAAACCCACGTGCCCAGACCGACATACCCGGTGGAAAGCCGGGTACTCCGTTTTGCGAAGACTGGCGAGGACCGGCCTGAAGGAGGTGCAGCAGAGTCCTAGGTTGGCACCCGTGGAGGAGCTCTGCGGGGCTGCGTTCTCCCATAGGTGTGGTCCGGTATGCCGTCAGGAAAAACGTCAACGCCTCCTCCGCAGGAAATTCGTGCACATACTTTTTCATCTGTGTCTTAAACGTTCACACCATGCGCTCAGCTTCCCCATTCGATTGTGGATGAAAGAGGGGAGAGCAAATAAGCCGAATACCGAAGCGCCCACAAAAATCCTGGAAGGTCTGCGACATAAACTGAGGTCCATTGTCCGAGACCAGGGTGACTGGCAGACCTTCCACAGAAAAGATTTTTGCTAGTGCCTGGATTACAACCTCTGAAGTGGTTGAGGAGCAGCAAACCACATATGGAAATCGGGAATAAGCATCAATGACAATGAGCCAAAAGCCATTGAGAAACAGGCCCGCAAAATCGATGTGAACATGTTCCCATGCCTGGGTTGCAGGCGGCCATGAAGAGAACACTGACCTGGGAGATGCCTGTTGGCTCGCACACTGGGAACAGGCGGCCACCAAGTGCTCAATTTCTCTGTCAATACTGGGCCAGTACACATGTCTGCGAGCCAAGGTTTTAGTATGGGAAACACCCCAGTGCCCCTCATGTAATAATGTGAGGACTTCCCTTCACAAACTTGCAGGAACAACCACGCGAGGAGCTGTATCACCGGTAGCCAGAAGGAGAACTCCTTCCAAGACGGAGAGGCGGTCTCGTAGAACAAAATAATTACGCAGAGGGTCTGAGGCCCGGCCTGGAGGTCGGGATGACCACCCCTGCTGAATGAGGCAAACCACTTGCCAGAGAACCGGGTCAGCTGCCGTTTCCCTGGCAACTCTAGAACTAGTGATCGGGAAGCCATCAACCGCTTCGCAGGACGCCACATCCAAATGAAAACACATAATCTCCTCTCGATCGAACTTAGGATCCGGGCCCACCGGAAGATGGGAAAGAGCATCTGCGTTGGCATGCTGTCCGGTAGGGCGAAAATGAATATCATAATGGTACTTAGAGAGGAACAAGGCCCAGCGCTGTAGTCTGTGGGCCGCCCTATCCGGAATCTGAGAGGCGGGGCCAAATAACAATATTAATGGCTTATGGTCAGTGATTAACTGAAACTTCGTGCCATACAAGAAAGGGTGAAACTTGATAACAGCGTAGACAATGGCCAAAGCCTCTTTTTCCACCTAGGAGTAATGGGCCTGTGCGGGACTAAGAGTTTTAGACGCAAATGCCAGTGGCTGCTCAGAACCATCGGAGTTGCGATGGGCCAGGACCGCCCCTACCCCATACTGCAAAGCATCTGCAGCCAGGACCAACGGCTTATGGGGGTCAAAAGTAGCCAAACACGGCGCTGACGTGAGGAGGCCTTTCAACGAGGTGAATGCTCGCTCGCATGCAGGTGACCAATCAAAAGGAACACCCTTGCGCAGAAGGCAGTACAGGGGGCAGGCGATGGTGGAAGCCCTGGGAATGAACCGGTGGTAATAGGCAATCTTGCCTAAAAAAGCTTGTAACTCCTTCAGCGAAACGGGCCGCGGAAGGTTGACGATACCTTGGACCAAACTTCCTAGCGGCTGGACACCGTGCCAAGAGATTGTGTAGCCCACATACTCAATGGACGGTTGGAAGAAGTTTGACTTACGCAGGTTGCAACGCAAGCCCACGGACCTGAATTTGAGAAAGAGGGTGCGAAGGTTGTGCAAGTGTTCCTTCGTGCTGCGGCCCGTGACAATTATGTCGTCCAGGTAATTAATACAATGAGGGACTGTCGACGTGACATGCCCAAGATAACGCTGGAATATCGCCGGGGCACTGGATATTCCGAAGGCCAACTGCTGGTATTGGTAAAGGCCAAACAGGGTGTTGACAACCGCCAGCCATTTGGAGTCCTCATCAAGAGGTATCTGATGATAAGCCTCCGAAAGATCGACTTTCGAAAAATATTGGCCTCCTGCTACGGCGGAGAACAATTCATCAGCACGAGGCAAAGGATAGGTGTCCACCACTAATAGGGAATTAATGGTGGCCTTGAAATCGCCACAAAGACGTAATTTCCCCGAGGGTTTCCTGACAATAACGAGGGGCGAAGCCCACTCACTAGAAGAAATGGGAAGAACGACCCCTAGGGCTGTCAGCCAGTCTAGCTCTTCTTTTACCTGAAGGCGGAGAGCCAAGGGGATCTGCCTCGCGTGTAGAAAACGCGGGCGAGCCGACGCCTTCAACGTTAAGTGAGCTTCAAAGTCTGAAACACGCCCCAGGCCCTCCTCAAAGATATCCGGAAAGTCAGAGATCAAAGATTCTAATGATTGATAGGGAACGTCTTCGGAGACCAACTGTACGGTGTCAGTGATAGAAAACCCGAAAGCTTGAAAGGCATCCAAGCCAAAAAGGTTAGCGGAGCTCGCATCACTGACAACAATAAAAGTAATAGGCTGAGTGACTGGTTTGTAAGTCACATCGGTAGTGAATTGACCCAGTAGGGGAATGAACTGTTTACCATAACTGCGTAGACGCCGGTAAACTGGCGACAACGGGGGCGACCCAAGGTCGGAGTAAGTTTGTGCAGTCAACAAAGAAACCGCCGCGCCCGTATCTACTTGCAGTTGTAATCGGCGCGACCGGACCGACACCTCGATAAAGAGTTTGTGGGCCAATGCGCCAGTAGCCTGGCCCGATGAAACTTCCTGAATGTCAACGTCCATGTCCTCTATAACTGCTTCCTTCGAGTCTTTCGAGCCTGAGCGGCAAACTTTAGCAATGTGTCCTTTTTTATTACAATTGCGACAAACGGCCCAACGCTAGGGGCACTCCGACCGATCGTGATGTATATAGCACGACGCACAGGACGGTAACAGGGGCCGGCGGCCAGAACTCTGTTTACGCGCCGTGCGGGAGCGGTCGTAACGGCCGGATTGTACCGCTCGCACGTCGTCCACCCCGGACGCAGTGGATGCGGCCGCACCGCCCTGAACCGCCGCAACATCGCACCACGCTTCCAGCTGTTGACCCGCGGCGTGAGAGACTTCATACGATTGAGCAATGGACAGGACTTCCTCGAGGGAAGGGTTTTCTAACTGCAGGGCCCGTTGCCGGACCTCCCTATCAGGGGCCAAACGAACAATGACGTCGCACACCATAACGTGGGCATACGACTCTCGCGACTGCTCCATGACAAAATGACACTTGCGACTAAGACCGTGCAGGGTAGCGGCCCACGCCCAGTAAGACTGATGGGGCTGTTTCTTGCATTGATAGAACTCGACCCTAGCCACCACAACATGCGTGCGGCGGCGATAATATGAAGACAGTAAGGAACACAATGCGTCAAAAGACAAGGACGAGGGTTCATGCAACGGCGCTAGCTGCCGCAAAACTTGATACAGCGAGGGAGATATCCAAGACAAGAAAAGAGCACGACATACCTCCGCATCGGCAACATGAAACGCCTGGAAATGCTGCCGAAGGTGATGTTCATACGCGTCTCAATCCTCCGCCGTCTCGTCATACGGGGGAAAGGGAGGAGGAAACGGCGTGGAGAGCAACGCTGGAAGCACTTGTTTCATGGTGGCCATGAGCTCCGTCTGCTGCTCAACCAAAACCTGCACTAAATCCTCCATGCCGCGGATAAGCCGCGAAACCGGAACAACGACGCAACACGCGAAAGAACGACCCTACTCGTCGCCAATTGTGTAGTAACACAGTTCACATTTTCTGTCGCCTTCAGAGTAGACCGAGAACTGTCTCATAGGCATGCCCGATGTGAACTGGCTGGGCACGGCCCGTGCTGCCTGAGTTGTTGTTGTTGTTGTTGTTGTTGTTGTTCCGCTGGCAGAGGTCGCGGCCGAATTCTCGCGTGCCCTCTGGTGGATGGGACTCTATTTGCGGCAACTACCGTCCGTGACGCGCCGTGCCGATGTGCGCCTCCCGCGATCTTTCTGGCGGCTACTGCAGATTTACTCATTGGAAATGATGGGTTGGAAATAATCAGCCTTTAGCATCTAGGGAGAGGGCTAAGCAAACATAAAAACAGGAAATTGGTTGCAGACATATTGCCAGAGTAGAGTCTTTGCATTTACTTGATGAAATGGGTAAAATGAAGAAGTAAAGTCTGACTGTGTATAATCTGAAGCAGTACCATACATCATCAGTTTAATTCTATTCAGTCAGCACTGTCTCATGATAGCAGACACTGCAGTCACTGAAGATGAAAACAGCAAAGACTTTATCATGTAACACATGCTACACTTTTACTAAATGTTTCAGTGGCAGTACAATTGTTTATTATTCTCACCTTTCACATGACTATTGTAATGGAAGTATTTGTTTTTGCTGAATGCTGTGGATCATATGTGATGATCTGGGTCGATTATAGTTTTTTTGTTTGCATTCTTGTACCATCAGGTGAGCCCCACCCAAAGTGTACATTGCATGGGTTCGATCATGCCTTTCAGATGAGACTTTATTGTCAAGCATAGCAAACTTAAACTGTCTGCAGTACATTCTGCTAATGTCTCTTGACTACACTTCGCAAATCTATCATTGGAGGTCACATTCAAGTTAATTGGTTAATCATTAAAATTGCTTATTTTACTATGATTTAATACTATTTCCTCTTGGGATATTCTTTGTCTTGTGTAATCAGTCTCTGAATTAACTGTCTGAGCAAATATTTATCTGAGTAAATTTTGAAAGTCTAGACTTAAAACATTGATCACTGTCACTGTTCTAAGAACTTATTCTATTTTAATTTGATGTGAATTATGTTTGCATACTCTCTTGTCAAATAAAGGCACTTTGATTCAGACTATTTTAAAAATCTACTGGATGTACGAAAGAGTTTTGTTTCAGTCAGATGGGTGAGTACCATTTGGGCATATTTTTCTAATAAATGTGTGTTCAAAAATGCTTTGTTTGTGTGCTGGTATCTCTGAAATGTGGAGGATGTAGTCAGTTTGGACCACACAAGGTAGACAGGGAGTAAAGGAGACGAGACAACATACAGTACTGTTACTAAATATCACTTTAATTCACTTACAGGAGATGCTCAAATGACCATCACCATCTCTGGTACTTTTGTGTATTGGCTGGTGAGGTCTTGCTTAATCCTGGAAAAGATTCCCGTCGTATCACAGATGACTCCAGCTGTTTCCTGTATTTATGCCTCAAGACCTCGTGATGACTCCATGGGTGTCTCATACACCATGGTTTTCATGTGCCTCCAGAAATGAAAATCCAATGGTTTCAGGTCAAATGAGCAAGGGGCCAAGTATTCAGTAAGACATCATAAAATGAGACACAAAAATGTATCAAAATTAGTGGTGGTCATGTTGAGCACCCTCTGTAAGTGAATTACACTGGTATTAATTGACAGCAATATACAATTTATCTTTTACTCCTTGCCCAGCTTGTGTGGTCCATACTGCCTACATCCTCCTCCACATTTTGGAGATGCTAGCACACAAACAAAGTATTTTCAAACATCAGTTTACTAGCACAATATGCTCGCATGGTACCTGTCTACCAACAACTGTGTCTTCTAACATATGGTTTGATCCATCCTGTATAAGTTGTCATTGTGATTGTGTAGATTCACTTTCTCAATAAACAGATTATTTATGTTTTATTTGGACTTAGTCTTTGCATTAACAAAACAATTCTATTTTAAAGCAAGATAATTAATGCCCATAAATTTCCCAAAGAACATTTACAATTAAAGATGTGTTAAAATACATTAAAACATTTTGGAATACTGGAATAGGACATACATAGTATTCAGGAAATAGTCTGGAAGTAACAATGACTAACCACCAAGATTGAAATTCTAAAATATTACTAATAATATTAATTAAAGTAGAACAACTGAACTTCAGCTAAATAACAAAAGACAAATTGAAGTGAAAGATCTACATCTACATATATACTCCACTAGCCACCAAGTGGTGTGTGGCGGAGGGCACTATTCACGCCAAAGTCATATCCCCCCCCCCCCTCTCTGTTCCACTTGCGTATCGCGCGAGGGAAAAACGACTGTCTGTACGCCTCAGTACGAGTTACGAGCTGTAATTTCCCTTTTGTTTGAATGGTGATCATTGCGCAATTTGAAAATTGGTGGCAATTACATCTATGATATTTGTAACGCTCTTGCAATGGCTAAATGTACCAGTCACGAATCTTGCCGCTCTTATTTGCACCTACTCAATCTCTTGAATCAGACCCAACTGGTAAGGATCCCATACAGACAAACAATACTCTAAGACTGGACAAACTAAAGTATTGTAAGCAATTTCCTTTGTTGAAGGACTGCATCACTTCAGGATTCTACCAATAAACCGCAATGTAGAGCTCGCCTTACCCGTTACTTGTGCAATCTGATTGTTCCATTTGAGATCATATTGAATAGTTACACCCAGATACTTGATGGATGTTACCACTTCCAAAGACTGGGCATTAATTTTGTACTCATACATTAATGGGGATTTTTGCTTTGTAACACACAGTAGGTTACACTTACTAATATTGAGAGATAACTGCCAGTCATTACACCATGCATTTATTTTCTGCAAATTGGTAATTAGTAATTACAGAAAAAAGCAAAGAGCCAAAGAATAATTTCTTTAAAATTTATTGTAAAGGTACTCTTAATTTGTTGTTTGTCATCCATTCAAACTTATGACTTGGCTCGTTAGACCATGCTATGCATCTAACAATTTTGCCTTACTGTATGTTTTTACTCGTATGCTGTTCAACCTGCCATACACAATCTGCTAGTGCCACATAGTCCACTAACATTACTGGCTAAGCAAACGTAAGAGAAAAGGACGTAGTTTGAGCACAAATGTGATTCTGTCAGTTGACATTAATGTTTCAATTTGCATTTTATTTAACAAAATAAAATACAAATTATGATGATGAATGGTATCAGATAAACAGTACGTAAGAATAATATTAAATATCTGTTATAATTTCTGTTTTGTTTCTTATAACCATCCCCTTTCCTCATTTTATGCTTTCTCCCTGTACACAATGTTTAACTCATCCTTTAACTGCATTTACTTATTTCCATTTACAAAATGTTATTTCACTTGAGTACATATCTCTGATCTTGATGATCATGATAGGTAACTGTTTAATAGTTTGTGGGCAGGAACAATTCAGGAGGATGTTGCTATCAGCAGAAAGAAAACTGGCATTCTACAAATCAGAGTGTGGAATGTCAGATCCCTTAATGCTCAAGTAGGTTAGAAAATTTAAAAAGAGAAATGCATAGGTTAAAGTTAGATATAGTAGGAATTAGTGAAGTTTGGTGGCAGGAGGAACAAGACTTCTTGCCAGGTGAATATAGGATTATAAATACAAAATCAAATAAGGGTAATGCAGGAGTGGGTTTAATAATGACTAAAAAAATAGGAGTGAAGATAAGCTGTTACAAACAGCATAATGAACGCATTATGGTAGCTAAGATGGACACAAAGCCTGTGCCTATTACAGCAGTAGATTAAGAGATTGAAGAAATGTATGATGTGATAAAAGAAATTATTCAGATAGTTAAGGGAGACAAAAATGTAATAGTCATGTGGGACTGGAATTCAATATTAGGAAAAGGAAGGGAAGGAAAAATAGTAGGTGAATACAGCCTGGGAGTCAGGAATGAAAGAGGAAGCCACCTAGTAGAAATTTGCACAGAGCATAACTTAATCATCGCTAACACTTGGTTTGAGAATCATGAAAGAAGGCTGTATAAGTGGAAGAGACCTGGAGACACCAGATGGTTTCAGATTGATTATATAAGGGTAAGAAAGAGATTCAGGAACCAGGTTTTAAACTGCAAGACATTTACAGGGGCAGATGTGGATTCTGACCACAATTTATTAGTTGTGAACTGTAAATTAAAACTCAAGAAACTTCAGAAATGTAGGAATTTAAGGAGATGGAACCTGGATAAACTGAAAGAACTAGAGGCTGCTAGGAGTTTCAGAGAGAGCATTAGGGAATGATAGACAAGAAAGGGAAAGAAATATAGTAGCAGAAGAATGGGTAGCTTTGAGAGATGAAATAGTGAAGGCAGCTGAGGATCAAGAGGTAAAAAGATGAGGGCTAGTAGACATCCTTGGGTAACACAAGAGATATTGAATTTAACTGATGAAAGAAGAAAATATAAAAATGCAATAAATGGAGCTGGCAGAAAGGAATACAAATGTCCCAAAAATGAGATTGACAGGAAGTGCAAAATAGCTAAGCAGCGATGGCTAGAGGACAAATGTAAGGATGTACAGGCATATATTGTTAGGGGTAAGATAGATATTGCCTACAGGAAAATTAAAGAGAACCATCTGTATGAATATCAAGAGCTCAGACGGAAAACCAGCCTAAGCAAAGAAGGGAAAGCAGAAAGGTGGAAGGAGTATATAGAGGGTCTATACAAGGGCCATGTACTTGAGGGCAGTATTATGGTAATGGAAGCAGATGTAGATAAAGATGAAATGGGAGATATGATACTGTGAGAAGAATTTGACAGAGCACTAAAAGGCCTAAGTTGCAAAAAGGCCCTGGGAGTAGAGGATATTCCATTAGAACTTGAAATAAAACAACCCCTTGTTTTACATTCCTTTATTGATACCCTAATGAAATGCTCTCCAAAGAGGCAATTCATTGAAGGTTTTGTAATTCAAATTGTATCTAATAAGTGATTTGTATAATATGTTAAATTTCATAAAATTTATTATTTCATTTGTTTACTTGTAGGTCATGTTTGTCCAACATATGCCAGCATTATTTTTCATTCACTAATGAATCCATAATTAAGAAAAATTAGGTTAACATAGTTGTTTTTCACTATTTTTGTATAATGTGATGTTTATCTTATGTAAAAATCTTTTATATTGTATATGCCAGTTTGGGCATACAGTACGAATGATTTGTGTATTGTTAATCACAACAACTTTGAACTTTTAATTGTTAATTTTATAGATTTGCACTATAGTTTTGTTAACTTCATCATTAAGAACATATAAATAGGGGGAGCAGAAGGCTCAGAAAAGCTCAGTTGGAGACAGTTCACAGATGTGACCACTGTGTTGTATGTCAGGGTAATAATCTAATTGTTGTAACACGGTTTTGTGACTATGTAGCCTGTTATGTGGAGTTGGCTTCCACCAAGAAGAAGTTATGCAGCATGCCATTCATAAACCACTATAAAATGACTTGGTACCTGGATTATTTCATGGAATTCATATAACTAGATCCAGTTTGCAGATGAAATAGACCAGGACCGTGACTTCAGCAGCAGCGGCAGAAGCAGACTACTCAGAGTTACACCGAACTAAGCTATGTATAACCAATGAACTAAACTTTAAATATCACTGCAGCATTAATGACTGAACTGTAATGTTTGGAACATGTTCTAGCAGTAAACATATGTATTTGTCTCAAAGTTATCTTTGAATGGTGGAGGCCAGAGTGATCTAGAACGAAGACCCCCCCCCCCCCCCCCCCCTAAGATCATACGTTCTTGATGTCGTTGCAATACAAGTATAACAATTTAACTTTTAAAATGCTAAATGCTCTGTTTAATCAAATAATCTTTCAATTCTGCCAGCCATAGCAACGGACCTGGAAAGCAATTGAATGGAATGGACAGTATCTTGAAAGATGAACATCAACAAAAGCAAAATGAGGACAATGGAATGTAGTCAAATTAAGTCAGATGATGCACCTGAGAGAATTAGATTAGGAAATGAGATGCTTAATGTAGCAGACAAGTTTTGCTATTTAGGGAGCAAAATAACTCATGATGGTTGAAATAGAGAGGATATAAATGTAGACTGGCTATGGCAAGGAAAGTGTTTCTGAAGAAGAGAAATTTGTTAACATCAAGTATAGATAACATAAAGTGCATTTGGCATAATTTACAGTGATCCTTCATCAGCTGGGGATATTAAGCTCAGTAGTCCACATGTGTGAGTGCTGAGTTGTACCTTCTTCTTTCCCTTTAGCCATAACAAAACAAATACAACACTATATTGTTTAAAGACTCATCCACACAACACAATTATACACCTGACACTTCATAATATATCAGAGGAAGACAATGATAAACCATCTCCACGAGGACCTTATTCAAGAAGACAATGTGGGATCCCATCACCTGCCACAATGCTTCACCTGCCACAATGCTTATTTCCTGAGAACAAGAATAATATAGTGAATAGTGTTTTATTCGTCTCATAACATACAATTTCTAATCATATGATTAGTGTAGAGGAGACACGTCAAAGAAATGGATAACACTACTTAGGCCTAATTGGTACAAAGAATTTTAACATTATATTTTTCTTTCCTCCCTTTTGTGAAGGACAGCTACATTTACACACAAGACTATATGTAAATTTATCCTGCTCAAATGTTCAGTTCATCCTGCATGAACTCCTCAACAGTGTAGTAGCAGCGTTTGACAAGTATATCATATAGCTTTGTTTTCAGTGTCTCTAGGTTCATACTCAGAACATTATTTCCTTTTAGCTTGTTATGAATTTTCATTGCCATATACTGAGGAGACTGCACATATATGTTTAAGCGATGAATGGGAAGCATAAAATTGTCTTTGTTTCTCGTGTTATACGCATGATTGAAACAATTTTTCTCGAATAACTCTAAATTGCTATGTAGAAAGATGATAATATCATAGATGTATAAGGAGGGAACTGTTAATAACTGTTGTTTTTCAAATAGTGGGCGACATGATTTCCTTGGATGGGTAGTACACATGTTCCTTATTATTCTTTTCTGTAACTTTAGTATGCGCAATATATTGCTAGAATTTCCCCAAAAAATAATACCATACCTTACAACTGATTGAAAGTAGCTGTGGTATGCAATTTTCCTTGTATTCATGTCTGTTGCACCAGCTAATATTTGCATAGCAAACGCAAAGGTACATAATTTGTTTAACAGGTAGTCAACATGTTTATTCCAATTTAAATTTTTATCTAGGTTTAACCCTAAAAACTTCACAGAATCTACTTCTTCTATATCCTGATTTTTATGAGTTATTTTAATTTTTTGGGCTTTGACTGTTTTGTTCTGAACTGGACCATGTGGGTTTTGGGGATGTTCAATCTTAATCCATTCAGTTGGAACCATGTTTCTAGTTTGTTCATTGTGTTCATTATGTAGAGAGGGATGTTTTCTGGCTCCTGGTTTTCAATTAATACAGATGTGTCATCTGCAAATAAAATCGATGGAGCATTTATATTGTTCGGTAAATCATTAACATAGAACAAGAACAAAATAGGTCCTAGAATCAAGCATTGAGGGACACCTTGGGCTACTGTTTTCCATTTTGAATAGTAATTTGCTGCATTTGATGAGACAATCACTCTTTGTTTCCTATTTGATATGAAGTAAGCCAATTTAGAATATTACCCTTGATCCCATACTTGTCAAGCTTATAGATGAGCAGTGCATGATTTACAGAGTCAAAGGCTTTTGTGAGATCACAAAAGATTCCTGCAATTTATTATGGTTGTCTAATGATGTGCTGATCTTGTCAATAAACTTGTTAATTGCATCAGTAGTACTTTTGCCACACTGGAAACCAAATTGGTTTTCTGTAATAATATCATATTTCTCCATAAAATTTCAAATCTGATTAGCAGCAGCATTTTCAAAGATTTTTGATAGGACTGGAAGGAGGGAGATGGGATGATAATTCCCCATATCCTCACTTACCTCTGGGAAGCTTCCTTGTTCAAAGGATTGGTTTATTATTTTAGATAGTGGGTATCCTATTATTTTACACACAAATTTAAGGACTTTTGCTGGTATTCCATCCCAACCTGCAGAATTTTTGTTTTTTAGTTTTAATATAATTTTTTCTACATCTATTGTTGAAACTGTTTTGAATTTTGTGAGGCATTCAGAATTATGATTTACTCCAATAGGGCATACATTGTTCACAAAATCTGCAACATTAACCTCTGGTTTCACTACATTAATGAAGAACTCATTGAAGCATTCTGAAATTTGAGCCGGATTTACAATGATCTCATCTTCAAGCTTAATTGTACTAATTCCATGTCTAGAGGCTTTGATACCTAATTCGTGTTTTACAACTGACCACACTATCTTCCATTTATTCTCATGTTTTAAGATTAATTTATTATTTTGACAACACCAGGTGGTGTGCACATGAATGAAGTAAGCTTTATACCACAAATCTGATAAATCACAACACAAAGATGATTAGGATTACAGAACTGTACTTGATCTCTGCCTTTTAAGAATTCAGTATGGTGTGCAGTCTCCAAATTCTGCAATCAGAACCATGTCACAGCATGAAAAATTGAAAGAGGTCTGAATATGTTTTGAGGGGTGGGTGGTTCTCCAATACACAGTCTATATGTCAGTAAACAAAGAATCAGCAATGATAATTCGAGGACTTTTGATTAACAAGTTACCACCTAATCATATGCTAGACATGTTTAATGGGGGTTGTGAGAGGCAGATGTATAGGTCAGGGAAGTACACTGTGGATTAAGTTGTGAAGTCTGTTCTAGCTATGCAGACCAGGTTGCTGTCATGCCTTAGTCACACAGATGTGGTCCACCACAAGCTCATGACTTTGTATGACCTCCTTCTGTCTGCAGCTTCTACCCACTCATTTCTGTTGTAGCAATGTGCCCTGTATAAGCCTGTTTCCCTGTTATGAGGCATCACACAACATACCTGTCCACACTTATTGTTTGGACACTGTTCTACATATTCTCAAATCTTTGATTCTTTCTAGGTTCTGCAGTTTTCAAAAACATTGGTGTATCATTGCATAAAAGTGATCTATTTAAACAAAAGTACCTGTGTTCCATCTGCCACTCTACAAGGGACAAGTTTTGCATTTGATGCTGCCTCAAAACACTGTGTATCCGGTCCATGGGGTGTCATCATTGAGTGAAGAGAAGCCCCACCAGGCAGGAAGCCTTCTTCCTTTGCTTCATAGTTGCCCATGATAAGACCCATAAATTCACTCATACAGTTTCCTGTAGGGAGAGAAAGAAATGTATCACTGTATTCATTGGTGTTTGTGGACAATATTAGTCCATAAATTACTTTAAACATGATTTTAACACAGTTAAAAATAGAAACAGAACAAATAAAGCAAGCAGATAATTTGCAACATCAAAGAGGAAATCATAATAAGTGCTGAGATAACTAACATCTTCATTATAACTGGAATGCATCTTTTAATATACTGCTTAAAATTTTTAAAAACATAGGTCAGCAATAAAGACAAGGAATTATCTCATTTTCTCTTCTGCTTCTTCTTCCTTGTTGGTAAGGCATTAGCTTATGCTTTGACCTACACTTTTCTTCTTGGTTGAATATCTTTTAACATTGAGCGCAAGCCTATCATTCTTCATAAAGTCATCTGGTATTCCGTAAACAGATCAGGACATTATTAAAAATGCACTGTTGTATCTCCCCTCAGGTGTATTTTTGGCTCAACAACCACAGCACACATAATATCAGTACGACGAAGTTCTAGAATCAATACTAAATAGGCCTATTGATGTTACTTGTACTTGGATTCCCAGGTTTTAGTTCCTGGACAGTACAATAGAACTTATCAGTCCATAATTGGCAAAAGGATGTTAAAATGATTATCCATAGTTTCTATGTATGGAATATGATAATAGTGACAGAAACGCCATGCCAATAACAATCTATTCTGTAACAACAAAATTTATATCATCTGATAATGAAACTCGGCTCGATCCAAAAACTTCAAGTATTTTATATTTATTATTTTGCAGTCCCAACTGATGCTGTGATTTTGATCCCATGTCATTAATTCATAGAGGCCTCTAGTGATAGTACAAGATGAAGTGAACTTGTAAGTTATTTCAACTTTCTTCTTCTTAAGATAGTTCAATTTCTGCTATTCCAAACCAAACCTCTGGGCCAATCTCACTCTTTGGGTGAATATGGTCAAGTTATTAATGTGTTCAGACATACAAATATGAAGTGTTCAGTGTCACACAAAAAGCAGGCAATGGGTGGATTTTACTTCTCACATTATCTGAAGGTTATCATTGATTGGATCCACAAAATAAATGAATGAATGGATGAATGTTGGAATAGTTATAGAAATGAGATAATTCAAGTCTGATACATTGGAATAAAATGAGTAAGACAAATTTAGAGGGAGATTAATTGTCAAGAAATAGGCACAATGACACAGTCCTTATACAAGCACCGTTGCACACAGCTTGTCAAACATCAAATTATTTGCATGCCATATCGCTCCTTCTTTAGTGTCAATGAACTTCATGTTTTTATGCACTCATTTTAATAAACACATGATGACTTGATTGTGATCCAGAGGGTCTGACTATTTTGATGGGTTATTAACCACAGCTACTGGTTGTACTGTTTCTTGCATGCCACATGCTGTGCTAAGCATCTTGAAGGTCAGAGGGCAAACTTTCTGTTGCAATAAAACCCATTCACTTTAACTGTAGTATTGAGTCATGCATGTCAACATCAAACATTTTTTTTATATTTGCAAATAGACTCACCAACTGCAAATCGTAGGAAATGAATGGTCTGCAGGACAGCATTCCTTTTCTGAAACAACCAGTATAACTGGTAATCTGTGTCCATATGTCCATCAGTGGTGAGGTTTGAAGTGTCAACAAAAAATTTGCTGGATAATCATAGTGCTTGTCCAAACACTACATCAGCTGCTACAGGATTATTATACTTATTGATAGATATTCAATCCAAAACTTGGTAGAACTTGTTTGAATACAGCCCTTTCCCAACTATGTTGTTAATGTGTTTAAAAGATGAGATTAAAACTGCCTATCTTGGTTGTTTCTAATGTGAAATTGTACAGTGATTTGTTACATCCATCCCTGAAGGAATTTCTTGGCAACAGTGAAAAACTTCTGGCTAGTGAGAAAAGTGGTCAGTTGCAATCGAATTAACTATATGTACCAGGTAATGCTGTAATATGCTCTATTATTTCATTACATCGGGAAATGCTTCATTTGTCAGGCAGACATCTTACAATCCTTGCTGATAACTGGCCAGCCAAATGCTGCCTTTACTGAAAGTATTGTACTCTTCATTCTTGGATGTGAAAGACTGCAGAGTGAGGAGTTACTTAATCCCATTGTTTATGTGTGTGTGTGTGTGTGTGTGTGTGTTTGTGTGTGTGTGCACCTAAAAAAATAAATACTTTCATAATAGTATCGGCACAAATACTACATGCACTAGCTCATTTCCCCCATGAACATGTCTAATATCTGTTGCAAATTGCACTAGAAAGCTCAAGTAATGCAACTGGTGTGGTGATGCCTTATCCCATTTTTGTTGGAAAGTATTTGTTTGTGGTCTATGAAGAATGTAATTTGGCATCCTTCCAGCAAGTGCAGAAACTTTTTCACTGCAGTATAAGCAGCATATAAGGGGCAGTCAAATGAAAACCAAACATCAACCACTACAAGATCACAGAATGGTTCTGTTCAGAAGTAATCACTGAGATATTTATTCTATTGGGAGATAAGATGATCACTTCCTGTTTTGTAGAATGCAGTCGGATGCTGAAGGTTCCACAACCACACCTACACTTGCACTTCTTCATCTGACTGAAACTGACATCCATGCACGTCTTTCTTCAGGTTGCCAAAGATGTGAAAATCATAGAGTTAAAGATCTGGGCTGTATGTAGATTGTTGCAGTGTTTTCCACAAAACTGCTGAAGTGTAGCATAGCCTTTGTCCATTTGGCAGTGTGAGGGTGAGCATTATCATGCAACAGGATGATTTTGTCCACACTGTGGGTTTATCGAACTGCATTCCTGGGCATTTTGACTTTATGGTGCATCATAGTTTCTGCAAAGTGTCTTCATAGTTCTGTAAATTGATTGTCATTTCATACTCAAGGAACTTGATGAGTGAGTGCCACTGCAATCAAAGTAGGTCATCCAAGAAACTTGATGAACAAGTGCCACTGCAGTCAAAGAAGGTCATCATGACCTTACTGGAACTTGTGTGAACAGCTTTGGATTTCTTTTCGGGAGAGATGTGGGATGTTTCCACTATTGACTTTGCTGTTTGTCCTTGGGCTGTCAGAATGCTGTTGGGCGGAATCATGCTGTTAGTTGATAACATCTGCCCCCCCCCCCCCTTTCCCCACACTGCCTCACTGCCTATTGTACAAAGGCTACATGCTACACACCAGCAAGTTGGTTGGGAAACACTGCAACATCCTCCATACAACCCAGTGCTTTCATCTTGTAATTTTCACATCTTTGATGACCTGAAGAAAGATATGTGTGGATGTGGGTTTCAGTTGGATGAGGAAGTGAAAGACTGGGTGTGGTTGTGGATCTGACTGTGGCCAACCACATTCTACAAAACAGGAATTGATTTCCCACCTCCCAGTGGGATAAATGTCTTAAAGCATTTGGTGATTACTTTTGAATGGAACCATTCCATGCCATGGTCTTGATGTGGTGGGTATTCAGTTTTCATTTGACTGCCCCTCATACATCTTCTGGGTGTAAGTGGATCATTTAATTTTTCATTGTGACAACATTTGGCTAAAAATACTGAGAGTCGTAGTTACTGTTGCTTCTTTAGTCTGGACTGTTTTAGTAAATTACTTCCATGGTAATGTATTCTTTTAGTAACTGTTGAAGAACTCAATTTCTGTTTACTTCTTTAGTTGTAACTGAAGTAGTAGCAACTTTTTACTACAGAAGTAAGCTGCTTCTGCATACGGCTGGCATTTGCATTTCATTTCCTCTCGAAAATTATTGATTGTCAGCAGATATTATTGCATCACCTTTTGACAATAATATCACGTTGGTGTAATTTATGCTAGAAAGAATTATTAAAATTAAAAGAAGCTAAATCCTGTTGTATTAATGATGAGATCAGTGTATTATGAAAGAGAAACAGGATATTAATGGATGAATCTATAATTCAATCCTTAACCCCATCTTCTACAGCTACCAGCATCCGTTGTTAATGGATGATGCATTTTAATTTACTCGCCACCATATACATTTCCATATACAATTTTTTTGCAGCTTAAGATTGAGTTAACAGCACTGTGGTGGCAGCCAAGGACAACGTAAGTGTTAAGAAATGTTCAAAAAACATACCAGAAATTGAAAAAGAGTGGTTTGCTGAAATAATGAAAAAGTACATTACTGCTGCTGAATCTAAAATGCACAATGCCAACATGCTAAAGATGAAAACAGATGCTTTGGAAAAAAAATAGGGGAAAGTGGGGCATGTTGAGACATGGGGCACCTTGAGACAACAACATAGATTTGAACAAAATTTAATGTTTTAGGTTGGCTATTCCTACAAAGCTGTATACATTTGCCATGGAGAATGCGAAAGAACTTCATTTGCTTTGGCACAATTATATATCATCTGAGAAATACTGGAAGGATTGAATTCTCACTAGTGACATAAATTTTTCAACACTCAGGTAATTTGATATATTTAATTTGTTAGGGAATTAGTTTTTGTGTAATTTACATAAGGTTATTGCATTTGCATTTGTGCTAAATGAAATTGTTCAAATCAGTGAGAAATTGTTTATGGAGTTTAAGAGTATGATTTTACTGTGGGAGGTTATGATGGGGCACGTTGAGACAAAGCACAGAGGGGTAGGTTGGGACATCATTTACAGAGTAAATACTCACTTTAAGTGGGAAAGAAATGGATATAGTTATTTAAATAAATGCTTTTTGCTTTCAGATTGTTTGTTGAAGGTTCAAAATGGTGCAAGAACGAAAAAAAACATAAGGTTAAGGGTAGCTTTGATGCAGATACAATGTAGGAAGGTGTTAAACTTGTTCTACAGGGAGATTCTATCAGGAGTGCTGCTAAAAAGATGAATCTTAAGTTTCAGACTCTTGCTAGATACATACAAAAATTAAGAACTAATCCTGGCAATGCTATAGAAATGAAAGCTCGCTGTGATGTTCGCAGAGTTTTGTCAGATGACAACAAGAGGACTTTGTTAAATTTTTAATAGCTAATGCAAAAAGATGTTCTATAGTCTCACAACTTTAGAAACACTTAAGTTAGCATATGAGACAGCAAAAATCAATAAAATAGAATGTCCTGAACATGACACAAACATTGTATTGCTGGCAAAGAGTAGCTCTATGGTTTTCCCAAGCACCATCCTCAACTGTCCCTTCAAAGTGCTGAAGGGTGCAGTCCAGCAAGAGCCAGTTCCTTCAGTCACTTCAATGTGGATATGTTTCTTGATAATTTAGAGACATTACTTAAGAAACATACAGAACTCTATGACCCATCTTGCTTCTAAAACCTGAGTGAGACAAAAACCGAAACCACCCAGCAGCCTTCAAAGGTAATGGCACAGAAAGGAATCAAACAAGTGTCCAAAGTTATCAGCGGAGGAAAGGGAACTTTAGTAACAACACTGCTTGTGATCAATGCTGTGGGCAACACCATGCCACCTGTAATGGTTTTCCCACAAGTTCATTTTAAAGAGTTCATGCTTTATGGTGTACCTACAAGAACGCTTGGACTGGCTCATTCCTCAGGTTGGATGACTTCAGTTAACTTTGTACACTTCATGCAGCATTTTATTAAATATTCTGGGAGTTCTATGAATCGACAAACACTGCTAATTTATGATAACCATGAAACTCACATGTCCATTGAAGCCATTAATATGGCAAAAGCTAACAGAGTGCACATCGTAACTGTTCCTCCACATTCAACCCATAGAATTCAGCCACTGAATGTCGGAATTATAAAGCCATTTCAGGCTTATTATAATGCTGCTGTAGACATGTGAATGAATGAACATCCAGGACAGTCATTCGTCATCTATAATGTTGCAGCTTTTGTAGGTATAGCCCATGTACGTGCAATGACTCCAGAAAATATAATCAATTCATTCAAGAAAACTGGCATTTTTCCTGTTGACAGGCATGTTTACACAGATGATACGTTTCTACCAAGTATGGTCACTGACAAACACCATCCCACAGATGAACAGAGAGAAACAAAGCAGGATCCTACAACTGAAGGACAGAACAGTGAACAGACAGCACTTGAATGTGATCTACCACAACAAAGTGGTGATCCTGCAAGAAAGGCTGATTTTTCACCACAACCGGAAAGTTCACAAAGTTCAAATTACACAGACATCCATTCTCCTCCATTTTCAAGTTATATCAGCCCTGAAAAGTTCCGTGGCTATCCAAAACCGGAAAGAAACAATAGGACTAGGAAACCTAGAGAAAAGGGGAGAAGATATGCCAGAAAAGGTAATTCTGGAAGAAAAACAGAAAGTAAAATTCTTGAAGTCCACAAAAGTAGGCTTACTGGTTACAAGTGTAAAGAAAGCTAGGTCTGAGAATGAAGACGAAATGCACCACATTGATGGAACATCGGATTGGAAGATGATATTGCTCAATTAAGTGAAGGTGAAGCTACAGTTCCACAGAACCATATCATTGGACATTATGTTCTCGTTAAGTTTATCAGCAAGAAAAGTGTAGTCCGTTATATTGGGAAGGTTTTGAAAAAAATGTGATGATGGGGACTTTGAAGTTTGTTTTCTGAGAAAGTTGCAGAAGACTGAAAATAATTTCTTCTACTCTGTAGTTGAAGATATTTCTAATGTCCAGACGTGTACTATAGCTATGGTGTTACCTCAACCTCAAGAACATGGAAGAAAAAAAACCTAGAAATTGCTGCATTCTTTCCCTGTTTAGTTTTTGCAGTATAACATTCATTAAAATAGTTTTTTTATAGAGGTAGTCATGACATTTTCTTTCTAACTCTATTACTATTCTATTTCATGTATTATCTCCAGTAAAAAGTTTCACCATTGCAACTGTTTTCTGCCTTTTTCAACCAACAATGTGTTATTTTCTCCAGAGATATTTTATCTTATGACTTAATTTAAAATACTATCCCAAAATAATTAAAAAATAGGAACAAAATCAATGTTTCTAATCTAATTGTAAAGTGTCTTGTTCTTTCCCATATTGTCTCAACCTTCCCCATACAGTATCTCAACGTACCCCACCAGGCAGGCAGCAAGAGACATTGTAAATCTTTCGTATTTTGAAAGAATTTTCGAAAACAAGGCAAAATTTACATCTAATTCCATAAATAATTTTATCTACAATAATTATACTCCAAAAAAATAGTGAAACCAAAACTGTAGAGGGGCTACTTACTAATGTATGGCCCTTTTAATTTTTTGTGTCTCAACATGCCCAACTTTCCCCTACATGTTGAATACAATGCAGAATCTCTTACACAAAAATGACAAAAATGACAAGAGCAGTTAAAGTAACATGGAAGGGAATGAAAGTGAAAGCAAAGAAGATGAAAGCTAAATGTAATTGAGAACAATTTTAAGGTGGTGATGGAATAGCTGATATGAAGATAGATGCTATAAGCTAAATATTTCCTACTACAATCCCACAAGTTTTTGAGGGGCTAACTGGAGTTAATGACAATAATACAATGGAAGATAACGTGGTCCTTTCAGGTAACATCAATGACACTAACTATTTTGAAGACAGCAATGAAAGTGCTGAAGATGAAACTTCATCCTGCAGTCATTAACCTTCTTGCATTGTCTGGTGGGAGCTTATCAGAAGATGTGCCCAAGGAAAAAGGCAGAGAACGTGCAATTGTAGTGAAAAATTGAGAGCTGTTAGAAAAATCAGACAAGCTTCATTCATTAAAAATGTGTTTAATACAAGAGGAATATAATGAAAACAACTTTGTTAACTGAAAGACAAAGAGAAATCATGGAAGAAGAGCATAACCTTAAAAAATGGAAGTTATGAATAAGTTCAAGAATGAAATGAAGCAAACTTCAGGTTCCAGCTTTTCAGGCAATGTGCTCAAGAAATTTAGGTTTTTGTAAATGAATATGAATATGTTTTGTATGCATAAAACATATTTTTGTCTGATAGTTGTTTCAATGGTTAACATGTTCTTATTTTTCACATGACATAATATTTCTGTTTGTTATTTCAGCATCAGTACATTTAATTTTTCTATTTACCACATTCTAGTATTTATTTGTATTACCAAAATTATAAGAGAAAGCATATTATTTTTTTTAGAAATAATCAAAACATCTTTACTGAAAAAAATTTTGACCTTCTGACAGCTTGGCCCACAGCATCAAGGTGAAACAAATCTCCAGCTTCCCTTCCACATCTGTGCAGAACTGCAGAAGCCACAATACCATTCCCACACTTGTTTTGTTTATATCACAGTGATTTAGTGAGAATTTGGGAACTTCTTTTCCAAACAGTAATTGTACACTCTACTACACATCTGGTAGCAATATGAGCTCTATTATAGTATCCTTTGGCTCCTGTGTAGCCTCAAACCAGCAATTATACTGTTGTCCCAAAGGTGTGGAACCCGACCAATTGCTTACCACATTCAAAATCTTCATATTGACATTACAGATGATTTGAATATTGATAGAAAAGGAATTCTTACAAACTCTGTACAGTTCTGTTTGTGCTCCATAAGGGCAAAGTTTGGATACTTGTACACAATCTATGGCCCCCATGACCATTGCTATAGAATTCCCTTTCGGTCCTCAATATCTTTTCTTGGTTGTGTGGCATGAACACTTACAGTTACTTTACGGCAATTAAAGTGTGTATCACACTGTTAAGAGCTCTTCCAGCTGTAGTATGATAGATGTTAATGAGATCCCCTACTACAGTTTGGTAAGTACCAATGCAAAAGATACACAGTACACAAAGAAGTTGGAGCCTAAGTGACAAAGCTTGGATCCCATAAGTATTACGCTTGTGGCATTAATGGAATAGGGGGTATCACAAAATGTAACTGTGTCATTCGATATAGCATCTCCTTGAACATCGACTGAGCTAGAACTGACCACATTCCATAACTCAGCCTGACAGTATCCCAGTCTGTCTCCCCTAAATTTACCGCACCCAGAAATTTTAAGTTAACTGAAACCAGGAATACTGTACTCTACTTTTCTTCAATTTGGTTGAACATTACATTCACACAGGAAAGTAATTACTCAAAACTATAACAACACAAATGATCACCCATTAGTCAAAATCAAACAGATTCCTAGTGGTAAAATATTCTCCTAAACAAAGCAAATGATGTGTCTCTACCTAAAAATGCAATGGCGGACAACACATAGTGTGCAGAACCTGTTGGCAGAGCACAATAATTTGAACGAAATCAAATGCAAAACAATAAAACATGCAGATGCAGATAAACAATTACAAAATGTATAAACAAAGAAGCATTGTCAATTAAATGAATCTGTTTAACTTCTACCTCTTTGGTACTACTGACTGCAATTGTTTGCAATAATATGTTGTAAGTCAATGCATTTGCAAATTTTTTATAAATGTGGAAAAAATAAGTTAATGTATGAAACTAGATTTTAAATATTATTCTGAAGATTATTATTGGAAAGAAATCCAAACAGCATTGCAATATGACAATTTCCAATTATGTAATATTAATCAACATGAAAAGTTACTCTTGCTTATCACTGATTAGAAGAATATAATTCATCCTTGAATGTAATCCAATAGTGTTCCAATAATGTTCCAGACATTGATACCCTTTTTTCATACCCTTCATAAACATTGCTTACCAAAGCTTCTACCTATCAACTATAAAAGCAGTAGAAGCTTTGGTAAGCAATGTTTATGAAGGGTATGAAAAAAGGGTATCAATGTCTGGAACACTTATTGACCTAAGTAAACCTTTTGACTCGATGTCACATGACATACTCATCAAAAAGTTAAAATACTATGGTATTGAAGATGACACACTCCGACTATTCAGATCTTATCTAAGCAATAGGTTACAACTTGTATATGCAAATAAGCAGAGGTCAGAAATACTCCCTATAGAAAGAGGAATACCCCAAGGCTCTGTTCTTGGACCTTTTCTGTTCATTGTCTCTGTTAATGACTTCTCGAATTACATACTGTGTAAGAACATACTATATGCTGACGATATGACATTAATAAGTACAGGAGAGAACTTACAGAGTGTACTGGACAAAAGTAGAGAAATGATGCAAATGGATAATTACTGGTGTCAGGCTAGCCAGCTGTCCATAAATCAAATAAAAACAGAAGAAATAATATTTCATCTCAGTAACTAAAAATGAAAACAAAACAGTGAAATTACTTGGACTAATAATAGACCAAAACCTCTCATGGGAAGGACACACCAATTATCTATGTAGTAAACTAGCATGAGTACTTTTCTTATTGTATAAATTAAGAAACAGTATGAGCAAGCAATTGCTACTCCACTCATACTATGCTTTTTTTCATTCCCAACTGCAATATGGAATATTGCTTTGGGGTAACTCCCCAGGTGCTGAATGTATTTTCAGATGGCAGAAGAAAGCAATCAGTTGCATGGAGGGGTTAGCACCCAGAGAGTCCTGCAGAAATTATTTTAAATCTCTTTGCGTAATGACAGTGCCAAGCATGTACATATATAACTGTCTAATATATGCCAGAGAAAATCTGAAAAAATTGAACATGAGATGTGATGTGCATGCACACAGTACAAGAAACAGTCACCTGCTGGACTTGCCTTCCACAAGACTTGCTGTAGTCCATAATAACTATAAGTATTTAAGCATAAAATTTTTCAATAAGTTACCATGCTCAGCTCGTACAGTACCACTAAATAAATATAAGAATACATTGCAAACCTGGCTAAAAAACAACGAATTCTATGCAACCAAAGAATTCTTAGAAACTAATCATCAAAATGGAAATGGAAGAGGACGTAGATGAAGATGAAATGGGAGATACGATACTGCATGAAGAGTTTCACAGAGCACTGAAAGACCTGAGTCGAAACAAGGCCCCCGGAGTAGACAATATTCCATTGGAACTACTGATGGCCTTTGGAGAGCCAATCCTCCCAAAACTCTACCATCCGGTGAGCAAGATGTACGAAACAGGCGAAATACCCTCAGACTTGAAGAAGAATATAATAATTCCAGTCCCAAAGAAAGCAAGTGTTGACAGATGTGAAAATTACCGAACTATCAGTTTAATAAGTCACAGCTGCAAAATACTAACACGAATTCTTTACAGAAGAATGGAAAAACTAGTAGACTTGACTAGAAGAAGCGATAGGTTGGTAGGACATGTTCTGAGGCATCAAGGGATCACCAATTTAGTATTGGAGGGCAGTGTGGAGGGTAAAAATCATAGAGGGAGACCAAGAGATGAATACACTAGGCAGATTCAGAAGGATGTAGGTTGCGGTAGGTACTGGGAGATGAAGAGGCTTGCACAGGATAGAGTAGCATGGAGAGCTGCATCAAACCAGTCTCAGGACTGAAGACCACAACAACAACAACAATCATCAAAATATATGTTTTACCTATTTTATGAAGAAAATGTTTTGATATTATATAAGCTAGTTATTTACTGTGATTCTTTTCTTATGTGTGTATTTAATTACTGTATAAAACATTGTTTTACATAATGCTGAAGAAAAGGTCTTTAGTTCCTTTTCTCCCCTTTCTGTAACTATTTGAATATCGTACTGAAACTAAAACCCTCTGTAAACTTTGACGAAGCCAACTGTATGAAAAATACTGAAAGGCTAATAAAAATATTCTATTCTATTCTATTCTATTCTTGCTAAGCTCCTTGATCGGGAGAGCCTGCTGCAGTTAACAAAAATTTTAGATGTTTGTAGAATTAATTCCAGTTTGCGTTTCTGCATGCAAAAATGAACATAAGACATGCTTCTTTACATTAACTTATGACTTAACCTGATGCCATAATGTTTGTTACACACATTAGCCATAGTTTTCAGATTTATGGTTACAATTGTGGCATGGCACTTTTTACAGTATATCTGTCCACACTATGAAAGTAAATCAAGTCAATTGTACTGTAAATCATTAGTCCCTTGTTTAAACAGAACTGTAAGTACCGTGCACAATTGTCTATGCAATCACTTCAATTATGTGGCAGTCAGCACATAATACATTCTCAGTTAATAGTTCTTTGTATCAGTACATGACACAAAAATATGTAACCATATTTTATGTTTCTTCCCATAGTCCATGGTATGCTCTAAACAGTTTTTACTGTCTACAATTGAAAACAGTATTTTTACAGCATGGACATAGCTTAACAGGGATATAGAGGGATGTTTGATATGAGTCATCAGCTTTGAGCAGTGACACAGAAAGCATGCGACAAATGCCATAAACAATATGGTGACCATAACGTGATGTTATTGGTGATTTTTTCAAATAACCACAACCTTTTTTTTTTAGTGAACATTGTTTGGCCTTGCCAACTAACAACTAAACTGACCTGTTTCAACCTAGCCTAGACCTCAGGCAAAGCTACAGATCTGTCTGTCACCATTACCGTTTCCTTTTTTTCCTTTCTTTCACTATCACATTTGTTGGCTTTGCCACCTCACAACCAAACTGGTATCTTCCAACCTAACCTGTACCTCAGGCTAAGCTACACTTCTGTGTGTCAGCACAAATAATTTTATTTGTTTTGCTTTCATATTTGATGGCTTCGCCAACCAACAACAGAACTGTGAATATATGCACCAAATATATGCATCCATTAATATTATGTCACTGGCCAAAGCTGATGACTCAAATCAAACATTCCTCTTGACCCACTTAATGGTCTACACATCAAAGTTTTATGTTTAAAGAGTCGAAACACAGTTCAGGCAAATGGGCAACACAACACATGAAGTCACTAAGTCTTTAATTGCGATAGACACCAAAATAATAAAGCACTTTCCAAACACTGACATTTCAGCCACAAACACCATGTGTAGAGCAGTATATACATCTGGCATAACAATGACCTCCACTCTTTCTTTATCACTGCCGACTCTCTGTTGATGCCTTCTCCTTCAACCTAATGGTATAATTCTACATTGCTCATACACCTTGCTTCACATAATGCTTTGAAGATTCTGATTACATTGGTTTACAGTTTTATAGACAGTCACAATTTCATGTTACTCTGTCCATACCAAATGACTTCAAATGTAATTTCAACAAATAAGAAAGTATCCAACATCAGAATAATTTAAAATAGCAATCACATTTGTAACAACTAAGTTATGTAAACAGAAAAATTATTATACCAAGAATTAAATTCACAAAACTCTTTCTAAAATAACCTTTTCAATGCATGATGAAAATAAAGCAGGAAAGTAGTAAAAGAAAATTTAGTGAAAGGGAAAAAAATGTATATCGGCCAGTAGTGTTATGTACACATGCTGCAGTAATGGCTCCAGTATATCAAGCAATGACTCAAGAGATTCTCTACAAAATGTAAACCACTCTTTGAAATCATTGTCGCCATGCATCACAAAAGGGTCTCGTCTCTCCATTAAAACCATTATTCTTGGGCTGTCTACTTCTTCTTCCATCCCCATTTGTTCTTTGAACTCCAGGTAATCCATAGAGTTCAATACTTAACACACAGAAACCAAAGAACACACCTCACTCTCTAACTTTACTCTTACCAGTGCTCTAGAGTAAATTTTGGCCTTATTTCCTCCTTAAGTTACTAATGTAGCAGTGTACTCTATTGAGCAAATACATTTGCTATGGGAGTACATGAAAAATTTACTCCTGTACTAATTTACTCCTTTAGTTCAGTACTCTCACCTGGAAGTTGTCAATTTCCTTCTCTCTCAGTAACTTTCTACTTGGTTGGTGCTCACCACTCTAAGGGTTGTCAGTCCTGACTGGGGCAGTGTTGTGGCATAGCTCCCATGGCCATAGCAGATGTTTCTACCATTAGTTTTATAGGTGCATACAGTAACAGATGTGACAGGGGCACAGTCCCTGTTATGGCTGATTCCACTTAAATAAATACAGTCTTTACCTATTCTTCCTGTTGCAGCTTGTCCTCTGATTGAGTGTGCCTCGAAGAAATGTGAGAAGTGGTGCCACCAAAAGTGCATTAGTGTCGATGATTTGGCATTAAGATGTTGTCAGGTTTCAAAATTCATCACAATTTTATGTATCATGTTAGGCTGTGGGAGATGGCTGTGTTATTCTGTGGTGGTCAAATCCCTTTTGGAATGATATCATATTCCAGGAACCTTTCTCCACTACTTCAAAAGGACACTTTTATGGTTTTACTAGCAAACCACACTCTTACAATCTAGTAAATATTTGTTGTAAATGGGAGCAATATTCCACCTGAGTGGTTACCTTCATGAGAATGTCATCAATGTAGATGTAGTAGTATTCCAAATCTCACATTATCTTACTGATAAAGCTTTGGAAAGCTTGCACAGCATTGCACAAGCCAAAGAAACCACATGGGCTGTATTGCAGTTTTGTGGATGTCTTCCAGTGTGAGTGGAATTAGGTAATAAGTTCCATCTAGGTGAACCTCAGAAAAATGTTTGCCTTGCAGAATTATGGGGAAAACAGTCAACAAGGAATAGACACACTGATACAGACACCACTGCAGACTTGTAAAATGTCAATTTACTTGCATAATTGATTATCGTAATCTATGAGGCACATAAATTGTCAAAAAATAGGAAACATACAGCAATCCACAAATTTATCCCCGCAGATTCTTCAGTAGCTTTTGTGAAGGTACAAAATTGTATGCCATTTATTATTATGAAAAGTGTAACTTTGAAACAAATCTGTGTAAAGTGAAAACAAATTAAGAAACAGTATGGGAAGATCAAAAGAAAAAAAAAAAAACAAATTTAATTAAAATATATTTATAAGTATCTCTAAATATGTGTAGCTTATTTTTTCCTCTGGATTATGAAATCTTATGTTTCTTTGCCAGTTGCCTCTTGCATGTGACGCACTCATGTATGACAGATCATTTGAAAAGAACTGAATAAAAAATCTTAATTAGATATACATAAGATTTTTGTCTTATGTAGGATCTGTCACTTTGTTGCAAATGTTCAAAGTAAACTTGTGCATATAAAAATATCTGCTGAAAATACAAATAATATTACTTCTCAGGTTGTTAACATGGAGTGTAAATGAGTGGTCTTATCAAATTTCAAGTTATTTCATGTCAGCTAGAGACAATATTCATTAGGCAGAAAGTGCATTTTTACAGTGGCAGAGACTGGAGCAAAATAAGTCTAATCAACAAAAACATAAAACAATGGAAGATGAGCTATGTTCTTAATGAATGAGAAGTTTCCCCTGTCTTCAAAAATACAAAAGATGCAAACTAAGTAACAGGTAAGTGCTCAGCAGGGCCATGATACAAGAGAAAAAATAATCAGTTGTAATATATTTAATCTACCATACTGTACTGTCTCAATCATCACTTTCTTTTATTTTGAGGCAAAAGACTATCTAGTTACTATGCACACAATGTAACTCGGCCTTTTTGCAAGGGATGCAGGGAACATACGCATGTGGGGAGGGGAGGTACAGTGGAAACAAGTTCCACCTCTTTCTCACAAGACAGGTAGGACACTAGAATCAACATTGCATTCACAGTGCCTGCTACAAAGCTAGTGTATGGTTTATTGTATAATAGCTTATGTTATAATGTTGGAAATGGGTGGAAACTGCATAGCTAAATGACAATAAAATTTCATTCATTCATTCAATTTCATTCATTCATTCATTCGTTCATACCAGCCTGAAGTCATGCAGGTTTTTCTGATTCCTTTGCTCCCAGGAAAGGGCCAAGTTCTACTGAACACATAGTAACTGTTCTGTTGTTTTATCCATCACTGCTACAACTTGAACAACTGAGAAATGTTTTCGCAGTCTGGCATCAATTTGTAAACAAAAGAAAACCTTCGAAAAAAAAGTGTGGGTGTTTTAATATGTGATCATTGATGACATATGGATGTTTGTGTGTATTACTTCTCGCATTAACACATAGTATGTGTGGAAGTGCTGAGGAGGAAACCAAATTTGAAATACTCCTTCAAAACATGATAGATTCCCAAAGAATAATGTACAGGCATTAATACAATTGATTAAAGAGTCATTTCAGACACACTTGATTAGTTTACTTCATTTGAAAACTACCATACAATTACAGCAACTAGTCTACAGTAACTTAGCTGTTATTTCCAGTATCAACAGTAAGAGTAATTATGTGGTTGTTGGTAAAATGAGCTGCTGTGTACATGAAAGCAGAATATCATTGATACCAAACAGAAGCAGTCATAAGTATATTAATATGAGTACTCTTTCCAATTGTTGTGCTGATCTCATTGTCACATAAGTATAACAGAAAGTAAATAGGTATTTGAATATTATGGAATTCAGATTTTTGCAGCAGTGGTACAAAGAATAGTTTAATTGGGATAGCAATAATATTCTGAAACTGATATTGTTTACATTAATATATTTGTTGTACAGTCACAAAATTTTGGAGATGTATTTTTATCATCAAATATTGATATATGCACAAAATATGATGGAATGCAATCCAATGTACCAAAATGGTTATTCAGCACCTAAATTGTGTTTTTTTTTTTCAACTGCTCAATTGATTATGGTTGTACTATTTCCTTGTCACCACGTGTGTCAGATACACATTCTTGTACTTTAAGAAGTTGATCAAGATGTAAGGTGATTCATGCAAATGCATATAATGAATTCATCATTTATATAGGTGCTTTGACAGTTGATAATCTATGCCACACCAGGATTAGGACCTGGAGCAGCCTCCTTGTCATAAACAATTGCCTTAACCAACGAAGCCATAAAGTGCAGCTCCATTAGTGACTAAAACTTTCAGTGTAACCTATGTTCCCCTTCTAGTACTTCTAAAATGTACAATCGAGGGTTCTACCATGAGGTACATGGGATTAGTACTACTAAAGGAACATATTTTGTGAAGAGATTCATCAAAGCAATGAACTCAAAAAACTCAATAAAATCAGTTCAATATAAAATCTTATTTAAGTGTGAGGGGGGTGGGGGTGGGGGTGGGGGGGAGGGGAGGAGAATCAGATAGAAGAAAGAAGATTGGTTGAGAAATAGGATCAGAATATGGTCTTCACTCATTCTGTCAACAGCTATTCTTTACAAATAATCATGAGACCCAGTTATCAAGAGCCCACAACTGAAAAATGTGGTTATAACAATTACAGATAATTGCCCACCTTGTAGGAAAAGCACAAAACTAATCAAAAGAAACTGAACTGAGTTAATTATTTCACTTTTCTATACACCAACAAAAGAACAAAATATGAATATGAAAAGGACTTTTTTGAAACAATATGGAAAGGTATCCATTTATGTGGAGCTGCTTCATTTATGGCACATATTGCTAACTTTTGAGCTACCACTATTTTTGTAGTCTAAGTGAACACTTTCATACACACAGACACTCACATGCACCCACCAGCTGCAGAAAGGGAAGTACATGGCCCTTTGTTAACCCTTCACTCATGAGGTGACTCTTCTGCAAAATATACTGTGAGATGGGGTCTCTGAAACCCTTATGTTTAAGGCACAAATCATATAAAATTTACAATTTAATTTATGTAACATTTATTTTCAGAATTAGTTAAATGTTGTTTAAACACTCCTTGTTTATTTTATTGCAATAAACAAAGCCTGCAATATTTTACTTTTTATCACACAAAATCTCGTATCTTTGAGGACTTTTTAAGCAGTACAAATAAATGAACTGTTATAGAAATGAATTTTAAGTTTGGCAAAATTATATTATCTCTGTAGCAAGTAAATTTTCAAAAGAAACTAAATTCTAGGGTTTAAACTTGCACATAAATGTTGCCCTTTGTAGGTACAGAATTGACAGTCAGTACTAGGACCTATATTTTCATTTAATACAACTTGGAACACATTTGGTTTGAACTAACACTTTAAGCATTTCATTGGAGGAACATGAAGGTCTCCATCACAATTGTCCTGAAGTTCCTTCTCTAAATGATCCTCCACTAGCAGAACTGTGATTACTGGCTACTGTAAAATTGTTCATCATTTTCATCTATTTCTTAATGTCTATCACTGACATCTTTCTCCAGCCACTGATTAATAATACCATCAAACTCGGGATCATCAAAACTGGCACATTACTGTGAACATATACTGAAGAAAACAAGTACATAGTTCACAAGGTGTGGTCTAGGAGACCCCCAACACAACAATAAACCAAGAAGGTGATAATGCAACCAATAGCAAAATATGGCAGGGATGGATGGGGGATTGAGGGGGCAGGGGGCAGGGGGCAGGGGGCAGGGGGTAGAAAAGCAGCCCACCAGAATTAACTTTGGAGAGCAATTTCCAAAATTTTCTCATTGTCTGAGAGACCACACATAATTAATTAAGGGTTAAATAATTTAGTGGTATATAGAAGAGTAAAAATTGTGCTAGTGGCCTCTTTGTTATGAGAATATAATGCTGTTTATACTGTAATTGAACTTATTGATGAAGCCCATTGTATAAGAAAATAGTGAACGGCTAATAAAGATTCTTATTCTTATTCTTATTGCCACTGGATGTTAAGGCTATAGATGGCTTAAGCTCTATTGTTCAGCAAATGAGTCAATGAGAACAAAATATACAATACATTAACAAACTTAACTACATATTCATGTGGAGCAAATGTAAATAAGTTTTGGCAAACATTCATCCATAAGAACAGTACTAAAACAATAAAATTTTTTGTCAGAAGGAAGATTTCTACTCTTATCATCTTTTATGGAATGCCTACAGTTTGAAGTGGAGGGTCCCATAAATATTATTGAAATAATGCATATCTTGTTTTGAATACAGAAAATTAATAATATTATTAATAATTTAAAACAAAATTTATTTAATAATATTTGAATATGGTTCATACATACTGTGATAATAAGGAGGACGAAATGTATGTTCTTGCACTGACCATCTAGGTGGGAATATGACAAAATCAGCAATAGCTGTTCCTGGTTTGTTTGAAGGGCAGGTAAGTACAGTAAAGATTGAGGGATCCTGCAAGTAGATGAAACAGTAAAGTTTACTTAACAGAGTGAAATTATATTCATGGGTTTTTGTTGCATATGATATTTGTTAGATGTTTTAATGTACATGAATGCCTGTAGTCAGAAATAACACTTTTCTGTTTCAGAAAGAACTCTACTTATAATAAACCTCTTTAACAGCACTGTTGAAGACAAGTTAGTTTGTTATTCTATTTCAGCATTAATGCAAATACTAAGAATATTTTAAGTAATTGTGTTAACCTCATTTCAAATGGCTAATGCACATGATAACAAATACAGACTAGCTTTTAGATACATTTATGTAGAAAACTTTCATGGAGGCTTAATATGAAGATTTTATAAAGTGTTTATTCAAGGCACTAGCATGTCACTGAACTATAGGAATTAAATGGCCTAATACAAACATGTAAGTACATTCTACAGGATAAATATTGTATATAATAATTAAACTAACTGAAAAATCAAGTGAAAACCTATTGATCTAACCATTATAAGCAGTCTACACAACAAGACTGTATGAAGCAGATTCCTTTTCATTAGTGAACAATTGCTTAACCATATGTAATGTATCATCAATATTATATAGGAGAGGGAAGATTCATTAAATAATTTAAAAAATTCAACAGTTAGTTTCAGATGTCTCTGCACAAACCATGGAACATGCTGCAGTGGCTTATGTGGAAGTGAGCAGTATAATAAGAAACTGCACACATTCTGTAAATATGGCTGAGTGTTTTCAGGTGTACATAAATATTTTCTTTACAAAATATCACTGTAATCCAGAAAATATCAGGCTACCAGTGCAGATAACTGCACTGTAGGTGCAACAGCATTGGAGTAGTATCTGTGAAGAGTCCAGACTAATCTACAGTCCCTGCCAACAGCCTATTCAGTAGTTGCAGGGGCAATAGTCAGGATGACTGATTGATCTGGCCTTGAAACATTAGCCCACCATGGCCTTGTTGTGTTGGAATGATGAACAACTAAAAGAAAGGGGAAACTACCACTGTTATTATTTACCATGGATGTGTACTTCTTCTGCACAGTTTAGTGATGATAGCATCTGTTTGAAAAAATGGTACAGAGGTAAAGTAGTTCTGTCAGAGGCATCCCCTATCCTACTGAAAGCAGTGCCTCCTGGGAAAGCAGCCACGTGGTCAATGAACCTAACTACAACCACTGTTTGGCATTCTACTTGGGCATGACCACTAACAAACTAACTGTTTGCATGAATGGCCACTGCTAAAATATTTCCAGGAGACAGCTAGAGGAGAACACTCCCTGGGCCTTATCCTTAATTCTTGTAGCCCCCTGTTCTCAACCTTCACTAGTGTTTGTCCTCCACCTGCCTTTATCCCCTTCCCTGCTCCTATTCCAGCCTCACACATGCCTTCAGCACAATTCCATAATCCCTTCTCTTTCTTTGCTTTGTTTAGTATCCTTTGACTACCATATTTATGATTCATTACTAAAATGAGTCGCATCTCACAAATATTTGGAAGTAACTTCTAGAAAAGTTCAGAGATGGTACAGAATTCTAGATATGCTTAAACATATTCATTTTGACTGTGTCAACAGAGAAATTCACATGAAGAACTGTTTGGTTACAAATTCCAAAGCTCACATTCCAGTGCTGCTGATAAGCACATCTAAAAGTAGAAAAACATTGAATTTTGTTTGTTTCTTTGTTAAGGAGGAAGGGGGGATTGATGAGTGATGGTTGTAAAGCAGGGGCAAGAAGAGACATGAGCAAGGAGGAGCCAGAAGAGTGAGGTCAAACAAAGTACACTGGTAAGTACTGTCTCAGCTTCAGTCCAGATATGACAGGAGGAAGGGTAAGTACTATGATGTAGATTAAGAAGAAGAAGCAAAAGAGAGATGAACTGAGTAGTGCAGTAAAAACTATGATGAAGGTGGAAAAGGTGATGGCACAAAACCAAAATCAGCATGACTCTGTCCTCTGCCAATCTTTTCATGGGTCACCAGGAAGATGCATTCTTCAACACCCAGAAACTGAATCCCCTGGCTTCATACAGATTTTACAATGGAGGCTTTCACAACCAGATGTCTGAACTGCTCATAAATCTTCTGGGTTGTATGGTCATGGTCTATGTAACCTTTTCATTCCTGATGTTTTACACAGAGCTGTGCTGGACTTATTCATAGGTACTCCTGGTTCCATTGAATCTTGCTGTGAGGTGGTAGCAAGAGTTGGAAGCATGTCCCATTGTGCCCACTGGAGAAACCTGGGGCACAGAGCGCAGTAATGTCTCCCTCTCATTTTGGAACCTTCAGTCAGAGCAGTTGGCCCCTGCCTCTGGTCCTGTTCTGTCCTGTTTCATATTCCTAGGCTGGCAGTCACCTTTATCTCTGGCCCCAGGATGAGCCCTTTCATTACTCTGTAGTTTTAATAATTTATTGTTTCACTGCCTGCCTTCCAACATTTACCCATCATGCCCTCCATATCCTGTACATCCCTATAACATAGGCAACTGTGGCAAATGTACCTGCTCCACCACCAAACTCATGAACGTTGACACCAACAATCTTTCCCAGGTTTTATTCTTCCATAACTGCCCCAAATTCTATGCACAAAAATCAGTTAGATAGTCTCCCTCTCTCACCCTTTGACTAATACAGCCCCCACTTCCAAAACCTCTTAAGCATCCCCCTTGTCACAAAGCACCACCCAGGCTTTGACTACCTCAATACATTAGACTGTACCATCTTAAATCAAGCCCTGAAATGAGATATTCACTCCCTGATGTCCTCCACACACCACCTACTGTCACCTTCCCTCACTCTCTTAACCTTCATAACATCCCAGACATACCATATGTCATTCCCAAACCATTATAACCTACCACAAGATTCCTACCCTGTACCTGTACCCATTCACTAGCAAGTAATTCAGCCCTACCACTGGTAAATCATACAGTATGAAAGGCAGAGCAATTTATGCAACCACATATGCTGTTTATCAACTAAGACAGCACTGCACAGCATTTTACACATGGAAATGAGCATCACAACACTAGCTGACTGCATATGTGGCGACTATTGACCAACTTGCGTGTAATATCTTTGTTTGGCAAGCTCTTTGCGAGCAGTGCACAGAGAATCAAGAATGTATATAACTCTATATGTGTGCTTCTGAGTAATAAAATAGTGCTTATTACATGTGTTATAGTAGGCATCATTGGATCTGGCAATCCTACAAAACTAAACCCATACTGGTGACTCCAAATTTTGTTTGCGAGTGCTATGACGAACTCTTGTACCATGAATGGTACACAATGGATTGCTTGCCACCCGCTACACTGCACACGTGCCAACTAGGTTTTCCAACAGACACTTTGGCATTGTTTTCCAATTATCGACCTTGTGTTCGCAATAGTTCGATGCAGTTTGTGAACACACCTACTAGCTGTGCTCAACAGGACAGTGCTTCTACATTCCCACAGCCATGTGTGCCAGCATCAGATATGAACAATAACTTTTCGTTACCATACATGAGTCAGCAGTCGTGTGGCAGTGTTCCGTACCAACAGAATGTTTTTTGCACACAAAACTTTGAATGGGAACATTTTACATTGAATATGAACTTTACACGTGTTCTGAGTGCTCAACAATGGCTGACATAATGTGCTCAGACCCCACTGACTATGTTTATGGGTTTACCAACTGCCAGTGTGAACTGTACAACCGAATCAGTGGTGGTACAAATTGAGCTGGATGCTCAAGACAGGAAATTTCATGTTTATCCTGGAACTCCAGATTTTGCATCACCGCCACTGCTACTGACCTGTCGGCCTGAGACACACAAGTGTGAGCATTACAGGTTTGCCATACTGCATTGCGTGTGGGTCCATCATCCCCATCAGTGTTCATGATCAACAATGGTACTGTCCATAGAATCAATACCACAGAAGGTCCTCTGGTACGTGCAAAGGCTAGGCATTTAAACCTTGAAAAACTTAAAACACACCAAAGCTATTATTCAGGAACTTTTAGACAGTAAGACTGTTCTCCCTTCCTCCAGTAGTTGGTCATCACCCATTCATTTGGTGCCCAAGAAAGATGACACTTTCCGCCTCTGCGGTGACTATCAGGCGCTTAACACCAGAACAATTGTAGCTAATTATCCCATCCCAAATATTCAAGACTTTGCTTCCCAACTGCATGGGGCACAAATTTTCAGTGCAATCGACTGTCACAAGACATACCACCAACTGCCAGTGCCACCGGAGGACATTGAAAAAACCGCTATCATCACCCCATTTGGGTTGTTTGAGTATTTAAAAATGCTGAACAGATGTGGTAACAGTTCATCAACTCATTGTTTGGAAAACTGGACTTTGCATATGCGTACCTGGATGACTTGTTAATTTTTTCTTCCTCCCTCGAGGAACATGAACTTCATTTAATACAGTATTACAACTATTACAAGCAAACGGTGTCACAGTGAACAATGATAAGTAACAACTTTGCCGCACTAGTGTCACTTTTCTGAGCCATGGGATTTCTGTTGACAGCATCCACCCCCTACCAGAATGGGTCAAGGCCATTAGTACGGTGCCTTTGCCCAAAGATTTTCAGGGTCTCTGCCACTTCCTTGGAATGGTAAATTACTACCACAGACACATCCCCCACGCCACCAACATACAAGCCCCACTGACGGATGCTCACACTTCAGGGTCTCAGGCGGTCACGTGGACTCCAGATATGCGTCGCCCATTTGATAACCTAAAGTTGGCCCTACAGGCAGCCTCACTTACTAGAGACGTGAGTGGTACAACAGTGGGGGCGGTACTTCAGCAATCTGTGGGTTCTGTTGTACAGCCGCTCAGATTTTTCTCCCACAAACTGTCTGCTTCCCAACATAAATAGTCAACCTTCGACTGGGAACTATTTGTTATTTACGCCGCTACCATATATTTACAAGATGATATATAAAGTCGCCATCTCGTGGTATTCAATGACCACAAACCACTGGTTATACTTTCTGTAACCCAGGCAAGGACTCATCTCCAAGACGTTTTCAGCATATGGACCTCATATGTCAGTTGATGGATGAAATACGTTATGTCAGAGGGGCAGACAACGTCACTGCTGATTTTCTATCTCATGTGTCGGTTTTATCTTCACAACTGGACCTCAGTGAACTCCATACATTGCAAACAGAGGATACTGAACTTGCCGCATTGCACTCCAATGTTAAAACAGGGTTCAAACTAGAGTTATGGAGACTTCCTGGGCTTTCGTCACCCATCTGGTGCAACATTTCAACAGGACACATACGTCTGGTGATTCCTGCACCTCTCCAATGGGACATTTTTAACAGTATCCATGACTTGGCACACCCTGGTATATGCGCCACCACACGTCTGGTATCTGAACGTTTCATTTGGCCTGGGGTAGTAAAACAATGTTGCATTTGGGCGTGAAGGTATGTGGCTTGTCAGCACGCAAAAGTAGGACATCATGCACAGCCCCCCATGGGTACATTCAATGTGGCAAAAAGAAGATTCCAGCATATACACATTGATATCATTGGACCCTTACCCCCTCAGGCCCCTTCCATTACATACTGTCTACCATTGACAAGTTTACCTGCTGGGTAGAGGTAATTCCTCTTACTACTATCACAGCTGACTCAGTGGCCCGAGCCCTTTTATTAATGTGGATCTCGCGCTTTGGCTGCCCAGTTTCTATCACCACTGACCAGGGCCGCCAGTTTGAGTCTGCCCTCTTCCAACAGCTTTGTGAACAGTGTGGTGAAACGATTTAGGACTACAGCATACCATCCCCAGAACAATGGGCTTGTCGAATGCTGGCACTGAAAACTTAAAGTTTCCCTGATGTGCCACGGAGGTGAGTGGGCCGACGCCTTACCATGGGTAATGTTAGGCATTCGGCCTGCATACAAAGAGGACCTTGGCATGTCCCTGGCAGAAGTACTGTACAGAGAACCCATCACACTCCCAACAGAGCTGGTCGAGCCTTCACTCCCTCCAGATCCAATCTGCGACATATGTTGGGCATGTTAAGGCGCTAATAACTAACAACGGAGGGGTATCTGTTGAGAGGCCAGACAAACGTGTGGTTCCTGAAGAGGGGCAGCAGCCTTTTCAGTAGTTGCAAGGGCAACAGTCTGGATGATTGACTGATCTGGCCTTGTAACATTAACCAAAACGGCCTTGCTGTGCTGGTACTGCGAACGGCTGAAAGCAAGGGGAAACTACGGCCGTAATTTTTCCCGAGGGCATGAAGCTTTACTGTATGATTAAATGATGATGGCGTCCTCTTGGGTAAAATATTCCAGAGGTAAAATAGTCCTCCATTCGGATCTCCGGGCAGGGACTACTCAAGAGGATGTCGTTATCAGGAGAAAGAAAACTGGCGTTCTACGGATCGGAGCGTGGAATGTCAGGTCCCTTAATTGGGCAGGTAGGTTAGAAAATTTGAAAATGGAAATGGATAGGTTAAAGTTAGATATAGTGGGAATTAGTGAAGTTCGGTGGCAGGAGGAACAAGACTTCTGGTCAGGTGACTACAGGGTTATAAACACAAAGTCAAATAGGGGTAATGCAGGAGTAGGTTTAATAATGAATAGGAAAATAGGAACACGGGTAAGCTACTACAAACAGCTTAGTGAACGCATTATTGTGGCCAAGATAGATACGAAGCCCACACCTACTACAGTAGTACAAGTTTATATGCCAACTAGCTCTGCAGATGACGAAGAAATTGAAGAAATGTATGATGAAATAAAAGAAATTATTCAGATAGTGAAGGGAGACGAAAATTTAATAGTCATGGGTGACTGGAATTCGAGTGTAGGAAAAGGGAGAGAAGGAAACGTAGTAGGTGAATATGGATTGGGGCTAAGAAATGAAAGAGGAAGCCGCCTGGTAGAATTTTGCACAGAGCACAACTTAAATCATAGCTAACACTTGGTTTAAGAATCATGATAGAAGGTTGTATACATGGAAGAACCCGGGAGATACTAAAAGGTATGAGATAGATTATATAATGGTAAGACAGAGATTTAGGAACCAGGTTTTAAATTGTAAGACATTTCCAGGGGCAGATGTGAACTCTGACCACAATCTATTGGTTATGACCTGTAGATTAAAACTGAAGAAACTGCAAAAAGGTGGGAATTTAAGGAGCTTGGACCTGGATAAACTGAAAGAACCAGAGGTTGTACAGAGTTTCAGGGAGAGCATAAGGGAACAATTGACAGGAATGGGGGAAAGAAATACAGTAGGAGAAGAATGGGTAGCGTTGAGGGATGAAGTAGTGAAGGCAGCAGAGGATCAAGTAGGTAAAAAGACGAGGGCTAGTAGAAATCCTTGGGTAACAGAAGAAATATTGAATTTAATTGATGAAAGGAGAAAATATAAAAATGCAGTAAATGAAGCAGGCAAAAAGGAATACAAACGTCTCAAAAATGAGATCGACAGGAAGTGCAAAATGGCTAAGCAGGGATGGCTAGAGGACAAATGTAAGGATGTAGAGGCTTATCTCACTAGGGGTAAGATAGATACTGCCTACAGGAAAATTAAAGAGACCTTTGGAGAAAAGAGAACCACTTGTATGAACATCAAGAGCTCAGATGGAAACCCAGTTCTAAGCAAAGAAGGGAAAGCAGAAAGGTGGAAGGAGTATACAGAGGGTCTATACAAGGGCGATGTACTTGAGGACAATATTATGGAAATGGAAGAGGATGTAGATGAAGATGAAATGGGAGATACGATACTGCGTGAAGAGTTTGACAGAGCACTGAAAGACCTGAGTCGAAACAAGGCCCCCGGAGTAGACAATATTCCATTGGAACTACTGACGGCCTTGGGAGAGCCAGTCCTGACAAAACTCTACCATCTGGTGAGCAAGATGTATGAAACAGGTGAAATACCCTCAGACTTCAAGAAGAATATAATAATTCCAATCCCAAAGAAAGCAGGTGTTGACAGATGTGAGAATTAGCGAACAATCAGTTTAATAAGCCACAGCTGCAAAATACTAACACGAATTCTTTACAGACGAATGGAAAAACTAGTAGAAGCCAACCTCGGGGAAGATCAGTTTGGATTCCGTAGAAATGTTGGAACATGTGAGGCAATACTGACCTTACAACTTATCTTAGAAGAAAGATTAAGGAAAGGCAAACCTACGTTTCTAGCATTTGTAGATTTAGAGAAAGCTTTTGACAATGTTGACTGGAATACTCTCTTTCAAATTCTATAGGTGGCAGGGGTAAAATACAGGGAGCGAAAGGCTATTTACAATTTGTACAGAAACCAGATGGCAGTTATAAGAGTCGAGGGACATGAAAGGGAAGCAGTGGTTGGGAAGGGAGTAAGACAGGGTTGTAGCCTTTCCCCAATGTTATTCAATCTGTATATTGAGCAAGCAGTAAAGGAAACAAAAGAAAAATTCGGAGTAGGTATTAAAATCCATGGAGAAGAAATAAAAACCTTGAGGTTCGCCGATGACATTGTAATTCTGTCAGAGACAGCAAAGGACTTGGAAGAGCAGTTGAACAGAATGGATGGTGTCTTGAAGGGAGGATATAAGATGAGCATCAACAAAAGCAAAACAAGGATAATGGAATGTAGTCGAATTAAGTCGGGTGATGTTGAGGGTATTAGATTAGGAAATGAGACACTTAAAGTAGTAAAGGAGTTTTGCTATTTGGGGAGCAAAATAACTGATGATGGTCGAAGTAGAGAGGATATAAAATGTAGACTGGCAATGGCAAGGAAAGCGTTTCTGAAGAAGAGAAATTTGTTAACATCGAGTATAGATTTAAGTGTCAGGAAGTCATTTCTGAAAGTATTTGTATGGAGTGTAGCCATGTATGGAAGGGAAACATGGACAGTAAATAGTTTGGACAAGAAGAGAATAGAAGCTTTCGAAATGTGGTGCTACAGAAGAATGCTGAAGATTAGATGGGTAGATCACATAACTAATGAAGAGGTACTGAATAGGATTGGGGAGAAGAGGAGTTTGTGGCACAACTTGACCAGAAGAAGGGATCGGTTGGTAGGACATGTTCTGAGGCATCAAGGGATCACCAATTTAGTATTGGAGGGTAAAAATCGTAGGGGGAGACCAAGAGCTGAATACACTAAGCAGATTCAGAAGGATGTAGGTTGCAGTAGGTACTGGGAGATGAAGAAGCTTGCACAGGATAGAGTAGCGTGGAGAGCTGCATCAAACCAGTCTCAGGACTGAAGACCACAACAACAACAACAACTAACATTCATGTACCCCCTCCTCGACCACGCACTCCCTCCCATATTTCTGCATAAGGACTTGGCATTGTGCACTCACATCATGGTGCACGGTGACACCATCCAACTGGCACTCAGAATTCTATACTCAAGCCCACATAGAGTCATATCGCGGCGTACCAACACATGTGAAGTGCTCATTAACGGCACACCTCAAATGGTAACTGTCTGCTGCCTCAAACTGGTGTGGGCTCTGGGAGAACTGCCTGATACTGCACCCAGTCAGCCCCCACATCCTGCTACACCTGCATCGCATGAGACATCTACGGACGGTCTGTGGGTAAGTGACGCCCATTCCTGCACATGTGACGTTACCCACTCCCAGTCATTTGACAGTGCTACAGGTGCTTGTGACATTCCACTAGAGAGTGACATGTGTGATGACTCCCGCTCCTATAGGCAGCCCCCCGCTTCTCCCTTGTTAGGATTTAGTGATGTATCAGGGGCCAGCATCGGAACGTGTGATGCCACCACCATCGACTCTTGTGGAGATTCTGTCAACCCATATACAGAAGAGGTAGTGAATGTCAACACAGATTTTCTTTGCAGCTCTAAAGTGTTTTTTGTTATGTATCTGGATAACGTGTGTATCTTCTACAAATGAGCCAGCATCCCCAATGACAACTTAACCCACATTCATCTTCTCCAATCTGTCCCCTTGCCTGTTGGTATTGACCATCAATGGTAAAAGTCCTACTTACTGCAACAGGCATTCAGGTCCACTACCCTGGCTCGTCACAACCCACCATCCCGTCCCAGATCCCTCAACTGCTGTACGAGGATTTGCCCAGTCAGGCAGGACCATCTGCCCCCTCACTGGCTTTAAGACTTCAGTTACTAATGTTATGTAAGGTATGGTTTCAGTTTAAACACACTCTCCCTTCCCCCTGGGTGTTTCCTTTACACATATGCCCCAATATTTATGTTTTGTGCTCCACACTCTAAGGGATCATTGGATCCAGCAATCCTACAACACAAAACCCATACATAAATAGCCTTAAAAGAGCTGCCAGCCATGGGTTGCCCAGTTCTCAGTTCCTGAACAAGTTCTACAGCATGACTCAAAGAACCTGAGTGCCTGCTACACCACATGAGTTAGTTAGTTATTTGGATCCCCTCAGCTAATGCTTTTATTTTTTCACATTTGTTGCCCTCACTTCCTTCTTTCGCTTAGTTATTTATCTTTTAATCATTTTTCCTCCTAGTTCTTAACTGTGCCATTCATTTCTATCCTCATTTTGTCTTTTATCCCTCAATATGTCTTCATCATCTCTAAACTGAAACATTGATTACCAATGTACTATGTTTGACTTCCTACTTTCTATAGCACCTTCTCCATCATGCTTGTCTACCCTTGCCCACACAACAGGTGATGCCCTCTCATCCTGGTGTGAGAGAGACCTGCCCTTTCTTTTTAATCTTCCCCATTGTATCTGTCTCTTCTCCCTCAGGAAGGAACTAATTGTTCAGGAAGATACAATGGTGTCATTTACTGTTATATGTGTTTATTGGCAGTAGTTAATATTTTTCTTCCTTCAGATAAGTGTAATGACCAGCAATTCTGTCTCATAATTTTATAGTTTTCATGTATGAATTTTCCTTTTGACAAAAAAACCTCACATTTTATGAGATTTCAAACAAACATCAGCACCAGAAGTAGACATTGATGATCTTACACTAACCGAGACACACTGAGTAAAATCACTGGGATATAGTTGGAAAACAAGTTAAAATAAACTCATCACAAAGATAAACTAATAAAGAAGCTCTGTTCACCACGTTTTAGCATCAGAAGCATTTCTCATTAGGAAGACCTGAGACAAGAGCATTGCCTTATTCAACACATTTTCATTCCTATGTTACTGTACAGAATTGTCTCCCAGGATAGTGACAAAAGAAAAAAAATGTTTATTAAGTGGAAGTGAGTAGTATAATAAGAAATTGCACACATTCTGTAAATATGGCTCAGTGTTTTCAGGTGTGCATAAATATTTTCTTTACAAAATATCACTGTAATCCAGTAAATATAAGGCTACCAGTGCAGATAAGCAGCAGCTGTTTAGTATAACAGATGAGGCAGGAGCCTATTTCCAAAGTAGCATAAATTAATTAAATTAAATTTGATATTATTAATTTATTCATTGATTAATTAAAATTGATTAAATTTAGATAACGCAAGTACGAATAGCAATATGGAGTATTGTGATAGACTTTTTTTTAATGCAGTACACGAATTAAGTTTCTATGATTTCCTAATCTTTAGTTAATGCGTGCATTGACTTGTTCCACATGCCTGAAGGTTCTCCTTTTAATGGGATTTACAGAACATGATGAATGTATGACTGAATTCTTACAGTAACATATAATCTTCATTAGTCTGTATTAGTATACTTTATGCAAAAGCTCAGCCAGCACCATTTATTATCTCTGGTCATCTTGACACTGGTTTATTCTGGTTGTTTTCTTGCTTTTCTGGATAAGATACATTTTTCTTATGGTTAGTGTTAGTATTTTCTATTTTGTTTAGATACATTTACACAAATAAGACGTAAGAGCCTTGAAAATGGTACTCCAATTTGTACAGTCTGAAAATCACATCCGTAAGCAATAATTTGGTTGTTAATGTTGGCTGAGGTAATTTCTGCTATATGTCTCCTACTATGGAGATGAGACTGAAACCATTTTTTCACAACTCATTGTACTAGTAGCTCCATTTTAGTGTAGAGTATACACACATTCCACATTGTTGTTGTTGTTGTTGTTGTTGTCTTCAGTCCTGAGACTGGTTTGATGCAGCTCTCCATGCTACTCTATCCTGTGCAAGCTTCTTCATCTCCCAGTACTTACTGCAACCTACATCCTTCTGAATCTGCTTAGTATATTCATCTCTTGGTCTCCCTCTACGATTTTTACCTTCCATGCTGCCCTCCAATGCTAAATTTGTGATCCCTTGATGCCTCAGAACATGTCCTACCAACCGGTCCCTTCTTCTTGTCAAGTTGTGCCACAAACTCGTCTTCTCGCCAATTCTATTCAATACCTCCTCATTAGTTATGTGATCTACCCATCTAATCTTCAGCATTCTTCTGTAGCACCACATTTCAAAAGCTTCTATTCTCTTCTTGTCCAAACTATTTATCGTCCATGTTTCACTTCCATACATGGATACACTCCAAAATTACAACTCACTCGAAATACATAGTGCATAATTGCGCTATGTATTTCCAAGATAAGCTAAACTCATCATGTAAATGTAAACATTGGCATAAATGTGCACTGTTACTATATATTGCTGATTTTAACAATTGACAAGCACCAAAGGAATGATACATATGTAGATATGCCAAGCTCCACAAGGTATTTTTACTGGTGACAAACCTGTTTGTAATTTTATTTTTGACAAACCTTTGTGGAGTGTGTAATATACTTTCCACTAAAATGTTAACATGGCATGACTAATGAGCACACAGTGGAACATGACATACAACTGAAAAAGTTTTTGAAGATCTAAAAATGACAGTCTTATCTGTAGAAATTGGTCAATGAAAAACAGTTTTGAACACGATCTTGGCTGTAAAACATTTCTTTAAAGTACATACAGATTGCTCCTTCTCATTTCTCATTATCAGAAACTTCAATCACGTTTACAGTAGTATTTGCCTATGACAGGACACAAACTGCAGTAGCATCTGATTTCTCATTTAATTGCTCAGTAAAGTAGTTACACATAAATATCTATAATCTCAAAGTAATTTTTTTCCTTTGATTGATATGTTTACTGTAGTCCTGACAAGAATGCAGAGATAGCAGAATTTCATGCTCTAGTTTACACTTTATGATAGAGAGTTACTTGCACTTTTGATAGTATTCCCTGGTTTCTTCTCCTGTATGTTAGCCTTTGGCCCATGTGATTGTACCAGTTAGTGGGAAGCAACATTAAGTTTCAGGTATATAATTATGAAAGCACAGACCACCACTACCCTTCTGTGGTGCCTTTCTATACTACATTAACTATACTCTCTTTAATGGTGACAGAGGATTATTATTGTGAAATATTTGTGAAGCACTTGTTTTTTTTACTTTTAAAAAATAAAGAAGTGAAATTAAAAAAATACTTACACAATGATCAAACTGCACTGCATTGATAACCATGAAGAGAGACAAGTCATATTTATATGGCACATAATTCCCATGCCACGCAACGACATCAAAAGGGCTGTGCCCTTGCTGAGCAACAAACAGATGTCCTTGGAATTTACTAATAACTCGGTACTGATTTTCTTCAACTGAACGGTCTTCAAACCATGCAACAGGTGTGAGAAAGTCCCGTGGATTGGCAAGACCATTTGCACCTTAAAATGAAAATGCTTTTAGTTCATCGATCAAGACATGGGATGAATGCTAATATCACATTACAGTACAACAATAAAACAACTGCCGGCCAGTGTGGCCGAGCGGTTCTAGGCGCTTCAGTCTGGAACCGTGGGACTGCTGCGGTCGCAGGTTCGAATCCTACCTCGGGCATGGATGTGTGTGATGTCCTTAGGTTAGTTAGGTTTAAGTAGTTCTAAGTTCTAGGGGACTGATGACCTCAGATGTTAAGTCCCATAGTGCTCAGAGCCATTTGAACCATCTGAATAAAACAACTGGCAGATCAGATGTTTAACTAACTGTCCTCCTTACTTAATCTGAGCTCATTTATAACAGTTCACCAATACAAAGTGCAAGCAAATAAAGTGGACTCTAATAACCCATCATTATTACAAGCAAGTAGATAAAGTGGACTCTGACAATCCATCATTATTACAAGCAACATGATAGTGGAGTTTTGCATTGTATGACTAAGTTATCTCGACTACAAGCCTTAGCATATATATTTGCTTTGTAATGACCTGCATACTCTTGTTTCATAAGTAAGCCCATAAACTATGAATTGTGGGACAAGAAATAGTCACAACATTATTTAACAATAAAGGAAACTCCTGGATGGAACAGTACATAATATACAGGAAAGGCAACTGATCACCTATACTGGACTGTAGTGAGGCAAATAACAGAGAACAATTCACACATTAGCTTTCAAGCTATTGCTCTTTTTCTCACAATAGTACATGCAGTCATGAACACAACTACACAGGTGTCCAAAGTCACACTTCCACACTGCGACTGATTATTGATTATTAAGGGCAGTTGCCTAGGTGGGTGGAGATGAGAAGACGGCAAGGAAGGACACATGAGGCAAGGAGGGGGTAGCTGGATAGTGTGGGGCAGGTCTTTTGACAGATGACTCACTGACTGCACAACTAAAGGATTTCGGAGGGTAGGGTGTATAAGTGATAGAGGATGGAGGGGGTGGAAAAGGGAATTAGAGGTAGATGGAAATGAAAAGGAAGACAGGAAGCACAAAGAGAAAAAAAAGGGAAATAGGTGGGGAAGAGGGGGGATGGGAGGGAGGGAGAGAGAGAAAGAGAGAGAGTGAGAGAGAGAGAGAGAGAGAGAGAGAGAGAGAGAGAGAGAGAGAGAGAGAGAGAGAGGATGTTTTTCACATGAGGGGTGGAGGGGCGGGGCAGGGGGGGGGGGTAAGAAGAGTGGTGGGAGAAGGCAGTACACAATCTGAAGGTAAGATAGGGCAGTGAATAACAGGTTAGTGGAGGTTTAAGTCAAGATGACTGTGATAATGTAGGATATCCTGGCTAGACAATTGCCACCTGTGTAGTTGAGAGAAACTTGAGGTGAAAGTGTGTATCCAAAAGCCTCGTGAGTTGAAACAGCTGTGCAAGTCATTTGTGTTGTGATGTGCAACATGTTTGGCAACTGGGTGGTCAATTCTGCAGTTTACCATATGTTGTTGGTGGCCATTCATGTGAGTAGACAGTTGGTTACTTGTCATGCCCAATTGTAATGCTGTACAATAATTGCAGCATAGCCGATGTATAATGAGAACACCATTATGACCAGGATAAATTGCTACCCACCATAAGGTGCTGTCTGGCAGAGCACACAGGGACTAGAAGGCGGCAGGACAAGGCTGCCAGGCACAGCATCAGGTAGCCGTGGGGGAGAGGTTTGGGGGGAGCGGATATAGAGAGTGGAAAAAAGAGAGGTTCAGAGAAGGGAAAAAGACTGGGGTATGTTGGCAGAGTGTGGCATACCTCTATGACACCTTGAACACCCACTTTCTGCATGCTTCCCAAAATCCACAAAACCAATGGTCCTGGACACCCCACTGTAACTTGTTATTGTGCCCCACCAAAGTAATTTTGGCCCTCATTGATCAACACATCCAACCAATTGTCCAAAATCTAGCCTTCCACTTTGAAGATATCAACCAGTTCCTTCGCTGACTTTCCACATCCCCACCCCTTTACCTCCTGGATCCCTACTCATCACTGTTGATGCCACTTCCCCAAACATCAGCATCCTTCAGGCCCATGGTCTTTCCACTGTTGAACACTACCTCTCCCAGTGGCCTTCAGATTTCAGACCCATTGTCTCATTCCTTATACACTTTACTAACATTATCCTAACACACAACTACTTCTCCTTTGAAGGGAAGGTATACAAACAAAACCACGACACAGCCATGGGCACCCACATTGCACCCGCCTACGTCAACCTGTTTATGGACCACTTAGAGAAAACCTTCCTAGCCTCCTAATACCCCAAACCCCTGATCGGATTCAGATTCTTCTGGATATGTCAGACATATGGTCTGGACTTGGGGCCAAAACATCCTATTTTCATTCCTTCATAATCTCAACACCTTTTCTCCCATCTGTTTCACCTGGCTCTTCTCAACCCAGTGTGCCACTTTCCTGAACATTGACCTCTGCCTCTCAGATGGCTCCACTCATATGCCTTCCCATCTGTTTCACCTGGCTCTCCTCAGTCGAGGGTGAAAGCATGCCACCCTCCTGGAAATTAACCTCCTCCTCTCAGATGGCTCCACCCATGGCTCTGCTCACTTTAAACATATCAACCATACCTGCGTTTTGACAGCAGCCATCCCTTACACACTAAAAGTCACTTCCATACAACATGGCCACTGGGCGGCATAATTGCAGTGGCAAGAACTCTCTTGCCCATTATGTTGACAGTCTCACAAAAACCTTCAAGACAGACAGTCTACAAACAGGTTTCCTGTGCCATATCCCTATACAACCTCAATCCACCAACCACCCCAAGAACTGGTTACAAGAGAGTGTCCCCTTCATCACCCAATACCAACCCAGACTGGAACAACTGAACCACATCCTTTGTCACTCTTTTAATTATCTATCATCATGCCCTAAAATGAGGGACATCATACCCAAGATCCTTCCCAAGCCTCCTAAAGTGGTGTTCTATCACCCACCCAACCTCCACAACATCCTAGTCAATTCACAGGGATCATATTCCTGTGGAAGATCCACGTGTGAGACCTGCCCAATCTACCCACCCAGTACTTCCTATTCCAGTCGCATTACAGGCTTGTCCTATCCCATTAGAAGCCAGAACTGTGAAAGCCACAGTGTCCTACACTAGCTGTGCTGGATCACTACACAGGTTTTTATATTGGTTTGACTAACAGCCAACTGTCTAGCAGAATGAATGACCACTGCCAGACTGTCACCAAGAGCAAAGTGGACTGCCCCTATGGCACAGCATGCAGCTGAATGTAACATGCTTGATTTTAATAGCCATTTCACTACCCGAGCTATCTCAACTGCACAAATGGGAGTTACACATACAACTCATTCTCCACTCCCAAAATTATCCCAGCCTAAACCTATGATAACCTACTGGCCCCACACCCTACACCCAACAGTTTATGCCCCCTCCATCCTATCACCTCCTCCAAGATCATGTCCTCTCACCCTAATTGTGCACTGGTCTTCGACAGTGCACCCTTTTCTGCTCCTCTCATTTTCCACTCCCCCTCAACTCCCTTACAGCCTCCTGATGCTGCATCTGGCAGTCTTGTCCTGTCACCTTCTAGTCCCTGCATACTCTGCCACACTGTAATCTTCTCTCTCCCAACCTGCCTGTACCCTGCTATTCCCTCCCCCTTCCCTGGCCCACTCTGGAATGCTGCTCCAGACAGACAGCTGCAGTCTGTCCAGAGCAGCTGGAGTTAGGGTCAGGTATACCTGAGATGTACCTGCTTGTGTGGCTGTGTGTGTGCTTTGGGTGCTTCCTTTTCTTTCCTGAAGAAGGCCTTGCCCAAAATCTCAGTGTGTAACAGCCTTTTCACTGTGCCTCTCTGCAACTCATTTTTATGGTGAGAAGCAATCTGTTGCTGTTATGGTGGTCTTCAGTCCAGAGACTGGTTTCATGTAGCTCTCCATGCTACTCTATCCTGTGCAAGCTTCTTCAAGTAACTATTGCAACCTACATCCTTATGAATCTGCTTAGCATATTCATCTCTTGGTCTCCCTCTACGATTTTTACCCTCCACGCTGCCCTCCTATACTAGACTGCTGATCCCTTGATGCCTCAGGATATGTCATATCCTACCACCCAATCCCTTCTTCCAGTCAAATTGTGCCACAAATTTCTCTTCTCCCCAATTCTATTCAGTACCTCCTCATTATTTATGTGACCTACCCATCTAATCTTCAGCATTCTTCTGTAGCACCACATTTCAAAAGCTTCTTTTCTCTTCTTGTCCATACTATTTATTGTCCACGTTTCACTTCCATACATGGCTACACTCCATACAAATACTTTCAGAAACGCCTTCGTGACACTTAAATCTGTACTCAATGTTAACAAATTTCTCTTCTTCAGAAACACTTTCCTTGCCATAGCCAGTCTACATTTTATATCCTCTCTACTTCAACCATCATCAGTTATTTTGCTCCCCAAATAGCAAAACTCCTTTACTACTTTAAGTGTCTCATTTCCTAATCTAATTCCCTCAGCATCACCCGACTTAATTCGACTACATTCCATTATCCTCGTTTTGCTTTTGTTGATGTTCATCTTATATCCTCCTTTCAAGTCACTGTCCATTCCGTTCAACTGCTCTTCCAGGTCCTTTGCTGTCTCTGATAGAATTACAATGTCATCGGTGAACCTCAAAATTTTTATTTCTTCTCCATGGATTTTAATTCCTATTCTGAATTTTTCTTTTGTTTCCTTTACTGGTTGCTCAATATACAGATTGAATAACATCAGGTATAGGCTACAACCCTGTCTCACTCCCTTCCCAACAACTGCTTCCCTTTCATGCCCTTCCCTTATAACTGCCATCTCATTTCTGAACAAACTGTAAATAGCCTTTTGCTCCCTGTATTTTACCCCTGCAAAATTCAGAAATTGAAAGAGAGTATTCAAGTCAACATTGTCAAAAGCTTTCTCCAAGTCTACAAATGCTAGAAATGTAGGTTTGCTTTTCCTTAATCTATCTTATAAGATAAGTCATAGGGTCAGTATTGCCTCACGTGTTCCAAGATTTCTACGGAATCCAAACTGAAGCAATCAACCCTCTTCATAATATTGTTGATTTTCCATCCTAGACTTTTCATTGTTTGATATATATCACATGGCTGCTTTCATATGTGGCCCTTCCTTTTTATTAGGTACGAAATGCCTGTGACTGGACTGTGGTTGGAGGGGGAGTGTGGGACATGTCTTCCATCTATGCCCACAACAAGGGAATGAACATGGGTGCAGCATTTGGAGCAGGATTGGAATAGGTATGGAATGGACAAGGACATTCTGTAGTTTGGGTGAGTAGTGGAACATGACTTTGGGTGATGTGGGTAGAATTTTTGGTTGTATATCCCTCATCTCAGGTACGATGAGAGGTGAATAATGTGGCTGATTTTCTCAAGACCATGTATTTGTAGATTTGGGATTTGAAAGTAAAGTAATGAGTGCTCTACTACGACTTGCTGCTCTTGTAGTGACAGCCCTTTTCAAACATATTATTCCAGAGCTGTTTTTAGCATATTCGCCGCTGCCAACTTGTGAGGCACAATTTGACTGTTAGCTGATCGCATATATTTATTTGTAAATGCATTTTTTATTTACTGCTGCCCATGTCAATTCACCTTCCTATCTTCAACCTTTCTTAACAATTTTTTTCAGTCATTACTTTTGTCTTCCACCTGCCCAACCATGAATCCATGCTCATTCTACCTCCGCCAATTCTGAAAACTCTCTTCTGCACTAGAGAAACTTGAATCACACATCCTCTTTCTGAAATTTTCTCTGGCACTTGGTATCTCTCCTAATGGGCTTACCATTAAAACTGGCATCTCAAGATGTCACCCATCCTACAGTAAGAACCTTCACCTTTTCCCATTCCATCAATTCTTCACCCTCACCAGTCTGGTCCTTCATAATCATACAATCCAAGCTCAAACCACATTTGACAGCCTTTACTCCTTTTGCAAAATCCTTTTACTCTATGATAACAGCTTCCTATCACTGCCCATCAAGAGATGGAAGAGCCTTCTCAGCAACATCTGAGGAAGCTGTTCCAGCCATTCCTGTCTTACATCCACAGGGATTACCTATAGGCAAGAAAGAGCCTATCACTCCAACCCCTCATGCCCTGCTGACTTACTCTGCCTTAAAAACTCCAAAAATTTCCTCTGCCCTCCATGAAACACACTGCCCCTGAACCTCCATCCTGTAGCACTGTCATCAACATTTCACCAAAACTCTGACCCCCGCAAAAGTCTCAATACTCTCTAAGGGCCTCACCATTAGCCAGAACTCTAAGTTCAATCATGCTGGACTTGTGAAGGACCTTCTTTCCCTTACTCATTCTCTGCAGTGGAAACAATTTTTTGCCATGCACCCCAAAGACAACAGCCAACCAAAACCACACACAGCCTCCAACCTGTGATCCTCCTGTCCATCCAGCCAGTCATCCCTGGTAATCTTCCAGGAATTCCTCACTTCTAAGCTGACCTCACCTTTCTTTCCTAAATCGCTCTCTATTGAGTTGGAAGTTACTCATATAGAACACACAGCTATCCATAACCTGAAAACCAATCCAAACATTGTCATCCTTCCCACAGAAAAAAGCTCCATCACTTTCTGACACCTCTGCATATGAATCTTATGATCATGATCCCATTCCTGAAGTTTATCATGACCTCCAGCACCTCCTCAAGGCCTTAGGTCTATCCCAAAACGAGACACCTGAATACATTGCCCTCCTTCCTCACACAAGCAACCCCCTCCCCCCCTTTTGGATTCCTACCTTTCACCTATCTCCCAAACCCAACATCACATGTCTCCTTACCTTACCAGTTATCCCACTGCCACTGGTCATAATGCTCCCACAGAAGAAACCTCTGCCTTTGATGACAAATACTTCCCAGCTATTGTCTGTAACCTCCTATCCTACATTCAAGACATTGACCACTTCCTTCAACACCTTTCCACAGTTCCTGTACCACAGCTACAAAACTCCTTGTTGGTCACCATGGATGTGATGTCCTCATACACCAACATCCCCTATTCCCATGGCTGCAAGGTCATGGAGCACAGTCTTCTCGAACACCCTCCCAACACCAATCCTACCACCTCATTCTTAACCAAGAACTTCCTGACCCACCATTATTTCACTTTTGAAGGCCAAATCTATAAACAAATCCATGGTACTGCCTTGAGTAGATGCATGGCACCAACCTATGCAAACTTGTTTATGGGCAATCTGGAAGAATCCTTTCTATCCAGTCAACACCTAGAGCCTCTTGTCTGGTACAGATTCATTGATGACATTTTCATACTCTTGACTCATGGCAGGAACAACCTCTGCTTTTTCCTCCGTAACCTCAACACTTATTCCCAAATTCTTTTCACTGGTCCTTCTCAACTCAATATGCCACCTTCCTAGATGTTGGACTCATTGTTCCATGTCAAAAAGTCCCTTCCTTAATGCCTTGCCAGATCTACAGTGGAAAGCAGCCACTGTCGGTACATACCAATAAGCCTTCCGGAGTGTTTATTGGCATTCAGAATGAACTCAAAAATGGTGATGAGGGATCTTCATCAGCTGTAGAATATTTCAGAACAAATGAAAATTTGTGCTGAACTGGGACTCAAACCCAGATTTCCGGCCTGTTGCGGGCTGTCGCCTTAACACTTTGACTATCCAAGTATGCTTCCAGGTATAGCCCAACTCTTCACTTGTCCTGGTATCCAGTTTCCCACGTGCTTGTACTGCATTACTGTGATTCTCACCCAGGGAGAGTAGACACTAGGACAAATGGAGATCTGGGCCACTCCTGCTGGAAGTGTGCTTGGTCAGCTGATGTGGTTAAGGCAACTCTTCACGACATGCAGGAAATTCGAGTTCAAGTCCCAGTCTAGCACAAATTTTCATTCATTCTGAAATATTCTACAGCTGATGCAGAACCATAATTGCAATTTGCGAGTTCATTCTTAATTGAATCTGGTTGTTGAACATCACTTTATTGTCTCAGACTATGCATTGCAACCTTCATTGATGGATGATATCTCATTCATCTCATCCATAAACAGACATCTCATGTCATCTCCTCCTTGGACAAAGTAAACCTGTTAACCAGCCACTGAATAGCACTCCTTTGACCACTCAGTATCTTCCTGGGCCTGAAAAGGTCAGCCACATCATTCACATCTTGTCACTTCCTGAGATGAGAGATATTCTACTGAAAATACCACCCACATCACCCAAAGTAGTGCTCCACTGCCCATACACCCCACAGAATATCCTTATCCATCCCTATTCTAACTGTGCACCCAATCCTGCATCCCATGAGTCATTCCCTTGTGGTTGACCCAAGTGCAAGACCTGTCCTATAAACCCACACACGAGCTCCTACCACAGTCCTGTTGCAGGTATTTCCTACCCAATAAAATGCATGACCACATTTGAAAGCAGCCATGTTATATATCACTTATGCTGCAATTACTGTACGGCATGTGTGCATGACAAATAACCAACTGTCTACTCACATGAATGACCACCAACAAAATGTGGCAAACTGGAGACTTCAGTTCAGAGGCATTCAGTTGATGAACGTGCTGCATGCCACAACACAAATGACTGCAACAGCTGCTTCACTTCAAAGGCCTTTTGGATACCCCCTTCCAGCACAAGTTTCTCTCAACTGCACACAGGTGGAAATTGTCTCTCCAGCATATCCTGCATTCCACTAACATCCTGGCCTAAAACCTCCAATATCATGTTTGCCATTGCCTCACCTTTGTCTTATGATGGAAGGAAGAAATTTTATCACTCACTACATTCTTGATTTTCATGGAGTAAAACTGTTGCATCAGGCACATTTATTTATTACTTCCTTGCAATTTACTCACAACTCATTTTTCAGACAGTATCCACACATACCACTGAACATTCCTGCAAAATTATATCATTTTATGACACACAGTTCGGCACATATGATCTCTTAAACACTGAGATGCATCATAAACTAGTTTTTGCTTATAACAAGGCAAAAATTACTCATATTAATACTCATTCAGGTTTTGGTAAGGAGAGCACTTGCTTCCAACAAACCTTAAACATAATTTCAAACCTTTTTTACATTTTTCCTCACTTACATGCTTGAAGTCAAATATTTCACACATTAATTCATTTATAAAGTAATCTTAATTACAAGGCTATTTTATATGTGAGTGTTCAGTTTTTTGAAGAATTAAGAATTTACAAGTACCTAAATAACTGCCACTAGTACAAGAAGGAAATAGTCTTGAAATTCTGGAAAGAGAGGAATTACTAAATGTAGAAATATGAGACAATGCATTCTGTTTGTATGTTGATATGTCTGCTAGGCTGTTAATTAGATTATTTTCTTATGTGCTCCTTCATTCATTCACATATGGTGTTCTGTAAAACCTATTGTAGAGGAGAACATTCAAGGATGTGGACCAAGTTGAGTTATACTTTAACAGTGACTGAAGGGTATTTTGTAAAGCATACTAGCAACAAACTATGACAACTGCTAATTTGCTCATACTGATAACTATGAAAACTAATTTTTACATGTTTATGTCTGATAGGTGAAGACAGCTGCTTGGGAAGAGATACTTCTACTGCTCACTTGCTATTTTATCTAATACCTGAAACAAAGCATTTATGTAACTTTACACAAACAATTATCATCTGTGTATGTATTGATAATGTGAAAAGCTGATTAATACAAACATTAGAAATATGTGAAATTTGCATCTCTGAGTCCAAATATGCTGGTAAATTGTAGAAATAGGTAATGAGGTACTCTCATTTTGTTTTTGAGTAGCTTCAGATGTGACTTATTTTGTATTATACGATTGCAGTTTGTATATCCATGAGGTATAATAGAGTCATTGAACTCTCACTGAATCAGTTCGGATTTACAGAATTTGATGAAACATTGAAACAAAGTTTCACTGTAGCATTTTTGTACAGACTGATTTCATCTTAGTGTCAACTGAAGTAAATTAAAGATAACACACAAGAATTTTTTTACTAACTTTCAAACTGTGAAATTCTAAAAGACTTCTTTGGCTACTACATAAGACAACTATTTCAGAGATAAGACTGCATCTGAATCTTGACTGAGTAAATCTGTTCCACTTACCAATAGGTCCTAGGTATGGGAGCTGGAAATGATTATCAAAAACTTCCAGTATATACCCTCGTGATGGTTTGGTAACATGCACATTAAACCTCATACCTTGCTGTAACACAAATAATCAATATATGTAATCAGTTTTCAAATTACATTAAAATTAATGATGTAGAATTATGAATGGTTTAGTTACCTGGATGACACAGATTTCATTTGGAGAAACAGTCATTTTCCCAAATTCTGTTGTAATATAGAGTACACCTTGCTGTGGCACTGAAACAGTTATGGGCAGTCAGCTATTGCCTGTGTTATAAATGTCTTTCCTTTATGTATATAGAAGATCTCATAATTTGTGTTACTGCACAAAAATGAATTTTCTATTGGAAAAACTAATTTTCAGTGATACCTGTGCAAATTTTGTTTTAGTAATATGGTATAATTTGAAAAATGTAGCATACGAGGTGTGATTGGAAAGTTTTAAGAGTGGATCCACTACTACTTATTGGTTTGGCAGGCAGATACATGGAGAGTGGGGAGTGAGTCATTGCTTTGTCCTTGAATGCCCTCTGACAGAAAACTGCATTTCCTTTATTCAGTTCGTTGTGGCAGCTGGTTGAGTGCAGGTCTGTTAGGGCTTGTTGCCAGATTCTGTCTGTGTGAAAATGGACATAAAAACAGAGCAACGAATTTTTGTTAAATTTTGTTTTAAAACCAGGAAATCAGCTTCTGAGACTTACAAACTATTAAAAACAGCTTTTGGAGATAATTGTATGATCAGTCAAATGTTTCGTCTGGTTCAACAGATTTAAAAACAGCCACAAACCATTTGAAGATGTGCCGTCCTTCCACCTCAAAAACGAATGAAAATGTTGTGAAAGTTCGTGATTTAGCGCACTCTGATTATAGAATTACAATTAGAGAGATTGCTGATGAACTTAATTTAAGTTTCTATGCAGTAAAGTCAATTTTAACTGAAGATCTGAACATGTGTCGAGTGTCCACGAAATTCATTCCAAAAGTGTTATCAAGTGACTAGTGACAATACTGACTTGAAGTGTGCCAAGAACTGATTAATTGGACTAAAGATGACCCAGGTTTGTTAAATAGGGTAATTACAGGTGACAAATTGTGGGTATATGGATATGATCCTGAAACCAAATTGCATTCTTCGCAGTGGAAGACTCCAGGTTCACCACGACCTTAAGCATGGCAAAGTCAGTAGAAGGTGAAGACAATGTTGGTGATTTTTTTCAATTATGCCAGTATTGTGCATCATGAATTTACTCCTGGAGGACAGACAATTAACCAGGAATAGTACAAAAGTGTCCTTGAGTGATTGCACGAAAAGGTGTGGAAGAAAAGGCCTGCATTGTGGAAAGACAGGAGTTGGGTGCTACACAATGACAATGCTCCAGCTCATTGTGCCTTCTCCATCGTTGAATTTTTGACCACATTCAAACTTCCTGTGCATCCACAGCTACCATATTCCCCTAATTTGGCTCCTGAAGACTTCTACCTGTTTTCTAAACTGAAATTTTCTCTGAAATGGAAGCTATTTGACTCAATTGAAGACATCCAGGCAAATACGGAGAGCATTCTAAACACACTTCAGGAAAAAAATTTCCAGGAATGTTTCCAAAAGTGGAAACATCATTGGAGCCAGTGTGTTCAGTCAGAAGGGGACTAGTTTGAAGGAGATGCATCACAGTATCATGTAAATACCACCATTGTACAATTACAAGCCCATTCTTAAAACTATCCAATCACACCTCATATGTGGGGTAATGAGTGCATTGCTGTTGAAAATGTAAAGTTCAGAGATTACACATATGATGTAAACAAATACTTCACACATGTGAAAAGAAACAAGTGTATTTACAATAAAAACAATTATCCCAAGTGACCACCTGGACATGAAATGCATAATAATTGAGATAAGACATTGTGGATAATGAAATGAGGGATGTTGTCTTCTATTCAGATAATAACAGAACAGACTTCAAAAAATTATGACATCAGAATGGACTCAAAGCTACAGTTTCATCAAACCAGATGCCTGTATGAAAGAAATTTTAAAAGTCTGTAATTATAGTAATCTGGGATTGCAAAATCAGTGCATAGTATTATTCAGTGGTGCAAATGATGTTTATAAAAATGAGCTTAGTGAAGCTACTTGAACACGAAAGATGATCACAAACAGAATAAAAGATCAAAAAGTTCTTGCAATAGGATTACGTTACAGGCATGTTCTAATGATATGGTCATATGTAAACAAGGAAATCCAGAAAGCCAACAAGATTTACCAAATAATTACCAAAAAATTGCAGATCTAAGGATAATGTTTTCTTTCTTGATACAACTGATTTTTAAAGAATGTGCATCATGAAATGTGAAAACCACTTAAACAAGAAAGGCAAATCCTATTTTATGTTAAAAAAACATGGCAAGATAATGAAAACTATTTACATAAATAATGAAATAAATGATCCAATTTTGTTGGAGACAATGGAACATCCAGACAGAAGAGGCTCCACTCAAAAATACAACCAGCAACTGAAGGTAAGCCTGCCCTCAGCACACAGATTCCACTGAAACAACAGCTGCAAAAGAAGCATATTCTGGAAGACATATGAATGAAAAATTCAACAAATTCATGAATATATTCAAACTAAAACTTGAGGAGGCATTTCCTAAAATAATACATTATGTTAGGGAATCTACTAAAAAAGTACTGGGTTGCAAAAGGTATCAGGAAATCCTCTGAAACTCTGAAATATATTATTTCAATCAAACATAATAAGAGTGATCCAGCCTTCTTACAGTCTTTCTCAGATAGAAAAGGATGTACAGAGAACTGCTGCAGGATAAAATGATAAGAGCACACAGAACTCAAACAATAAAAGCAAACTCATTTGGAATATAGTAAAACAAGAAATTGGAAACACAAAGCCAACACAGATGACATAAAAATTAGAAATAAAGATAGTGTAGCAGATAACACTACAGACGTGACCAACTTTGTAAACAACTACTTCAGTAATATGGCAACCAAACTGGAAGAAAAGATTCAAAAAGTACAACATTCAGCTGCAAATAACTATGTACCTTACACAATGCTGCTGCTACACTCAACTGGCAATGAAATCAGTATGATTGTACATAAATTTAAGAGTAAAATGTCCACAGCTCTAAATGAATTTTCAATGTGTCTACTAAAAGATTGCATTAGCAGCATCTAAGCACCCCTAACAGACATTATAAATGAGTCATTTTCATCAGGTTGCTTCCCTGATCATGTACATACAGTTAAAATTCTTCTTCTTTTATAAATATTTGAAATTATGAAGTATCTGGCTTATTTAAAGTTGCTCTTATTAATTACGCAATCTGACGATAATTATAAATTTTATTTCTGGACTTATTTACAAACTAATGATATATTTTAGTGATAATTCTTCTTTTGTCAAGAAAGTTTGTAAACTCTTTGGAATATTGTGAGTACTGCAGAATGTTGGGAGTAGTGGGCATGCCTCTGATGGAAATGCACGTGTTTTTAATTTTGTCTACAACAATGTAATTGATGGTTTTCTGAAAATGGAGATTGTAAAGTCAGTGTGATATACGTGGGTGAGTCAAATGAAAACCTTAAATTTGTAATGACAAATCGAAATATAGCGCCGTTATCCTGTACATTGCTAATCGTGCTACAAACAGAGTGCAGAACGGCCTGTAGGTGGCAGCATAGTGCAGATGCACACATACCGTCACAGTATCAGTATAAAGAAAGCCACCCAAGTTGCGACTTGCACCAGGGAAGAATAGCATTCTGTTATTCGGTTTTTGCATAGTGAAGGTGTAAAACCTATTGAAATTCATCGACAAATGAAGGTTCAGTATGGTGATGCATGTTTGTCACAGCAGCAAGTCTGTGAATGGAGTAGGAATTTTGCAAATGGTGTGACTTCAGTGGAAGATTCTCTTCGTCCAGGTCAGGCGCAACGAGTTGTGACTCCACAGAACATTGCAGCAGTTGAAGCCATAGTGAAGGAAAACCACCAAGTGACACTGAATGACATTGCAGCATGTTTACAGATTAGTCATGGGTCATCACACCACATTGTGCATGATGTGCTCCAGTTTCACAAAGTGTCTGCAAGATGGGTGCCATTGTGCTCCAGTTTCACAAAGTGTCTGCAAGATGGGTGCCACAGCAGCTGACTCCTGAAGTGAGAGAATGACGTGTTGGTGATTGTGAATAACTTCCTCAGCACTTTGAATGAGAAGGTGATGGTTTCCTTGCAAGAATCATTATGGGTGATGAAACCTGGGTTCACTTCCACCAACTGGAAATGAAGAGAGCGAGCAAGGAATGGTGCCATTCCTTATCACCAAAACCAAAGAAGTTTGAGCAGAACCATCAGCAGGGAAGGTTATGATGACTCTCTTTTGGGATGAAAAAGGTGTCATTTTGGAGCATTACATGACTAGAGGTACCACCGTCACCAGTGCATCATACACAGATCTCCTAAAAAATAATCTGCAGCCTGCAATCACATCAAAGCAACACAGATTGCTGTCAGCAGGTGTCCTTTTGCAACATGACAATGCAAGGCCCCACACTTCCCATACAACAGTTGCAACAATCACAGACCTGAACTTTGAGTGTCTTCCTCATCCACCATACTCACCAGACCTTGCCCCAAGTGGTTTCCATATGTTTGGACAACGCAAAGACGCAATGGGAGGAAAGAAGTTCCATTCTGATGAAGAGGTACGCCACATGGTGCATGAGTGGTTGTGCAGACTACCAAAAGAATTTTTTTCTAAAGTAATTTATGCACTTTGTAAATGCTGGAGGACTTGCATTGAGCATGGGGGAGACTATGTTGAAAAGTGATACAGCTTTGTACCACTTCTGCACAATAAATAATATTTAAAAAAATATTTAAGGTTTTCATTTGACTCACCCTCGTAGAAGAGTGGGATGAAATAAAGGAAAATCATAGCAACAGATAGTAAACCACCAATTATTTAGTCCTCTGGAACCCACAATATTATAAAAAAATTTCAGGCTCAAGACCGCACTGCAAGACGCAAGAACTGCAGCCAACAAGAAGTCAAAATGAAGATAAGTAAAAAGTTTTTCTTTTGTATATCTTATGCCTCTCGAAGCTTTCAAAACTTTTAGAGACATAGAAATTTAATGGTGATGTGTGGGAGGGTAAGATTACACCATCCTGGTTTTACATTTCATCACGATGAAGCCCACCTGCACATGACGAGAGTTTCTCTTGCGTGTCTTCATGTTTGCCAAACCCTGCCTTGCCAGCAGAGTCACCAGGTCTCTCCCCAGATGAGAACATTTGGAGCATTATGGGCAGGGCCCTCCAACCAGGTCAGGATTTTGGTAATCTAATGCTCCAATTGGACAGAATTTGGCTTGATATACCTCAGGAGAGCCTCCAATGACTCTATCAGTCAATGCCAAGCTGAATACTGCTTGCATAAAGTCCTTAGGTCAACCAATATGTTGCTGGCTTGCTCAATTTGTGAAGCTCTTTCTCTTGAATAAATCATCCAGTTTTTCTGAAACTGTAATAATCTGTTTGTCTGTACATGCACATCACATCTACCTGTTTCTGTCCCATTCAGATATGAGGGTAATCCCAAAAGTAAGGTCTCCTTTTTTAAAAGTACATAGACCTGTTTATTTCTAAAAGGGTTTACATCAGTTTACAGCTTGAGCACTCAGCTATTTTTTGACATAATCACCATTTCTGTCGATGCATTTTTGTAGATGCTGTGGCAGTTTTTGTATGCCCATGTCATATCAGCACGCCGCCATGCTGTTTAGAAAGTAATGAACCTCTTCTTTCACCTCATCGTTGGAGCTGAATCGCTGGGACCACAATTAACGCTGATAGGTACTGTGAGACTCTGAAAAAACTCAAACGGGCAATTCAGAACTGGAGAAGAGGAATGTTGAGCAAAGGCATACACATTCTCCATGACAACGCTCACCCACACATCGCTCGGCAAACTGTTGCTCTCCTGCAACAGTTTCAGGGGAGAATAATCACCCACCCACCCTATAGTTCTGACTTGGCAACCAGTGACTATCACCTGTTCTCTAGGTTAAAAGAACATTTGGCCAGAAAGTGATTCAGCTCTGACAACGAGGTGAAAGAAGAGGTTCATAAATTTCTAAGCAGTATGGCGGCAAGCTGATATGACATGGGCATACAAAAATGGCCACAGCATCTACAAAAATGCATCAACAGAAATGGTGATTATGTCAAAATATAGCGAAATGTTTAAGCTGTTTACTGATGTAACCCATTGTAGAAATAAACAGGTCTATGTACTTATAAAGAAACAGGAGACATTACTTTTGGGATTACCCTCGTAATTCCTTCATGGTGCAACTTTTGTTTGTGTGTGTGTGTGTGTGTGTGTGTAATAATGCATATATGTACATGTAATGGTGACATCCATACAGGGCAATTTGTCTCTGGATAAATAAGTAAATCCAGTAATATAGTGCAGATGATACAGCAGTGGAGCACTGGACTGATATTGGATATTAGCGAGCAATACCAAATAAAGTAGTTACAGATGAGAACAGTTATTTTTATTGTAGCTTTATCATCTTTATGAAATGGAAAACATTTGCCCCTTCCTTCTTTAGCAGTCATAAGTGGCCAATATTTTCAGTATAATGTACAGTAATATTATTTAGCTGTGTTAATCTTTAGTATTATTTTAGCAAAGAAATACAAGGTTAATGTAAGAACTACAATTTATTGCTTCATGATATATTTGCCTTAACTTGTATTTACCTCAGAAGATACCATCAAACTGCAATGTACCATTTGTTCTGCTTTTCTTAATTTCCTTACTCCCTAGTTCTGAATTAACAGAATTTATGTGTAGTCACTGTTATTGTTATTCAAATCTGGCCTGGTGAGTACCATGTGAAACAGCTGATTTACGAGATATATTTCTTTCAATTTTTTGGCTTCCCAGTACTTCGTCTTTCTCATTCTCTATTATTTTCTTCTTTCTTCTGTCCATTTCCCCACTTCTTCTTTTGTATTTTCTTCTGGAAACTCTTAACTTTTCTGTTCTTTCCCTGAATTCATGCCTGTTTTCTATGTCTTTTTTATTCCCAACTCATGCAAATCTTTCTTGTTTCTGTAAACAATGAAATTTGGGGTTTTGGATTTTTGTCAAACAAACTGAATATATTTTTTATATCAGGGTCTTGTTATCCATTGATTTTAAGTGGCCATAAAATTTTATCATTGTATCTATTATATTATCATTATTTTCATGCACCTCCTTGTTGCTTTTGTTTCCAAATCCACTGACTGTATTTTAGACCCAAAATACTACAAATTATTCTTTTTTCTTTCTCTCGAAATTATTTAACTGTTGGCTGTGCTTATGGAGAGGCATTCTAAGGTATAAAGACACCCAGCTTTAATCACCATATTGTAATGCCAAGCTTTTGTATTAATAGACTGGGATTTCTTTAAATTGTATGTGTACTTTGTTGTGTGCAATGCTACTGCAATGTTTCTGGCTGTGCTTACATTAGCTGCTTTCTCCAAAGCATTGACTGGATTATTTTTCCCAAGGAGGCCTAGTTAGATGAACTTTATATTTCCATATTTTGATTCTATGTATTTAATGTATACTTTTTTTTCAAACCAAATTTATAATACAGTTTTTTTCTTCTACCCTGTGCAGAATGTTCACCTGTTTCACAGCATTTTGTAGGTTCACTGCTAAGATTGCTAACTCACTATCAAAAGCTAAGAAACCAATTTCAAGGTTCTCTCTCTTTCTTCCAAGTTTCATTTTATTTATCATCTCTTCTTCTGTTCCTTTTCTCCATTTTTATACTACTTTCTTGTAAATTCAGATGAATAATAATGGAGACTGTACATCACCTGACCCCATGCCTGTTTTAATTTTGAAAGATTTTGTTGTTTCATCTAAAAATTTAACTTTCGTAACAGTGTTAGTCAAAGTTTGCTTAATGATTACCATTGTTTTTTGAGGGCATGGAATAGGATAACACTAATGACAGAGTCATAGGCTTTTTCAAAACCAACAGAGGATTCATAAAGATTTTGTGCTCAAAGTTTCTTATATCTGATTAAGAGCTTTGGGTTTAATATGTGTTCAATACATGGCATTCCTCTCTTCAAACCTTCCTGGTATTCTCCTTATAGTTGCTCCATTTGATTTTCTAATCTATTGTGCTAACGTTTTGACAGAATTTTGTACATCACTGGGAGGAGAGCTATGTCTTGATAATTGTTTACATATGTTTTGTTCCCCTTCTTGTGCGATAGATAAACAAGCACTATTTTCCAGTCTTCTAGTATTTGTTAAGTGTCCCAAATGTTTTCCATTCTGTTTTGTAGATGTTTACAGTTCCATCACACTTTTCCACATTTCTCCAAGAACATCGTCATCCTCCAAAGCTTTGTTGTGTTTTAGTTTAATAATTTGGTCAATTACCTGAAAGTTTGGTGCTCTCTCATTATTAGCAGTCTAATACTATGTAGTACTGCAGTGGCTGTTACACAGTAAATATCACTTTTTACTGTCAGTCTGTTTATTCAGTCATTTCAAAATTAATAATGAAGTAATTCCTGGTCCATTGTGGACAACCTAAGACTCACTAGAGCAGAAGGGTTACAAATGGTACTGAAACATGTGTCACTTTTAGTTTTAGTGATGCTTTATATAAAGTGAAAAGTGAAGTTTCCATATTGTATTTGCACATGGTTTGTTGTATATGCAATTGTCATTCTCCTGGGCAGCTGTGTTAATGATGCAATGTCATAAAATAAATTGCAATATAATTACACCGAAAATAATGTGATGTACTGAATAGCAGACGATGTTGGAATTGCAGCCAATCATTGTTTACTCCAATGAGACAGGTATCAGTCACCTTCAAGTGTGAAGTTGAAAGCAAATGTCAGCATTTCCGGAATGCAGTACTGCACCACAATCACAATTTCTATATCATAACAAATATTACATCACTGAAATATAGTTTCTATTGATTGAAACCTAATGTTTAGGTAACTGATATATTCAATCAAGTAAAGCTAACATAAAGGATTTGTTCTCATTATCTGTTGTTAGATATCTCTGACTGACAAATGATGAAGAAAAATTGTGGAATGAATACTTAAAATTAATTTTCATCCATAAAGTCAAGTATAAACCTGCAAAAAATCAGTTTAAAAAAATGAATAAAACAAATTGTGTAATGATAATCAAATGTACCTACCCAGAAGAAAATCTCCATCTGAATTATAAAAGCATTTGTTTCCCATTGATTTGTTACATAGATATACATGTATAGCTATTCCATGTCTTGTTCGAGGATCACCAGCTCCACAGACTGTATGAAGACCTTCAACAAAATCAACTTGTTCATCATCACTTGGCAAATCAAATGGTAGCCATCTCATCTGAAAGTTTTATTTCAAAAGTAAGCAAAATTTTACACTCTCAAAAACCACTAAACATTTATATGTATTCCGGATTTTTTTTTCATGCCATACCTGGTTTGGGTTTGGTGGATTTTCATTCCAATTATTCCCAAAGTGTTTCTTTGCAAGTGGTTGAAAGGGTTCATGTATGACTGATGGCCGGATACGATATAACCAAGATCTCTTATTTCCTTCTCTTGGAGCTGTTTTAACAATACGATGGTGGGTCAATAATTAGTGGGAAGAGATTACAAGATATCTGAGAATGTAAAATATTTTGAAATTCCTGCTGAGTATAGAGTGAACATAAACACTTAAAATACTGTTAGAATTTTATTGCAATTTTATCTACATAAGATGGTTTTATCACAACTATTATTTATTAGGATTTTATTTTAACTGTTTGGGTATCAGAATTAAATATCAATAAAAACAAAAAAAGCTACAAACAACACTCTATTTGTCCCGTTCTTGTCAAATTAGATCTGGAAATATGTAAATGGCTATATATATATATGAATTATGTTTTTTGTTCTTAAACTCTAATACCATGACCAGTCCAATATATTTGTAAAAGCAACCCACAAATCAATAAAACTACTACTACTGCTACTATAAGAGTGATTCACAAATGAAAAAAACTGCTACTACTACTATCACCACTACTACTACATCATTTGTATGTTAATTAGAAACATTAGCCAAGATTATGAAGTTGATGTAAGTCAGTCTACAGGTTAATAATACAAACATAATAATGGCAGTACTTGTAATCTCTCAGGTCATATCTGAGCTGTCCACTACTCTCCATCTACGTATCTTATAAGTTCTCCCCCACAAAATGTTTGCATTCTATTAATATCTTTAGTGATTTTCCAGCTTTGGCATTTAATGTGTAAAGGTAAAAACAAATCAAGTAGAAAAAGCACTGAATCTTTGAAAGGTATATAAATAAGACTGAGAACTGTGCTAGCTTTGTGATGAATCCTTTTTTATGATAAAGCACACATATGCACACATGTGCACATGTAATCCCTTCCCTCCCCTCCACCCTCCTCATGCACACAGGAGTGGGGAGTGGCACCACAAGATTTGACCGTCCCCATCCAATTTCTCATCATTATTAAAATATCATCTGTACATTTGTAAAACATCTTCTTAATTGTTGCAGGACTGTCACCTCTGGAAGAAAGAATGGTGTTGAAAGTATCAGATTTAAGGTCCTCTTGAGCAGAATAAGTGCTGATAGTTGTCAACCCAACATATTAAAACAGTGTTTTGGGTTGTCAGGCGAAATGAAGATGTAAACTGGGCACTGGGATGTACCTTGATGAATTGTTAGCAGAATGCAACCTTCAAAAGGTGAAAACCTGGCTAGCGTAATGGGGCATATTTTTAACCCATCCAGTTGTCTAAACTAACAAACAATTAACTATTGAGTAACAATCTCTGACTTTAAATGCTACTCAGTTCAAAATCAAAGTGATTGTTATTTCAATATTTTATGTTTAGAGGGGCAAGAAGCCTGAATCGCATGAACAGTGCTTTCAAAATCCCTACCATGATCAAATTTTTTATAATGTAACTTCATTACTACATAAATCTACTAAATATTTTAAGCAGAAGTGTATGAGATACCTGTAAATGCAGAGCCAGATAACTGTTCTGCATACAGTCCATAAGGACACTTCTGAGGACTGTTTTGCCCATGTGGCAGGGCTCCTGGACACCTTGGATCTTCAGAGGTGAATTCACTGCCAAAGCCAGTTAAGTACTGTAACAGTTGACAGTATTACATTTACGGTGGAAACAATATCATATGTTTTTGAGACCATAAAGCATACATCATATACATTGCATAAACATTTACACGTTGACTGCCATGTCCAAAATAAGTAAACTGCTCCCAGAAGCCATGTCAAGCAGTTCATACAATCTTATTCATCATCTAATTTGTAGTCAGTTTTTTCTTGGTGGGAAAATGGAGCCTGCAAGTTATCTTAAAATTGGTGTACAGAGTAGAAAATGCAGCTAAGACACCAACAATGAGGTAACTCATGATCAACACTCAGTCAACAGCTTGTGCATTTCAAGCATGTTTGACAGTATGATCAATGTAAGGACATGCTGCATCATTAGTTGTTCACTGACATTTATTATTATCTGTGTTCAATTTTCCCCATTAAGTAGCTAGTAAGAAGAGGAAACTAAGTGATGCAGAACTTGAACAGCAAGCCGACATGAACGAATCGAATCAGACATGTTTATGGATAATTCTCTGATTATGGAAGTCTCTACAAACCATCTTCAAGTGAGCATTCAAGTGAGGATTCAAATGCAGAAAACAGTGAAGATCAGTAAGTTGTTCCAATAGCACGCACTATGAATTAAAGTGATGAGTGGAGTGACATATCAGGATCCACAAGTATTTGTGTTAAGTGAGGATGTAGGATTGAAATTAGACTCACAAAATTTTGGCATAAATGCACTTTTTCATTTTTTTTCTTTTTCTTTTTTTTCTGAAGAGTTGCTAATGTTATTACATCAGCAAGCAAATCTAAATGTGAGCGAGGAAGCAGGAAAATGTGGGAGGAGATGATTCAGCCAGGCTCCTGAGATGGAGGGGTACAAATGTTGTGGAAATGAAAGTATTTCTGGGAATGTTGTTGCAAGTGGGACCTAGGTGTTTTCCATTGACAGAACATAGCTGGAGTACAAGTCTTTTTTACAGTGTCACATCCTGGATATCTTTTATGAGCAGAAACAGATTCCAGCTGTTATTGAGACATCAACACTTCTCAGACACCTCATTGCAATCCAATGACTGATTCTACAAAATTAGACCAGAGTTGGACCATTTCAGTAGCATCATGAGCAATAATTATGATCCAGACAAGAATCTCTGCATTGACAGGTCAATGACTTTGTGGCACAGCCATCTGTTTCTCAGGCAGTATATCAAGAACAAGAAACACAAATATGATGTGAAACTTTATCAGTTCTGTGAATCTAATGGTGTGATTGTCAAAATAAAAATCTGCTGTGGCAAGTCACAGGATCGATGATGCATCTGAAGTTCATTTACACCTGATGGAGGTTTTCTTGAACAAAGGATATGTGTTTCATATGGGCAATTTTTATAATTTTCTATCACTTACAAAACTGTTGTTCCCTTACAAAAGCTACATGTGTGGAACATTACATAATGACAGAAAGGAAGGCCCAAAATCATTAGTTACTATGGAACAGAAGAAAGGTCAGGTGGTATGGAAGAGAAATGATAAGGCTGTCGTTTACAAATTGAAGGACAGAAAGGAAGTCCTGACCATTTCTAATAGCCACTGTGCCAAAATGTTGGAAGTTCACAGCTGGAACAGCAAAGTTGCCTTGAAACAAAAGATAGTCAAAGACTACAACAGTGGCATGGCAGGTGTTGATCAGTCAGATCAAATGCTGTAGTATTATTCAGTATTGTGAAAAACTACTGGATGGCCAAAATAGCTTGCTCTAAATGTAATGAAAATTTTTCTCCAGAGGGCCCATTGTTTTTATAATGAAACAACTGAATGTCGTATCAAGTCTCTAGCTTTTAGAGAAAAATTTATTTATGCATTGACAGGAGATAAGATACCAGACATCCACAAGAAAATCAGGATGGATGACAGCTTGCATTATTTAGAGGAAATACTCACCACTGAGAAACAAGTGTGGCCATCAAAGCCATGCAGAGTGTGCAGGCAACAAAAGAAATGCCATGAATCACAGTACTTTTGTCCCAGTTGTTAAGAAAAATTGGCGCTTTGCCTGGAAGAATGGTTCAAGATATATCATAAAAAACCTTATTTTCATTGCCATTAGCTTCATAAGGTATTCATTTTGCAGCTACAGCTATTAAATTTTGTATGTGCTTTGCTGTTAGTTTATTCCAAGTGTTATAATAAAAATTCTGTTCCACAGTGCCCTGATGCTTTCCTACACCTGTCCCTGATGCTGAAGGCCTGTTAGATTGCACATATTTGCTACACATGTTTTTGTATCTGACTTTATTCAGACACCAATTTCCTATGAGCTTAACTCTTAGGGGATGCCAGTGGCCAGGTTGTCAGGCAAGTGATAACTCATAGTTGGGAGCCAGTGCGTTAAATTAATGAAATAATAATGCATGTAGTATACCTTGGACAATTAACTTGTATTTAAAGGAATTATGGTGGCACTTCAAAAGTTGATTTGTATGCTAACGTCTTTTTAGGTCTCAGATTTGTAGTTTCTTATTTGTTTATTTGTATGGCCAGGCAACTTTAAATCTGTATTTTCCTCCTGCTTCCTTTTTCTTTATTTTGACTGTTCCTTTTTTTATTTTATAGTTACAGGAGCCAAAGTTACACTTGTATCAAAATGTTTCCTGAATGCCAGTTTATTCAACAACTTCTGTGGAAAATGCAACATTGGGAACAAACATGTTACTAAAATGAACTTTATACTACAGATTAAGTACAGCACAATACCAGTGTGATCAGGATTTCAGAAGTATACTTTAATTTTAGCCTCAAGTGTTATATATGATATGAAGCTTACACGCTGAAATCATTGCCCTGAAATATTGTCGTGGTTGTAACGGGACATCCTCCTCTAGCATTACCTTTCCTCAACAGTAGTTGTTGATACCAGTATTATTTTTTGAATTTTGGACAGGTCAGTATTATCTCAGCTGCTTTCCTGAAACCATTTGTATTATTTTGTACACAGTATGTTATATTTAAAGCTAAAATTTATGGAAAGGAATTACTTTATAAAATATTTTAGTCTTGATGTTATACTTGATAAGTACTAGTACTAAATGTACAGTCTCGAGATTATTTTTTTAGAAACATTTGAAATTACAAATTGTTGGCACACTTGAGATTTCTGTTCTTAATTACACAATTCTGTGCTGTTTACTATTATTATTATTATTTTTGATTATTCCTATTTAAAGAGAGCATTTGTACTTGAATTCCTTTATGATGATTGTTTATGTTTTTTTTTCATTGTACTGTTTACTATATTCATTTATGGATTCATTTATGGAATAATAGTCGAAATTAAAATGTAATGGCAACTAGTTCAAATTCATTTGTTAAGAAAAATTGTAAACCTTTGGCATCATTTCCACAGAGTATGGAAGTCGTAAGCATGCCTTTGACATAAACGGACATAGTTTTGTATTTCTGTGTGAACAATGTAATTTCAGCTTTGTTAATGTGAAAAATCAAAATGCTGTATGATATACTAAAATTTGAGATAATTAATTTATGTAAAAAAATTACTGCAACAACAATCTTCAGATTTATTTCGTTCAAACAAACCATGTGGATGTGATGTGAGATTTTTAGCTTCAGGAATCAGGCCCCTAGACAAGAAGAACTGGAGCCATCTCAACATGAAAAGCTAAGTAAATTAGAAAGTCTATGATTAATTGACTAATAATGAAATTTAGTATGTTGCAGAAATTATTATATTTCTTTGATTTTTGAAATATATGTATGAATTAATTTTCAATGACATGTAACAAAACTGAAGGCTACCCAGCAAAGGATCTTTATACCAACAGTGATGATGTACTACCAATAATGATAGACCATATTGAATGAAAGTGAAGAGAACCTTACAACTACAACCAGGAGCATCAAAAAGGAAAGATAAGTACAAATTATTTGTGAAGTTGATTTGTTTGTGGACTTGTGTGCTTGTCAACAAAATGAACAGGGATGAAAACAAAAGCGAGGTAGAAATGAAAGCTGCAAGATCCAGTCATGACATGTCTGAGCCGAGTAAAATCTTAGTCAGTAAAGAAACAGTAAATACTGATGTTCTGCACTTAATTTTGGCAAAAGTAGCGGAAATAAAGATGGATAACAATAACAAATTTAGTGCAGTCAATGATCAGTTAACTCAAATGAGAACAGACAATGATTGTAAATTTACTTCACTACAAAGACAAAGGGTACAAGATCGGATAGGTCAACATAGTAATCAAATTTCAGAGTTAAAAAATGGGTTGTCAGAGGAGTTAAAAAAGTGTGAATGAAGAAACTGATGTTTCAGAAAATAATTTATTGTTTTAGGAAATGAGCTTATAGTTGAGTCAGCAAAACATTCAAAGAATTTTGATGACATCAGAGTTGAACAGGAGGCTGTAGTGCAAAAACTGTGTGAATTGGGAGCTACCAACCAACAAAATGTCGCCCACCCAACAAAATGTCGCCAATTTAAACCAAAAAATTTTAAATATGCGAACTAATGTGACTGTTTTAGATCAAAAAATTTCAGCAGTTCAGAAAAGTTGTATTAACAAAAATACTCCTATCAAAAGTTTTCCATCAGATAATTTACTTCCAGTGGATTTTCTGCACCACTGTGGAGATTGGTTTGTGTCAGGCATCTAAGACAATCAAAAAATTAAATTTGTTAAAATATTTCTAGAAGGTGAAGCTCTGTAATTAGTATATTTAATTTTAAGTCAGTGAGAAAAATATCAAAGATTTGAGAAAATTTTTTAAAATAAACTTTGGTTGGAAGCAGAAGAGGGGAGAATCAAAAGCGAATTTTTGAATGGTCCTAATTATAGGAATAGGCACAGCACTTTGAAAGAGTTTTGTGAGAACCAACATTAGCAAATCTTGACAAACCATTTTATGAAATGGCCTTGATTGATGCACTTAAAAGAACATTACCAGAAATATTGCAGTGGGATTTGATACCCGGACCTGACAATTGTCTTGAACAATTTTTACTATGTGTTGACAGGCTGGATAGGGCAATAGAAAGAAGAAGTACCATAATAATGGTAATGATAGACGTCACAATGGGAGTCATCACAGAAACAAAGATAATGGTAACTTCCACCAGGATCAAAGTGTCAATAGAGCAAGAAATTCTGAACAGTAGCAGGATAGGAATGATGGGAATAACCAAGAGCTTTTTAACAGAAGAAATAGTCACAGAAATAACTACTCAGGAAACAGCAGTTTACCTCAATGAAGCTCAACAGTTTTGGCGTGAGGAAACATAACAAGCACAGGACCCTTATACTTGCAATTGTACAGTGATAACATTGTTGATGATATGGCACGGGTACCTGAAACTGAAGAGAAGGAATATCAGATTTCTCATTTATGTTTTGATCAAAAATTTTGGGATACCATGTTTGATTATGGTGATGTAAGTGCTAATCACAAACCAGAATGTGAGAGTAGTGAGAATGTTGATGTAATATGTACTAATGATTTCTTCTCTTGGGCACAAAACAGTGTTGTTGATGTATGTAAATCAAGTAATGAATGTATTGGATCTGAACTAGGTGGTACTTTTGCTGTAGATGTGAATGAGAGCTGTGAAGTAACTGAGGTTTGTAAGTCTGAGACTGGTGACTTATTGCAAATGAGTGTAGGTGAGGTAAGTGGCTTTGATGGAGATGAGACCTGTATTGTTCATTGATCTTGTGGATGAAGTAATTTTGGAGGAATTTGCTGATGATGAGTATTAGGTAATGTGGAGTTTAAGAATATGAAGTTTCAAAGTTATATGTAAATCATGTTGACAATACAGGTAAGGTAAGTGATGTATGTGATGAAAGTGAGGGTCATGGAATACCAGTCCAGTTAAAACAGTTTTTCATAGAAGTCTTGCAGAGTAATGATCCAAACAATAAAAGTGAGGTATTTGTGAGCCTGGAGAATAATGATGAAAACTTTTTGAACTTTTTTTGGGAGCTGATTGATGATAACTTAGATAAAGGTGTATTCTGGAATAAGTTACCTGTGGTTAGTAGAATTTGTATCCAAATTGGTTGAATGAAGCATAAGAGGATCTAAGCAGGAAGTGTAATTTTGACAGTAACATGTTTTGTGAACCTTCTGAAACAAGTGATGTTAGTTGTGCCATGGAATCTATTAATTGTGTTCAGTCTTTACCTGACAACGTGGATAATCAAAGTAATGATATAATACCTGTAAAGTTCATATAATACCTTGGCTAGACTATGTGGGTGGAGCATTTGATGAAATTGAAAGTGATATTTTGCATGATGTGTCAGACAACAGAGAGAATGATACATATTTTGGATGGTCTTACATAAAAATTAAGACTAATCAGTGGGATGGGAACCGTTTGATTGATACAGGTACCCCAATTTGTGATATACCTGAACATTTCAGAGACAAGCTCAAGTATAATAAGAATTTTGTCGAAAGGCCCACTGTTGATGTAAAAATAAGAGGAACAACAGGTGAACAAGGCAAATTTGTAAAATCTCAGGTACTTTTAACTTTTAGTATAGGAGACAAGACCTTTGAACATGGATGCTTAATGATCCCTAGCCTGGAAGTAAATATAATTCTCAGTATGGATTGGATAGTGACAGTTGAGGCTTCTTTTGGATGGAGTGCTAAAGAATTGTTTAATTTGGAACCTAAAAGTAACATGTATGTGAAAACTAATTTCTTTATTTTAAACTGTGGGAAAAGTTGTAACTATTTCCAAAACATTGTGAACCAAGGTGAGTACCAGACGTTGTGTGACAATATAAATTTTGATGAGACTGAGGATCAGAATTTTGGAAGTATAGTAGATTCTAAAATGAGGGAAGCTTAAAACTCTTAATGACCAACAAAAGGAATTACCTAGGAATTTGTTATTGGAGTTAAGAAATGTGTTCAGTGGCAGACCAGGGAAAATGAAAGTCTATCAGTGCATGCTTTATCTTAGAGATTGTCAACCTTTTAGAGAAGGAAAGATGTAGAGAAAGAAATTCAGAAAATGGAAATGTGGGGAGTAATTGAGAGAAGTAGGACTGCTATAATAATCCTTTGGTTGTGGTAAGTAAGAGGAATGGTGGAGTGAGAATTGTTTTGGACTCTAGACATCTTAGTAAGTTTCTTATTAGAGAGAATGACTATCCTGAGAAAGTGGATGAGCTGTTACACAAATTTGATTACATGGAATTAATGAGTAGTGGACTTGATCTCTGGATTTCACCAGATTCCACTTGAAATTAATTCTGTAAAGTACTGGTATACAGCATTTTTATATGGAGGTAAGTGTTTTCAATACTGTGTGGTGCCATTTGGGCTAAATGTATCTGTTTTTGAATTTGTAAGAGCTCTGGATTCTGTCTTGGGAAGTGAAGTGACTTCAAAATATTGTGTATGTTGAAAACATTTTGGTCACTGTAAAGATTTTAGAACAACATTAGGATTTGTCAAGAGATTTGTTTTCAAAATTGGAATCAGGAGGTATGACTTTGAAAATAGGTAAGTGTAAATTTGATGTGGAAGAAGTAAAATTTTTAGGGCATGTTATATCTGAAAGAGAAATTGCAAATGATAAAGAGAAACTTGATTCTATAAATAATTTTCCTGCTCCTTACAACAAAAAACAGCTTAAATCATTTTTGGATTAACAGGGTTCTATAGAAAATTTTGTAGTAGCCAAGCTTTGAATGCTTTATGCCTGTGTGAACTTTTGAAGAAGAATTCTGTTTGGGATTGGAATTTGGAATGTCAGGATGCTTTCAAGGAGATCATAGGACAGTTGTGTCCAAGTCAGATATTGCTCAGACTGGATTTGTCTCTTCCTTTTTGTATTATGACAGACAGTAGTAATGTTGGTTTGGGTGCTGATTTATTTCAGGTGGTTGAAGTTGAAGGTGTTATTGAACATAGATCTCTTGCATTTTCTAGTAGAGTATTGCAGAAGCATCAAAAGACATACAATGTAACTGAGGAAGAACTTTTGGCTGTACATTGGGCATTCAATAAGTTTAAAAATTATTTACTAGCTCACAAAGGCATCATCTATACTGATCACAGAGCATTATACTATCTGCAGAAGAGTAAGCTGTACCATAACAAAATTACTTATTGGTTCTTGTTTTTATACAGTTCAATTATGAAATCAGATACATTAGGGGCTCAGACAATGTTGTTGCTGATGCTTTGTCTACGCTACCTTTAGGGCGTGACTCTTCAAATAACTATGGAGAAGGGAGAAAGAATTTAAAATTATGTACTTGAGAGGCATGAAAGAGGAAAAAGAGATCTTGAAAATTTGCAAAGACATCCGCAGGTATAAAAATCATGATCGAAATCGGAAATAGGTTAAGACCATGTTGGGTACGAAAGGAGGAGAAAAGACTTAACAATATTACAAGGTACACAAGGGTATTTTATTCAGGGGGTATAAGACTGACTCAGATGACTGGAAACAATAATGGTCGGAGCAATGTATTGATACTTTAATTCCTTATACACATGAGAGTTTTGGTCACTGTTGATCAACCAAATGTATACAAAAGATTCAGGAAAACATCTTTTATAACATAGGAAGGAGAGTCAAGAAGAAGAATGCTGGTTGTGACAGATGTCAAATAGTGAAGGAAAGTAACCAAACAAGCAGAGGTCAATTGCAAAACATACTGCCTAATAGTAACCTAGACCTCATGTCTGTGGATCTCTATGGACTTTTTCTAAGTCTAAGAATGGATTCTGTTATGTTTTTGTGGTGATTGATGCATTTTTGTAGTTCATAAAGCTGTTTCCTCTTAAAAAAGTTACCAATAAGCAAATCTTTCTAAGTTTCTAAATACATATTTTCATCAGACATGAAGAGGAACAAATAGCATTAAGAATAAATGATACATTGGTGACAGATGTGTATAGTGTTGCAGAACTTTTTAACAAACATTTTATAACTGTTACTGAAAAGATGGGGTTGTCAGGTTCGGTAGATGCTGCTATGGATTACCTTAGACCAGACATTTCAAGTAACTTCCATAATATGAATTTGACCCTCACTACCCCAACAGAAATAATGTCCATCATAAAATCTTTAAAATCAAAAACATCTAGTGGGTATGATGAAATATCAACAAAGTTAATTAAAGAATGTGATTCTGAGCTAAGTAACATATTAAGCTATCTATGTAACCAGTCGTTTATTAGTGGAATATTTCCTGAATGGCTGAAATATGGTGAAGTTAAGCCACCGTTTAAGAAGGGAGATAAAGAAATAGCATCAAATTTCCGTCCAATTTCACTGTTGCCAGCATTCTCAAAAATTTTCGAAAAAGTAATGTACAGTCATCTTTATAACCATCTTATCTCAAATAACATACTGTCAAAGTCACAGTTTGGATTTCTAAAAGGTTCTGATATTGAGAAGGCTATCTACACTTACAGTGAGAATGTGCTTAATTCATTAGACAAAAAATTGCAGGCAACTGGTATATTCTATGATCTGTCAAAGGCATTTGACTGTGTAAATAACAATATCCTTTTAAGTAAACTAGAATATTATAGTGTAACAGGAAACGCTGCAAAATGGTTCAAATCTTATATCTCTGGCAGGAAACAAAGGGTGTTATTAGGAAAGAGACATGTATCAAGCTATCAGGCATCATCTAACTGGGAACTAATTACATGTGGGGTCCCACAAGGTTCCATTTTGGGGCCCTTACTTTTTCTTGTGTATATCAATGACCTTTCATCAGTAACATTACCAGTTGCCAAGTTTGTTTTGTTTGCCGATGATACAAACATTGCAATAAATAGCAAATCAAGTGTAGTCTTAGAAAGATCATCCAATAAAATATTTGTGGACATTAATCACTGGTTCCTAGCCAATTCTTTGTCACTAAACTTTGAAAAAACACACTACATGCAGTTCAGAACTTGTAAGGGGTGTCCCAAGAGTATATGTCTAACATACGATGACAAGAAGATAGAAGAAGTGGACAGTGTTAAATTCTTGGGATTACAGCTTGATAATAAATTCAACTGGGAGGAGCACACCACAGAACTGCTGAAGCCGAAATCTCTGTTTGCAATGCGAATTTTGTCAGACATAGGGGATATAAAAATGAAAAAGCTGGCATACCATGCTTACTTTCATTCCATAACGTCATATGGGATTATTTTTTGGGGTAATTCATCAAGCCAAGCTAAAGTTTTCTGGGCACAAAAACGTGCAGTGAGAGTTATATGTGGTGTGAACTCAAGAACATCCTGCAGAAGCCTGTTTAGGGAACTAGGGATACTAACTACTGCTTCCCAATATATTTATTCCTTAATGAAATTTGTCATTAAAAATATATCACTTTTTCAAATGAACAGCTCAATTCATGGAATCAATACTAGAAATAAGAATAATCTTCACAAGGATTTAAAGTCACTTAGTCTTGTACAAAAAGGTGTGCATTATTCAGGAACACACATTTTCAATAACTTGCCAGCAGCCATAAAAAGCTTAACAACCAATGAAATTCAGTTTAAGAGAAGCCTAAAGGATTTATTGGTGGCCAACTCCTTCTACTCCATTGATGAATTTCTTAGTAAAACCAACTGATTTGTATATAAGTACAACATAACTTCTGCACAATTTCAGTGCAGTAATGTGTTCATTGAAAATTTGTGTGTGTGTGTGTGTGTGTTAGTATAATCTAACTTCTGCACCATTTCAGTGCAGTAATGTGTTCATTGTAAATAAGTATTACTGTAGATGTATTACCTTATAAATAAATAAAAAACTTTTTTATTTTAAATTCAGTGCATTAGTATTTGTAAAATGACTCTTAGTGTTCATTAAAAAATGACGATTCATTCCACTTGGGACCTGTGGAATGGTACATTAGCCTATTTGTTTTAGTTGTAAATATTTGTCATGTATTGTTGTTTTTCTGGCATGTTCCACATCCTGGAGGACCTCCTCACTACGGATCAATTGGAATGAAAGTAAATCTAATCTAATCTAATCAGATGGGTACTCCTAAAACAATTTTATCTGACAATGGTTCTCAGTTTACATCACAAGCTTGGAAAGACTTGGCTGATCATGCAAAAGTAAGGCATATTCTAACCTCTATGTACCATCTGTCGAGTAAGCCTGCAGAAAGATATATGAGAGAAATTAGAAGATGGTTGAGAACATATTTTAACAATAATTATACCAGTTGGATGTATTACATCACTGATTTTGAGGATATTATGAAGAGCTTACAACATTCTTCAGCAGGTTTTTCATCATTTGAAGTCATGTTTAGTCACAGACCAGCTAACTGTATTTCTGAGAATGTCACCGCAAGAGAGAGAGAAGTGTGTGTCAGGGAGATGATGGAAAAGCAGGGGGATAGGAGAAAGCAGAGACATGACGATAAAGGCAGATTTTCTAAGTTTGATGTAGGAGATCTTGTGTTGGTGAAAGCCACAGAGAAATCTAAAGTGTTGACATCTGAGATAAATAAATTATTCGATATTTATATAGGACCAGTGGCAGATTTACATATAGGCCCACAAGGCATCGACCTAGGGGCGGCACCTTAAGGGGGGCAGCAGTTTTTGCTCTGTACTCGTCTTAACCTTTTACGTTTTAAAATAGCTGCACTTACAAATGCCAAAAATTTTTAATATTGTCGCAGAAGAAGCTGAGTAGCACAGTCACTGTGGTGTAGTGGTTATGCTACTAAACTGTTTCATGGAGGGTCCTTAGTTCAAAACTCACCTGAACTGTAAAATTTTAATTTCTATATGCAATTTGAGTACATTCTAGAAGTATCCACAATTGTCAAGAATCATTGTACTGGAATATTCTGTAACTGTATATATACTGTATGTGTCCTGGCTGGAGGCAGTTCAGTCCACACTCTTGTATGTGCAAGTGCTGAATAAACATTCCTTAAGTGAAGTTAGTGTTCGTCATTCATCTAATTACACATTCTTCTACGTGACATTATTCTGGGGGAGGCCCTAGGTAGTGGGACTTGTGATAGTGGACATCACTGACGATACAGTGGCTTCCATCAGGCCATGACAGAGCCTCCATTTACGTGATGAGAAACCCAAGTTCGAGCCATATTCAACAGATCGCAATCTATTGGAGACAGAAGAAGAAGAGGACATTACGATGACAGCAGCTGTGTGCCGCCGCATGAGGCATCCTTCCGGGTTCTCTGGTGATGATGGCCAAGATCTAAACAAGTGGCTGAAGGTATATGAGCTTATAGCCAAATTTAACAAATGGGTTGACACCATGTGTTTGGCTAACGTATTCTTCTACTTGGAGGGCACTGCCACGCAATGGTATGAGAACAACGAGAAGGAGTTCACAAGCTGGGAAGTATTCCAGACGGAACTCTGCAAGTATTTCAGTGACACATAACGACAGAAGTGCAAGGCTGAAGATAAATTAAAGTGCAGGGCACAGCGTCCAGGAGAAACTATAGCATCTTGGAGCTGCGTAAAATAGTGGATCCTAGAATGAGGGAGGAAGATAAAGTTGCACATCTCATGAAGGGTGTTGCTGAGGACATGTATCAAGCCCTACTCCTGAAGGAGGTTTCGACAGCAGATGACTTCATAAAATGGTGCCAGTATATCGAGACAATGCATCAAAAAAGATGTACACACAAGAAATTTGACCGGCTTCCAAAATGCCTTATCAATGTCTGTGATGGAGGAAGAAACTGCTTTCACAAGTGTTCTTCGTCAGATAGTGAACAGGAAGTTCAGAAGGCACTTAGATTGCATGGCAAGCAAAAAACCGAGACGCTTCAAGAGGTCATAAGGGAGGAAATGGAACAGACATTGAACCCAGTCTCTCGTCCTTCATTTCCCTTTAACTCTTTATAAGATAGTATTCGATATATTGCCCACCTACCATAAGTGGGAAACAGTGTACATTTTCAATAGAAAAATGACCCTTAAAGATGCATCAGGTGTTGCTAAATGGATGGTGTACTCTCAAGCAACCACTTTTCGTTTGCTGAGGTTGGTAGAACATTCTTATTGAAATGGTGGTTGGGCTAGGCGACCACTGTCCACGTGAGGAATATCTTTGGTGGCATTTTGTGTGTACGAGAGAAAATCTAATGTGAGTATTTGTTAAAATATAAGGTATGTATGACATTTATTGAATTAATAGTTATGTGTAAGGATGATTTCTATAATAATTTAAATGAAATCATAGAGGATATCAGGAAAACCAGGGAGATTATTATTGCAGGGGATTTTAACAGTAGAACTGGAAGTAAAATTGGAAATAAAATTATAGGACCATTTGGAGAAAATGTTATAAATGATAATGGTAATAGACTTATTGATATCTGTGAACAAAATTCATTGAAAATATTAAATAGCTTTTATCAACATAAAGAAATACATAAATACACGTGGCATAAAGATACATTGAATCAAAAATCAATAATAGACTATATTATAATTAAACAGCAAACGAGGATAAAAATACATGACATAAGAGTATATAGAGGGGTAACTCTTAGCGATCATTATTTGGTAAATTCCAAATTTTTATTCCCCTTCAGAGGAAAAAGCACTGAAGAAAATCGAAATTGTCCTACAGAAAATATACAAACAGAAATCAAAATTCCTAAATATAATTTGAATAGTTTTGAGAATGAAAGCACAATATTTTTATATCAAAAGAGATTAGATGAAAAACTGGTAGAAACAGAGTTTGACAATACAGAAGATCAATATCATTATATTGTAAATAAACTACATGAAGCCACCAAGGAAGCTTTAGGAGAAACAGAAGAAACACGTACAAACCATCCATTATACTACTGGAATGAAGAAATTAAAAAGGAAGTGAAATTAAAGAAAGAAAAATATTTAAAATGGTTAAATACCAGAAATCTTCAAGATAAAATAGAGCTTAATGCACAACAAGCGAAAATCCGGAAAAAGGTTGCAGAAGCAAAAAAACAAAGTTTGGGAACAGTCATGTCAAAAAATTGAATCCTATATTGGTGGTAAAAGAAACACAGAAGCATGGAAAACTATAAAAAATTTAAGAAGGAATTCCAAAGAAACAACACATATTAAATATATTACTCATGACTCTTGGGAAAAATATTTTAAAAGTTTATTAACAGAAAACAGGGAAGAATACTTGGGAAACCCTGAATATAATGAAATGATAGATCTACAAGCAGAGAATTACATCTGTTTGGAAATAGAGACAGTAAAAACTGCAATAAAATCTTTAAAGAATGGAAGGGCTACAGGCATTGGAGGTATTCCTGCAGAATTATTAAAATTAGGAACAAAGAAATTAATGGAATTGTTAAGAAACCTTTTCGAAAGATGTTTAAATGGGGAAGATGTCCCAAATGATTTGAAAGTAGGATATATTTCAGTGATACATAAAAAAGGAGCGAAAGATGAGTGTAAAAATTATAGGGGAATAACAGTGACCAATACCTTCAGTAGATTATATGGAAGAATTATTAAATATTTGTTAGAACAAGAATACAAAGAAAAGGAGGCTGAAGAACAAGCAGGTTTTAGAGCTGGAAGATCAACAATTGATCATATCTTTTGCCTACAACAAATTATTGAAAAAAAAAATGGTTCGGGCACAACCTATACATTTAGTATTCATAGATATAGAAAAAGCCTATGATAGTGTGCCTTTATCCAGTTTATGGAAAGCTTTACTATCAATAGGAATAAATCGAAGAATAATTAAAGCAATTCAAAATTTATATAAAAATTCTATTTCAAAAATAAAAATTGGTAAATATCTATCACATGGATTCCAAGTCACAAAAGGATTACGTCAAGGATGTAGCATCTCACCTACATTGTATAAAATATATACAGAAGTAACTTTACAGAATTGGAAGAAAAAATGTCACGCTATGGGAATACCAATAAATGATAGAACAATATACTCGTTACAATTTGCAGATGACCAACTGATTATAGCCCAAGACCATGAGGACATAGAGTATATGACCAGAAAATTGATTCAAGAATATAAAAAATCAGGTATAAATGTAAACATGAATAAAACAAAGTACATGGTAATTGGTGGAGTGAATGGAGACTTAATATTAGAAGAAGGGATGGGAACAATAACAGCTACTGAGGAATATAAATATTTAGGTGTGAAAATTACAAATGATGGGAAACAGGACAAAGAAATTAGATCAAGAATAAATTCTGGAAAGACGACAATCTCTTTATTGAATGGAATTCTCTGGGACAAACACATAACAACTGATAACAAAATAAGGATTTTTAAAACAATAGTTAGGAGCATTATTACATATGGTTCAGAAGTGTGGACAACAAAATGGCAACTGAAATCAAAATTATTAGCCACAGAAATGGATTTCTGGAGACGTTCAGCAAGAATATCAAGACGAGAAAGAATAAGAAATGAAGTAATCAGAGACAAGATGAAATGTAAAAATTCAATTATTGATTTCATCGAGCACAAACAACTTAAATGGTATGGACACATCAGACGACTGGAACAGGAAAGGCTACCAAAATGCATAATCGACTGGGTACCAATTGGAAGAAGAAAAAGGGGACGACCACCTGATACATGGATACAGGGAGTTCAGTCAGCAATGAGGAAGAACAACATTCCTGAAGATTTATGGACAAATAGAGAAGAGTGGAGAACAATAATTAGTGACTTACTGTAATCTAGAATAGATGCTGGAAAAATGTACTCACATTGTAAATCCAGAATAATAATAAAATAGTTATGTGTTTTACATATACATTTTATGTACCTAAATAGAGTCTACACTTAATAATACAGAGATAACTGAGAGTGTGGTAGCAAAACTTGAGTGTCGTTTATTACATTTTCGTAAAAGTGCTCTTTTATATGTTAACTGACATAACCTCGCATTTCATTATTACAGATGTACAGAACTAAGAACAGCTTTACATTTCGAGAATTGGAAGAGATGTCATCACAAGACTTTGAGAGTTTGATAGGCAATGATCAGGTTGTTGATTCCGAATGTGGAGGTGATTCGGGTGCCAAAAATGTATTGCCAAATACTCATCCCACTAATACAAGCAGGGGAGATAATTCATCCCATGACTCTTGTAGTGATTTCATTCCTCCATTACCTCAACAAACATGTGTAACCCCTGAAAGTGATGACGATGAAGACTAAAGTGAAGACAGGATGAACGTGACGATGCTTATGTTAGGCCTGCCATGCAGTACAATTTTTCAAAAAACATTACTGATCCTGCCGTATACAATTCAGTAAATTATTCACAGGGTTTTGGAAAAAACATTGAAGTGAATTTAGAATCTCCTGTAGCTATATTCTCGCAGTTTTTTCCTATCTCTATCTTGGAATGTATTGTCAGAGAATCTAATCTTTATGCTAATTAGAAAGGTACTGACCTAAATGTGGCCACAGCTAAATTGAAAGCATTCCTTGGTGTACTTCTTATAATGGGTTTCCACAGACTTCCCACCATAAGGCATTACTAGTCATCTGATCCCAATTTATTTGTAAACAGAGTAGCTTAAGTTATGTCTGTCAGAAGATTTTTGAAGATATTAAGGTTCTTGCATGTAAACGATTCACAAAAAATGCCAAAAAAAGGGAGAATGTGGGTATGACAAATTGTATAAGCTTCGTCCACTTCTTACCCATCCAAACCAATTTTTTTTTTTAAACTTTTAGACCGAGCTGATTTATCAGTATTGATGAAAGCATGGTGGCCTTTAAAGGTAGGATTTCCCTAAAGCAGTTTATGCCAATGAAGCCTACAAAATGAGGATTTAAAATTTGGGTTGCAGCCTGCAGTGTTACAGGGTACATGTTATCTTTTCAAGTGTATGAAGGAAAATCTGAATTCAAAGAAGAAAGTTCTGTAGGTGAGAAGGTTGTTTTGTCACTTTCAAAACCATTCCAGTTTTTAGGGTACTGCATCTTTTTTGACAGATTTTTAACTAATTTACCATTGCTTTCCAAATTATTGACTAGAGGAACATTTGGTTGTGGAACAATGCTTCAAAATAGAAAACATTTTCCTAAAATGTTATTGAAAGCTGACAAGCAGATGAAATTGGGACAGCATGACTCTGTTAAGGAATATGATATCTCTATAACAAAATGGAAAGACAGAGGTACAAAATCAGAAGTAATTGGGAGCAACGTGCGTAGCCCTAGTGAGATGTGTCAAGTGTCTAGGAGAAACAAGAAGGGTGAAAAGGAAAGTATTGGGTGTCCCAAGGCTATTGCTGACTATAATAGCTACATGGGAGGGGTTGATAAATTTGATCAACTGATGTCTGCCTACAGTGTTTCATGGAAATCAAGAAAGTGGTAGATAAAATTGTTCTATTACTTTCTGGATGCTGCAGTTGTCAATTCCTTCATTCTTTATTATGAGACTGGAAAAATGGCACAGTCGTATAATGGAAGGCCACTGCCACATCTAAATTTCCGTAGTATCTTGGCCAGTGAGTTAACTGGAACTTTTGCTAGCAGGAAGACATGTGGGCCACAAACTTCCCCAAAAGTTTTTATCACAAAAACAAAGGTTAGGGGCAAAAATGTTTCAAACAGGGATCCACAGATAGTAATGAATGTAGGGGCACATTTGCCACAGAAGGGTACAAGCAGAAGGTGTGCAGAAAAAAGCAACCCAAAAGAAGTAGTATTGTATACAAGGAATGCAAAGTTGCGCTTTGCCTTCCTTGTTTTCACCAGTTTCATTCTAAATAACACTGGAATTTGTAGTATTTCATAGTGTTAGCTAATGTTTTATTGTTTGAATAGTGAAATGTGTTCAGTTTTTGTACTTCAGTACGTTAGTTAATAAACTGTATCTTACTTGCATTCAGAATGCCATGTTTTTATTTATCTGTACCAGATATAAGAAGGTGGTCTTTTAAATGACCACCATCCACAGTAGTCTAAGGCCCACACAAAATGGATAGTGGTCTGTATATCAACCAACTATTTCTTCCTTTCAGTTCCAAGGCAAATGGACATAAAATAATTCTAAGTATATTACATGCCTATAGAAGCCAAATGGGATGCAATAAAAATATTACCTTTCAAATTTTCAGAAAAAAAAGTTTTGTTCTATAAAGGGTTAAAACAATGAAAAAGTCGACACCCAGGTGAAGTTACGTTCCTACAATGCTGTATGAGGAACCTGTTTGGGCACCAAGGAAGACTGACATCTGGAGGACCCAGCATGTTTCCAATGCGGACGACCAGGATATGTAGTGTGCTGTTGTCGAGAAAGGTGGCGGATATTTGATGATGCCCACGCCAGAAGACAGCAGACCGATCTGAGCCGATGCCAACTCCAGGATGACGAAGATGAACAAGAAGATGTGGGTGCAGAACGACGTAGGTCACCATCGCTACAAGCTAGCCACTGGAGAGGACGCTCCCCTACACGCCGACCAAGGCCTCCATCGCCATTTAGAAGCTCCAGCCAATCACCTAACCACCGCAACCTGGAAAACTAAAGGGTGTGATCTTCCTTGGAGGTGAGGCCGCCGAAGAGAAAAATACTCCGCCATCAATCACTACAAAAATGATAGGAAACTACATTGATATCCTCATGGATGGCCGACCAGCCCAAGCTCTTGTGGACTCTGGAGCTTCATATTCAGTCATTTCGGAGAAGTACCGTCACCAGTTGCAGAAAACCGTATTCGTCGACACCAAAACATCTCTGCTATAGGTGGCTAATGGGAAATATGTAAAACCTACAGGATGATGTGTCATTTGTGTGGGTATAAGTGGCCATATACAGCTCTTAGAATTTATCGTCTTACAAGAGTGTAGTCATGACATCATTCTCGGATGGGACTTTTTGAAAGCTTCTCAGGCAATTATAGATTGTGGTCACTCGAAGATTATGCTAGACGAGATGAGATACTGTGGACAGGAAGATGCGTATGCGAGTGTGTCGGGACTATGTATGCTGGATGAAGTCATCATTCCTGTAGTCAGTGCTAGAAAGGTAACTGTCATGTGTCATGCCATGCATTAACCCATGAATCTTGTAGTGGAATGTAAGAGAAGCATACCACTGAAGAATGACTTGGTCATCCCAACCTCTGTCGTCTCATTTAAGAATGGATTTGGTGAATTGTGGATAGTTGACTGTCGCCGAGAACCGCAGATCCTTCCAAGACGCACGTGTGTAGCAAACGCTGAGCCGTTAATTGCAGAACCATAGAAACCTCCCATGCTGAGTCTGTGGGCGAAATTAGTGCTACCACTACAAGAAGATCTTCTAGCTCGATTATCACCAGACCTCACTAAGGAACAACAGAAGAAGCTACTTGCCATTCTTCAAGAGTTCTCTGAATTCTTCAATCCACAAGTGAAGAGCAAATTAGACAAACTGACGGTGAAGTATCAGATTAGCACTGGAGACCATCAGCCAATAAGCCAGAGAGCATACCGTGTGTCAGCAACAGAACGTCGAATAATTCGTGATGACGCAGAGAAAATGATGCAGAATGACATTATTGAGCCTTAGCCGAGCCCATGGTCATCACCAGTGGTTCTTGTCAGGAAGAAGGATGGCAGTTGGCGCTTTTGTGTTGATTACAGGAAGCTTAAAAAGATAACTAAAAAGGACGTTTACCCTATTCCATTAACTCACAATACATTAGATTGTCTGAAGGGAATTAAGTTTTTCTCAACCTTGGACATGTACTCGGGATACTGGCAAATCGAAGTAGATGAGGCTGATCGTGAGAAAACTGCATTCATCACCCCCTGAGGGCCTGTATGAGATTAAGGTAATGCCATTTGGTTTGTGTAATGTACCAACAACATTTGACTGGATGATGGATAATCTTCTAAGTCACCTGAAGTGGACGATGTGTCTTTGTTATTTATATGACATTATAGTGTTCTCAGAGACATTTGATGAAGACATAAAAAGACTGAGGGCCATTCTTAAGTGTCCCCAACAAGGAGGACTGAAACTTAATCCATGAAAGTGTCTCTTTGGAGCAAAAGAAATCAAAATACTTGGACACCTTGTGTCAAACGAAGGTGTGCAGCCAGACCCATAAAAGGTGAGGTCTATAATGGAATTTCCTATTCCTAAAAATATTGGAGATGTGATAAGCTTCCTTGGATTATGTTCTTATTACCGTCGTTTTATCAAAGACTTTTTTTTATCAAAGCCAGGCCACTCCAAGAGTTGTTAAAAGCTGATGGTAAATTTATCTGTGGTGGAGCTCAACAAGATTCTTTCAATGTGCTGTGAAAAGCTCTGACGACTGACCCTGTACTTGATCTGTATGATGAGAGAGCATCTACAGAACTGCACACAGAGGCCAGTGGGTATGTGATCAGTGCTGTTCCTGGTGCAAATTTCGGATGGGAAAGAGAAGGTTATAGCCTGTGCTTCTAGGACACTTAGAAAAACTGAGAGAAACTACTCAACAACAAAAAGACAATGTCTTGCTGTGATCTGGGCCATTTGCAAATTTTGACAGTATCTCTATGGAAGGCCATTCACATTTGTTACATACCATCATTCACTTTGTTGTTTGACAGGTCATAAGGATCCAACAGGACCACTCGCCAGGTGGGCACTACGTCTTCAAGAGTATGACATTACCATAGTGTACAAAAGTGGAAGAAAACACCAAGATGCCGACTGTCTCTCAAGAAACCCTGTGCAAGACCATCAAGACTTTGATGAAGATAGTGACTGTCTCACTGCACTCAATGATCTCTCTGCTAAGCAGAAGAAGGACGCCAAGATATCTCAAATTATGCTTGCCTTAAATCGGTCAGAGGATGTGAAAGGACAATTTAAGGTAGTTAATGGATTACTTTGCAAGAAAAACTTTGATCCGTTTGGAAAGAGGTGGCTTCCAGTGATTCCTAATCACATGCACTTAGATGTTCTACAGAGGAGGAGGAGGAGATTAGCGTTTAACGTCCCGTCGACAACGAGGTCATTAGAGACGGAGCGCAAGCTCGGGTTAGGGAAGGATGGGGAAGGAAATCGGCCGTGCCCTTTGAAAGGAACCATCCCGGCATTTGCCTGAAAGGATTTAGGGAAATCACGGAAAACCTAAATCAGGATGGCCGGAGACGGGATTGAACCGTCGTCCTCCCGAATGCGAGTCCAGTGTGCTAACCACTGCGCCACCTCGCTCGGTGATGTTCTACAGAAATTCCATGCTACACCTGAGGCCGGACATTTAGGATAGAATCCGTAAGAGAATTTTCTGGCTAGGTTTATTGAGGAGTGTCCGTCACTATGTGTGGCACTGTCGAGAGTGCCAGAGGAGAAAGGCAGTTCCTCAGAAACCACTCATACCAATTCCACCAGCCAAAACACCTTTCCAGCGTGTTGGGATTGACCTCCTTGGACGATTTCCAACATCTGCTAGTGGCAATAGATGGATTATTGTTTGCACTGATTATCTGATGCGCTATGCCATTACAAAATCTATGAAAACAGCCAAAGCATTCGAGGAAGCCAAATTCATCGTGGAAGACATTGTATTAAAACACAGTGCCCCAAGGTCGTTAATTATGGATTGAGGGAAAGATTTCAATCGAATCTTGTGACAGAGATAAACCACCGGTGCAACACTACTCATCACATGACGACAGCCTACCATCTGCAAACTAACGGGCTTACTGAACGCCTTAATAAGATCTTGGCCGACATGCTATCAATGTTCGTCAATGTTGAGTAGAGCAATTGGGATGATGTGCTACCTTTCGTAACATTTGCCTACAACACCACCAAACAAGACACCACAGGATTTATGCCATTTCTCCTGGTGCATGGGCGTGAGACGACTATGACGATGGACACTGTGTTTCTGTTACATCCTGATGACATGGACGACGGCTACATCGGCCAGGTGTTAACCATAGCTGAGAAAGCTTGGCAGTTATTAGCTCGACTCCGCACGCAGCAGGCTCAAGAAAACGATCACTGAAGGTATGACGTGAGCAGACCGCCCTGTTGTCTACCAGCCCAGTCACCTCGTCTGGATCTTCATTCCTGTTTGGAAGGTTGGTGTCTCTGAGAAGCTCCTCAGGCGCTATTTTGGACCTTATAAAGTTGTAAGAAAGTTGTCTGATGTTACTTATGAAGTTGAAGATTTCGACCCTGACACAAGACGACAAAAGATCAGAGATACAGTCCATGTTCTTTGAATGAAGCCCTATAAGGATCTTGCAACCCAGGGTAAATTTGAAGCTTCAGCGACAGGCAACAAGTGGAAAGGTGACGAAGAGGGTAGCGGTAAAGGAAGTTGTAAGAAGATCACCACCAGGGCGAACATCAGTCATTGGGAGTCAGAGTATGCAGGACTGATGACTCGTTCCCAGACTAGGAGGACCTAACACCTAGATGCTGTTCTATTAAGGAAACTGCAATGTCGCAGAAGAAGTTGAGCAGCACTGTCACCGTGGTGCAGTGGTTATGATACTGCACTGTTGCATGGAGAGTTGTGAGTTCAAAACTCACCTGAATTGTAAAATTTTAATTTCTATATGCGGTTTGAGTACATTCTGGAAGTATCCACAAATGTCAAGAATCATTGTACTGGAATGTTCTGTAACTGCTTATATACTGTATGTGTTCTGGCTGGAGGAAGTTCGCTCCGTGCTCTTGTATGTGCAAGTGCTAAATAAACCTTCATTTTACTTGGTGACTGAAAGGAAATTTAACATTGGGTTTCTGTCTGGTATCATCTTAATGATTGTTGAAAATGTTTTGAAGGCAATCTACAATACAGTGTTTGAAACGTTATTATTTGGAGCATGTTGTCGGCTTCTACTTAGCCCTATCATATTTTCCCCATGAAAACATCGGGACCCCTGAAAAACTGTGATAAACTAATCAGCAGTTTCCTAAATGCTGTAACATGTGTGGGCCTCAGTATGTAAAACCCTGCTCTGCTTAAATTTCTTGTAGAAATTACAGGGAAGTATCAAGTCAGTCCTCCATTACTGTAATTAATGTGAAAACTCTGTGGTCTTCAATATCTGAGCTTTGATTTAATTACACTCATTTAGCAGAACATGCTGATTCTGGTAATGTTTTCCATTTTTAAACACATGTTTATACGAAAAGAACATAAGCAGAATATCTAATAACGTGTGATAAACACTTCACAACAGTTTAAAAATTTTATTTATTTATTTACTTAGTTACTTTTTTTGGATAAAAAGAAGAAACCAACTTTCATTTGTCTCAGTTATTGTGCTGCAGCCTGCACAATGTCAAAGTTCCCACTCTTTGCAATCGAATAGTATGTGGCATTGCAAATTTTATATTAAACTTCTTAACTACCATAAGCTAGGGTTACTTTGGCCCTTTGCGGGTAACTTTGGCCAACTTGTCGGAGAAAGTTTAACATTTTTTTCCCACGGAAGTAACATCGCTAACATGAAATTAGGGGTGTATGCATTCACAATGTGAAACGAACGACCTAAAAGGTTTGAGTTTCACGAAGTGAAATTGTGTTTGCACCACTGGAATTTTTATTGACTGTGAAAATTTTAGTAGCTTTTATATGTCCAAAGCTTCTGCCTGGAGAGATCATGTCAGTTAAGCTCAATATAAGGTAAGTGCAATTTAGCATTCTGTCTTTATTAGATAATATGGTGAGAAACTGTCATTTGTGTGAAATACAATTTAGATAATGTAATTAAATGTTATGTAAAATGGTGCACATTTTTGTAGAATTAACCCAAAAGGATCCTGCATATATCTGTATCTCGTAGTTAATAATGTTGTATTTATCTTTTGTTTCAGATCTTATCTTGTTTCGAATCTATGCGAATTTTTGGAAGAGTGCCTTGAGCAGATAATGTCAGGTGAACTTTCACAATGAAGAGCTGCTGCTGCATTCTCAATTCCTCACAGTACAATAAAAAATAAACTAAAAGGGTGACATCAAAAACACATAGGACATTCTACAGTATTTAATGATGCAGAGGAACAAAGTTTCGTCCATCACCTGATACAGCTGAGTGAGTGTGCTTACCCAATCACTTAATTTGACTTTCAAATGACTGTGGAGAAGTACCTTTCAAGAAAAGGTGCTACTGTTGAACAATTTAAAAACAATGTGTGAGGTTATGAATGGTGTAAATAATTTCTGAAATGACATAGTGAACGTACTACCAGTCTGAGTAAAAATATTTAAAAAGTTAGAGCCACGTTAAATGAAAATGACCTGATCAAATATTTGACCCACCTAGAAACTACACTGAAAGATGTTCCTCCTGGCAACATATGGAACTTTGATGAAACTAATTTGACAGATGACACAGGCGTTAATAAAGTTTTATGTAAAAGGGGCATGAAATATGTTGAAACTGTTTGCAACCACAGTAAATCTGCGATCCCTCTAATGTTTTGTGGCAGTGCAGGTGGAAAAATACTCCCTCCATATGTTGTCTACAAAGCTGAACATTTGTGGAGTACCTGGGTGGAGAATGGACCTCGGGGAGCACGGTATAACTGCAAAAAATCTGGATGGCTTGATAGAGTAGTGTTTGAAGACTGGTTTAATTCTCTTCTGTTGGCTCGCTTATGTCGTTTACCAGGAACAAAAGTATTAATAGGAGACAATCTTTCATCTCATATAAGCCCATCACTTATAAGTTTGTGTATGACATAAAATTTATTTGCCTTCCGTCAAATTCCACTCACTTGATGCAGCCACTTGGTCTTGCATTCTTTTCTCCCATGAAACAGGCGTGGAGACAGATTCTCAGATTGTGGAAAGACTCCTGCGACAGTGATTCCTACTCAGTCCTTCCAAAAGATGTGTTTCCTGCTATGCTTTCAAAATTCCTAGGTGCACTTGGAGAAAATCAGGCTGAAAATTTGAAAGCCGGTTTTAAAAAGTGTAGCATTTATCCCATAAATAAATCTCAACTTTTATCCCAACTACCAGGATTTCATACTGTTGACAGCTCTCTTGTGGGAGACGCATTTTTAAAGACATTGTATGACAAACGAAAAAGTGTATTAGGTGGCACATCAACAAGAAAACGCAGAAGGAAAATTAATGTTCTTGCAGGGGAATGTATAACACCAGAAGACATTGTACAGCCATGTCATAGCAGAGATATAGCTGATAGCATCAAAAGAAAAAGGGGAATACCGTGCAGGACCCTTTTCGAATCAGATTCTTCCGAAAATGAGGATGCAATCGTATTAGAATCTGATGCTGATTCTGAAACTTTATCAGATTTGGAAAGTGACGTCCAGCAACAAAAATTTTAAATGGAAAATTATCAGTTTGGGAATATGTTACAGTTTTGCACAATCATGAAGAATATCCTGGAATTGTGTCAGAGATGAGTAAGGAAGGAGCTAATGTAAATTGCATGGAAAAGACAAAATCATATTACAAGTGGCCATAACAAAAAGTTGAACTATTTTATCCATGGGAGGATTTGGTGAGAGTTATCAATCCACCACAACAAATCAAACGTGGTTACTTTCAGGTGCCAGAGCTTCAGTTATTTATTTAATGAGTCTCAACTGCATACTGTACTGTAGCTTAAACATATGATAATCTCTTTGTAAACACTGGAGATCATTTTCTAACCTTGAAAGGGAATGTAAAATGCTAAAATATTGTATGCCATCATATTTACTGTACATTTATTATATTTAATTATGAGTAAAATTCAATATTTCCTGTTTTTCGCTTCAAAATTAAGTGTTTTATTTGTCCATCATGCTCCTCTTTGTCTACTCTAGAGATATTTATTAAGGTTACTACGATCCAATAATGTTCTACCCTTTTTTTTAAAAGAAATGATTTGATTGGGTCAAAGTATTCCCGAGTGCGGGTAACATTGGCCCACTTTTTTTTTTATCGTACTACAGCTATAGATGTGATACATTTTATTTAATATTAGTATTAAATGATAGCTCAAGTCTTTGACAATGCTAGAAAAAAGTATTTGAAATTTTCTCAATGTTACTATCTTTTGTTTTTTTGCCACATATGAAAAGACAAGAAAAAATTGGGCCAAAGTTATCCCAGTTTACACTAACCTTTTTTTCTTCGAGGAAACGTTATTTTTATTTTATGTTGGAACAAAAGGTGCATCTGCGTGTAGACATAACAGCAGTGTTCATACAAATGACAACACACCACATCAACTGCAGTCTGTCTTCTCTGCCTACAGAAACCGCTACAAGAATAAGTGGGATAAGAGTGATTCCAGCACACCTCACTGCAAGAAATTGGAAAAATTATTTGCGTTTTAAATAACAAAGACAGTATCAAGAATATTCAGAACATATTAGCGTCCCAGCTAAAATTCCGGTGATGAGGGAAACAGAAGCCAAAAAAGGGACTGTCCCATCTCCTTTACAAGATGGATTCCAGCTGGTAGGTGTACTTCTACTGTTCACTGACAACAGAGAAACAGGCGACAATGAAATTAAATTATTCTGCATTGTCGTTCTTTGATAGCACAGTTACATCGAGTAATGCGAGTGTTTTAAGGAAAAATCTTTGTGCTCGTGTGCAATTTTTAAAGTATAAAGCTTTGTGCCCATGTGTGGTGTAGTACGATTGGAACTGGATACGGTCTTCCTTTCTGTCCTTTTACAATTTTTTCTTTTGTTTTGACTCTTGGTTGACAATTTTGTAAGTACGTTACCATGAATAACAGTGAAAAATGCAAACGTGCAAAAATAAGTGGGGCGACATTTCGAAAATTATAGAAGGAAAGACAAGAACGAGACGCCAATGTTCTAAAAACGCTTGGCAGAGTAGATAAATTTTTCCTAAAAGATGTTGCTTGTTTGACGTCGAGATCAAGCAGTACGGATGATATTTCTGGCACTGCAGCTGTTGTAAAAGAAGTAAATACAGACGAAACAAAAGTTAAAAATGAAGAAAAACAAATTGTTCCTGATTTCGAGTTTCACGAAAAACGAAGTGTCGACTCAGGCATACAAAAAGAAATAACCTCGTTAGTGATGATCCTGCAGAATGGTGTGTCAATGAATCAATCAACATTCTCTCACAACGTGGCGTAAATAAAAATTGTAATGGTGATTTTTCTAATTCAAGAAGATCGATAGGCGATAAAACCAGATATTTGAACAGAAATGTATTTTACCGTAAACTTTTAAGTGGTGAATCAACTTTGAGTGATTTTCTAGTATACTTTTGCACCAGTGCCGTTTTTTGTGCACCATGTAAATTGTTCGGAGGTAAGGCCGCGATTGCTACTAATGGTGTTGCAGATTGGAAAAATATTTCTAATATTTTATCTCTTCATGAGAATTCACTTGAACACAAAAATTCTGAGTTATTACTCTTACCAAGAAAAAAGTCACGTGCAACAATAGATAACCATTTCAAGTCATATGTTGAGACAGAAAAAATGTACTGGCGCAGGGTGTTGAAAAGGGTGTTTGCGGGAGTGAAGAAGCTAAAAGAACTTATAGCCGAGTTTGATCCTTTTCTTGCAGAGCACATTGAACGATATGGAAATCCAGGGCATGGACGTACAAGTTATATTTCTTCAACAGTCTATGATGAAATAATAAAGCATCTTTGTGAACGAATAAAAAGAATTACCATAAGTGAAATAAAGCAGGCCAAATATTTCTCTAAAATAGTAGATCCTCCTGTAGACATTTCACATATTGATCAATTATCTTTCGTATTAAGATACGTGAACGAGGATGGTGAACCTGTTTAACGTTTCCTTCTGTTTTTACCACACCCAGGACACAAGTCCGAAAACTTAGATGTGGACATACTAAAAGTCCTGTCTACAAATTCCATTGATATTACTGACTATAGAGGCCAGTCATATGACAACGAAAGCAGTCAGGAACCTACACTGGTTTGCAGGCACGCATTAAAGAACGAAATCCGAAAGCGCATTATGTGCCATGTGCAGCATATTCTTTAAATTTAGTCGGCACTAGTGCTGCAAGCTGTTGTCGGGAAGCATGTTCATTTTTCCATGTAGCGCAAAACCTTTATAATTTTTTCTCTGCTCTTACACAGCGCTGGGATAGACTTCTTTCTTTCATGAAACCAGGAAGCAAAACGTTAAAAAAACTTGTCAAAAACACATTCGTCAGCAAGAGAGGAAGCGTGTGTAAGTCTATATGAAAACTGGGAGGGCGTTATTAATGCCCTCACACATATAGCCAATAAAACGTTTGAAAAACCACTTTTACGAAATGAGGCTTCAGCTTTATTGAATCAACTGAGCAGACTACAAACAGTATTCATGATGACAGTTTGGAAGGACTACCCCAGAGACTTAATAGTGTAAATCTGAAATTGCAAATATTGATACTAAAATAGTGAATGAATTATATGACTCACTTGTAAGATTTATTATTCGTGGCATGTTCGATTATTGTGAAAATAAATTCATGGAGATTGTGACTGATACGAGACTATGAATGGACCTATAAAAGTTCACGAAAACGCAAACTTCATGATGACGAAGAAGCGGACTCTGAAGAAGTTTTTCTGTCGAAGGGAAAAATTTAAGAGTCGAAACATTTCTCCCAGTACTCAACGACTTGTACGCCGAATTAGTGAGGAGGAAGGAAGCTATACAACACTGTTGGACTCCTTCACAGTTTTCAGTAACCTTAAGAACAGTTCACATGACGATATTGCTGAATGTGCAGCAAAACTCCAAACGTCATATTTTTACAGATTTATAGCCTTCCTTCCCTAGTGAATGTGTACATTTCGCGGAACTTTTGAAATCTTCTGAAATTAGCGACATACCAGTCGAAATAAGTAAATTTTTACGAAAAAGGTTACAGTTCGTGTTTCCGAATATTGACATTGCGTTTAGAATATTTCTATGCATGGCACTTAACAAATTGTTCAGCAGAACGCTCGTTTTCGGCTCTTAAAAGACTGAAATCGTACCTACGTTCTACGTTGTCTGAGGAGAGATTGAACGCCTTGTCCATTCTTCACATCGAAGCCGACCTCCTAACTGATAACCGTCTGAACTATGAAGATATGATCAGCGAGTTTTCTGCCATCAAAGCCAGACGCAAACTTTGCCGACTGGTGAGTTTACTTATTTATTCATATTAGTTTTAAAAATTTAAGATTATAATGTGATTTTTATTATAACTTAGGGCACATTCATTCGAACTAAACCTCATTTACGTGCAGACATGACCGAAGGCGCCAGACAATAAACAAACCAGTGACCCAGTTCGCTCTGTGCTGTGCAGTCAAGTTGTACTGTAGTATAACTGATGCGTATTCTTGGCGTCTGTTGGAATGTATAGTTATCGCGGAAATATTCGTTATCGAAGAGTACACTCACATGAAAAAGTGTTAATAAATAACGTAGTTCAGTTCTGTCGATAAATAAGTAAAAGTTTTGCGAATACCGTTATAAAGAGCTATGGTGAGAGCAGTAGCTGCAGTACAAAACCGTTCAGCCCTTACATGTATTAAAGGTATTGTGTACACCTATTATGCAGCATCTAGCTACATGGACCCTAATGCTTTACATGTTAACTATTAGATTCTAAAACAAATTTCATTTTTCCACTCTAGTCTGTAAAATTATGTAATAGCAAATCCAGTTCTGTATTTGTTTGTATTTAGTTATTAGTTCGTGCACCGAAATCTCTATTTCATTTTCATTTCTTACGCTTTCCTATAGATTCACTTATTAATACCGAAAGTGTTTTTTTGTCTGCTACACATTCTAAGTTATTAGATCGTAAAACGATAGTTTGATTTTAATTTTGAACGTATCTCTGTAAAAGTACTTTTTTATTTTCATTTTCAACAATATCATGTAAAAGAACATATTAAAAGGGAATGTATAACAAAAATCCGTTGTCTCCTACACGCTCTGCTGAATGTTTGGGCTATAAAAGAAAAGTTATTTTCCTTGTGTTCGTTTCTGTTGTCTTTCGACAGAAGTATGTGTTAACACAATGCAGTTTTAAGTTTGTTTTATACACTGCCATACACCACGTACATTTCAGGAATCATATTACATTTCGGTTGAGCGCGACTACACTGCTGACACGTCCGTCAGAACAATAAATAGCAGAGTACGGAAACAGCTAACAGAGCTCCCGCCCAAAACGGCAATTGTGAAGTGATCGAGTAATAGTTATTATTTAAAACATGTTTTTCTTGGGAGGTGCATATAATATGGTGTGCCTAGGGGTGCAAAATTTTTAAATCCGCCACTGTATAGGGCCATTCAAAATATTTGAAAATCCGCATCCTAATAGAAGTTGTTTGGATTTCGCAATATCACTGAACTGAAAGCTTATAGACGTGATTCATAAGTATCTAATTTTTTTCTTTCTCCTTTGTCAAAAATGTAGTATGTAAGATGATGTGATTTCTAAACTTCTGTTTCGTTTAATTTATTGAGTTTAAGTCTATGGCATACTACATTTGCAGGTTCATACCACTATATAATTGTGGTATCTAATAGATTTGTGCTCTAGATTTTGATACATATATGCCATGTGACTAAATGAGTAGATCGTTTTACAATTTTGAAATGTGATAATGCCATTAAATATCTAGTGATAAATTTCTTATTTTAAAATGCTATTAGTGTTGAACATTATTATTATTCTTGTGTACTCTGCAGAAAGTGATTTAATTTAATTGTCAGGAACTGTTTTTGGTAAAGTTATGGGTGGTGTGATAAAATTGGGTGAACACTCGTTTTACTCATGTTACAGTTAACGATTATTAACGGTATCTTGAAATTTCATATGTGCAAACCAAACACATGTGTATGTCAACACAGAATTCTTATGTCAGCTCATCATGTACTATGGTCCATAACACATTTGGTAGGCATTTGTTGGATACTGCCTCAGTGCAGTCCAACTTGTCTTACTTGTACACATAATTTCTTTTAATCTGCTTATCTAAGTAAATATTACTTTGAGAGATCTTTAGTATATATGTGTATATTACCTTACTAGTTCGTTTTTTCATTGCGTTTAGCTCTGTTTATTAATGTACCATATGTGTGAACACTTTTTAATCCATTCTGACATAAACCTGAATACTTATTTTTTCAATATAGATAGGCAAAGCATATGTCACGTGATGTGAGGGAGATATTGAGCAGCATACTTAGTACATAAAACAATGTTTCAGGATTCGGTGTGAAAGCTAGATAGGAAGTTACCTATTCATTGGAGTATGTGATGTGAAATCTAGGGAGAAAACTGTAAGATGTGGGTGGATTCATTCCCACACTCCTGTATGGCTGCACTTCTACGGGTCCAGCTGTCTTTCAAGAGATCATTGGTGCTGGGTAATGTACTTAAGCATCTGTCAACTACATCAGTCTTGTGACTGAAATTTGTAAATTGTTAGACAAGGAGTTATCCTATACGCAAAATTCTTGTATTTATATAAATTTCAAGAAACTATTTGTTTAGAAAAGAGGTCACTGCTATGGGCAGTGTTGTTCTACATTAATGTATGATTTTTCAAGTAGAGGGTTAATATTAGTTGACGTCCCATGACACAAGGTGTTGTAGCTACTTCACCAACTAAAGTAATTACATTTCCCTGGCAGTAAGTAAAATACATCAAGACCCTGCTACAAGAGCTGTTCAGAAGAAAAGTGAAGACCATTCTTTATGTAGATAATCGAAGTATATTCTAATGATCAAATCAGAAGATTTAGTTAAACAAAGCAACCATATAGATGTGAAATTCGACTATGGTAGTGAGCAATATGAAGAAGGTTTGTTTGAGATAAAGTACTGTAGTGAAAAAGAAAAATTGGCAGACATACTTACCCATTGTACTAAGTGTTACAATGACGTTTTCGTCATATTCTTTCTCCCAGGGTTTCCAGCAAAGCAAGGTAAAAGAGGTACAGACAGAACTGAGGTTCTGAGGTGAGGCATGCTCGATCAAGTAATGTAGGATCGGGAGGGGGGGAAACCTGTGAAGGTAAGTTACCAACATGGTGGTCATTTTGGAAGCCGCCTTCTTCAAAGAATTTCAAATGGAATGGAGATCATGTGAAATATCAGACTAAGAGAGAATTACACGAAAAAAAAACAGTGGTGTATTTATTTGAGCATAGCTTTATTCATTTTCGAGTTATATGTTAACGCCAACTACTTTCACTCCACCTGTAAGAGAGAAACATCGGTCATAACACGAGAATGATAAAGCTATGCTCAGATGAGAGGCGTCATTATTTTTCTCTACTAATTCTCTATCCAAGATGGCGGATTTCAAAATGGCCAGCATGTTAAATTAGATTAGATTAGATTTACTTTCATTCCAATTGATCCGTAGTTAGTAAACGAGACCCTCGGGTTTTTCCCCATGTCCCATTTCATACTACTTAGCTTTCAATTTCTGTTTGTCCCCCTGTTTATGTTTTAAAAGTGTGTTTGAGAGCTCTGGACTATCCTGTATATTTCACTTCTCTTTCTGACATGTCTATTTGACACAACTAGCGGCAGGTGAATCATTAATAATGTACTCTGAAGAGACAAAAGTCATGAGATACCTTTTAATACAGTATCGGACTTTCTTTTGTCCGGCCTAGTGCAGCAACTGAACGTGGCTTGGAGTCAACAAGTCGTTGGAAGTCCCCTGCACAAATATTGAACCTTGCTGCCTCTACAGCCGTCCGTAATTGCGAAAGTGTTGCCAATGAAGGATGTTGTACAAGAACTGACTTGTCGATCATGTCGCATAAACGTTCAGTGGGATTTATGCCAGGCGATCTGGGTGGCCAAATCATTTGATCGAATTGTTCATAATGTTCTTCAAACCAGTCGTGAACAGTTGTGGCCCAGTGACATGACATCATTGTTTGGGAACATGAAGTCCATGTATGGCTGCAAATGGATTCCAGGTAGCCGAATATAACCATTTCCAGTCAATTCTCAATTCAGCTGGACCAGAGGACCCAGTCCATTCCATATAAACAGTGTCCACACCATCACAGAGCCACCACCAGCTTTCACAGTACCTTGTTGACAACTTGGGTCCATGGCCTCGTGGGATCTGCTACACACTCGAACGCTACCATCGATTCTTACCAACTGAGACCAGGACTCGTCTGACCAGACCACGGGTTTCCAGTTGTCTAGGGGCCAATCGATATGGTCGTGAACCCAGGAATAGCGCTGCAGGCAATGTCATGCTGTTAGCAAAGGTCAGTCGTCAGCTGCCGTAGACCACCGACGCCAAATTTCGTCACTCTGCTCTAACGGATACGTTCGTCACACGTCCCACGTTCATTTCTGCGGTTATTTCACGCAGTGTTGCCTGTCTTTTAGCACTGACCACTCTTTGCAAGCACCACTGCTCTCGGTCGCTAAGTGAAGTCTCAAGGGTCCGAACACGCTTCCCTTGGGCACACCTGAAGGTACTGTTGACTACAGTATTGTCCGTGGTGAGAGGTAATGCCGGGAATTTGTTATTCTTGGCACTCTCTTGACACTGTGGATCTCGGGCTATTGAATTCCCTAACGATTTCCGAAATGGAATGTCCCATGCGTGTAGCTCCAATTACCAGTCCCTGTGAAAAGTTTGTTAATTCCCGTTGTGCGGCCACAATAACGCCGTAAACCTCTTCACATGAATCACCTGAGTACAAATGGGAGCTCCGCCAAGGCAGTGTCCTTTTATACCTTGTGTAAGCAATACTACCGCTATCTCTGTATGTGCGTATCACTAACGGATGACTTTGTCACCTCAGTGTAGTTCAAGCCTACTACAGTGAACCGCACAGCTGTACATTATCCTGCTCTCACAATCAGATGCTAGACCCTGCTGCATGAGTGGATATGTTTTAGAAAATATATTACGTAAAATGATGGTGAAGTTGACTATAACTTAAATTATAAATGTAGAAAGAAGAGAAGCACCTAGCCTAAATGTCGTTCAGATGAAAGACGTTTTAAAATTCCAGTGTAAATATATGATAATATCAGACCAATGTATCAGTCAAGCCAAAGGTATTAAGCTGTAAAAATTGCTAAGTCTTTCGTGAGCACTTACTGATACGTTGCTTGTTACCTTTCTTCTAGGGATCTTCGGTGGAAGATTCCAGGACGAAAACCAACATGCAATAAGTTTTAAGCAATAGCAGTATAGAAAACAGAAATCACACCAAAAACGTATTTTTCAATATGCGACAATGAGTTAGTTGTTGGTCCACACATCTTATTGATGATAACCGAATATTCCGCTGAAAATAGGAAAGATGTAATAGAATCATTTACAGACAAGTCTTATTCCAAGATGAATTTTTCATGGTATGATTTTCGGTTGATATTCAGAGTGTTCCAGGACGAATGGCCAATATTCAGAGATATAACTGGAAGCAAAAAGTGTCGTGTAAAGTTATGTCCTATTCCGAACGGTTTCCGAGATGGAATGCGGTTAATATTTATTGTTATTTATTTTTTGTATTATTTAATATGTTCTCAGGTTTACATATGTGCAATAGTTCGTAAACATTACAACATGTGTTTTACAAACTATTAACACTTTCACCTCTAAGCATTATCGTACGTGTCACATTACAGCTGATATACAGTAGTAAGACCACACGGCACCATTTCGATAAGTGTTATTGTTCCTACACAGGTTGTTGAACTACAGGTTGAGAAGAAAAATGGGAACTTGGAAGAATACCTGTAGGTTGGGCTGGGATAAAACGTCAAAGAGATTGAGTGGGTAAGACATGTACGTGTACGCCTCTAGCTCAAAAGCAAATAAATGTACAGTAAATGTGTTCTATCTCAGAAACCATTCGGAATAGAGTACATGTCCTTACGAAGTTTTGTTTCAAACGAGCATTCCTGTCATATCCCTAGATATCGACCTTTCCTCCTGGGCCAGCCTGTGCAGGAGAAAAGGGATTAGAAACAAGGACTGATGTAGAAGGGTGCTATTGGTTTTTTTAACGCATTTATGAGAGTGTCCGTGCTAAGGTGAAAGGCTAAAATTTAAACATTGTATTTGGAAGAGGGATCCTTCGAAGATGATTCACGCTCTTGCCGTCCTGCAACACTAGTATCGCAAGGAAACGAGGAGGAAAATATGTTATAGGTTATAATGTACAGGTCTGCTTGCAGGGTTAGAGAAAAAGCTAAATTCTGGGCGTTCTACTGAAAAAACATTTACGTGTAAACATAAAATGCTGGCTGACTACGTTGTTCACAAAACATCGCGCTATATGACTGCTTCTTGTTTTCCAACAACAAGTAAAAGCACGAAATGAGGGCGTTAGGACATGTGGAAGAGACCTGTGACATTTATACCAAATTAGATTATAAAGGTCAATGTTTTGACCACAGGATACTTTATTAAATTGATTACTACTTTTGGCTTTCAATCAGTCATCAGAATTATTTAACATGCGCCTACACGTCAATGCTGTAAACATTAGATCTTATGGTGGCTGCAAATCATTTATCAGTTTTAATAAAGTAGCCTTTCACCAAGACAGTGACTTTTATAACACACTATGTGGTCAAAAGTAACCGGACACCTGGCTGAAAGTGACTTACAAGTTCGTGGCGCTCTCCATCGGTAATGCTGCAATTAAATATGGTGTTGGCCCACCCTTAGCCTTGATGACAGCTTCCACTCTCGCAGGCATACGTTCAGTCAGGTACTGGAAGGTTTCTTCAGGGAGTGCTGCACTGAGGAGAGGTATCGATGTCGGACGGTGAGGCCTGGCACGGAGTCGGCGTTCCAAAACATCCCAAAGGTGTTCTATAGGATTCAGGTCAGGACTCTGTGCAGGTCAGTCCATTACAGGGATGTTATTGTTGTGTAACCACTCCGCCAGAGGCCGTGCATTATGAACAGGTGCTCGACCCTGTTGAAAGATGCAGTCGCTATCTCCGAATTCCTCTTCAACAGTGGGGAGTAAGAAGGTGCTTAAAACATCGGTGTAGCCCTGTGCTGTGACAGTGTCACGCAAAATGACAAAGGGTGCAAGTCCCCTCCATTAAAAGCACGACCACACCATAACACCATCGCCTCCGAATTTTATTGTTGGTACTACACACGCTGGCAGCTGACTTTCACCGGGCATTCGCGATACCAACACCCTGCCATCTGATCGCCACATTGTGTACCTTGATTCGTCACTCCACACAACGTTTTTCCGCTGTTCAATTTTCCAATGTTTACGCCCCTTACACCAAGCCATGTGGTGGAGAGATGTGTGGTTTATAAGCAACTGCTCGGCTACGAAATCCAAGTTTTCTCACCTCTCACCTAAATGTTATAGTTTTCCAGTGGATACTGATGTAGTTTGGAATTCCTGTGTGACGGTCTGGATCGATATCTGCCTATTATACATTATGATCCTCTTAAACTGTCGGCGGTCTCTATCAGTCAACAGGCAAGGTCGGCCCGTACGCTTTAGTCCTGTACGTGTCCCTTCACGTTTCCACTTCACTATCACATCGGAAGCAGTGGACCTAGGGATGTTTAGGAGTGTAGAAATCTCACATACAGACGTATGACACAAGTGACACCCAATCACCTGACCATGTTCGAAGTACGTGAGTTCCGCGAAGCGTCCCATTCTGCTCTCTCACGATGTCTAATGACTACTGAGGTCGCTGATATGGAGTATCTGGCAGTAGATGGCAGCACAATGCACCTAATCTGAAAAAAGTATGTTTTTGCGGGTGTCCAGATACTTTTGATCACATAGTGTATAACAAGTAAAAGATAACCGAGTAGAATTTTTTTGTAGATGAATGGTCTATTGTATTTTATTTCAGTTTATTCGTAACTGTTAAAGAGGAATCTTTTGGGAAAGGGGATTCGTAGTGTTTGGTTGTTGAAGTAATTCATTACAAGGTAATTGAATAAGTAAAAATCTTTCGACATACCATTGTATTTCATTTGCTCTTCCTTTGACACATTGCGTGGGTTACAAATACTAGGAAAACACTCCATTACAAATACACTGAGGTGACAAAAGACTTGTGATGCCTTTTAATATCGTGTCGGACCTTCTTTTGCCCAGCATAGTGCAGCAAGTCGACATGGCATGTACTGTACTCAACGAGTAGTTGGAAACCCCTTACAGAAATACTGAGCCCGTGGTGCCTCTACAGGTTTCCATAATTGCGAGAGTGCTGCCAATGCAGGATTTTGTGCACGAACTGACCTTTCGATTATGTACCATAATTTTCCTATGGGTTACATGGATCTGGATGGCAAATCGTTTGCTTCATTTGTTCAGAATGTTCTTCAAACCAATCGCGAACAATTGTGGCTTGGTGGCATGGCGCATTGTCATCCATCAAGATTCCATCATTGTTTGGGAACAGGACGTCCACAAATGGATGCAAATGGTCTACAAGTAACTGAATATAACCATTTTCAGTCAGTGATCAGTTCAGTTGGACCACAGGAACCAATACATTCCACGTAAACACAGCCCACATCATCATAGAGCCACCACCAGCTTGCACGGTGCCTTGTTGACAACTTCTGTCCATGCCTTCATTGGGTCTACGCCGCACTCGAACCCTACCATCAGTTCTTACCAACTGAAAACAGGACTCATCTGGACAGGCCACGGTTTTCCAGTTGTCGAGGGACCAGCCGATATGTTTATGAGCCCAGGATAGGCACCAAGGCGATGTTGTGCTGTTAGCAAAGGCACTCGCGTCGGTCGTCTGCTGCGATAGTCCATTAACGCCAAATTTCGCCGCAAATACCTCTGCTCTCGGTAATGAAGTGAAGTCCGTCGGCCACTGCGTTGTCCGTGGTGAGAGGTAATGCTGGAAATCTGGTATTCTCGGCACACTCTTGACACTGTGGATCTTGAGATACTGAATTCCCTAACGATTTCGGAAACGGAATGTCTCATGAGTCTAGCTCCCACTACCATTCGGCGTTCAAAATCAGTTAGGTCCCGTCGTGCGTCCGTAATCACGTCGGAAACTTTCTCACACGAGTCACATGAGTACAAATGGCAGTTCCAACAACGCCCTTTTATACCTTGTATAGCTATACCACCACCATCTGTATATGAACATATCGCTATCGCATGACTTTTTGTCACCTAGAGTATGTATCTACCTGTTTGTCTGTCTCTCTTTCTGCTCGCGCGCGTGTGTGTGAGCGCGTGCGCGCGCGCAGAGTTGGCAACGTTAAAGCTTTGTGAGTGTTATTTACATGAAGTTTGTCACTGACCTTGGCACGGAGCCTATTACACGGAGTCATGAGCGACAAGTGCTTTCCCGACAAGCCTTTGCGAGTCAAAAGAATACGAACACTATCAAGTACTCTAAGCACACATTATGCAATGCTTTAAAAAAAGTTAGGGAGTCATATATGAGTAACTACTTGCGGTACACTCTGTTTTTCCTAATACAGCAGACTATAAGTAAAAGATGAGGAGACTGCATATCAAATACACAGAGACGTAACGCTAGAAGCCGCGTTAGCAGAACTACGCCTTTTTGATACCCATATGAAACGCAGCTAATGATTACGCAAGAAGGGGCCAGCCATGGATCCATTCGATGCGACTTCACTGGAGTTAAATTACACGAGACTGAGGTTACATTTCGCAGAAGCTGCTCTTATAGCGTACGCATAGACCGCTAGTTGGCGAAACAGAGTTGAACCAGTCATGTGTTTCGTTGTATTGGCTAATCTGCACGTTATTTCTGGGCAGTTTTCTGCATCCCGTCAGGAGACTATAAGGCTGATTCCCTATCTCAGAGACACATTATACAAACAATTAAACGCGACGACACAAGCACGAATATTTACGGAAATCACATAAAAACGGCATGCAAATCACAGAAACGCCGAAAAAAAAACAAATAAAAAATGAAGCTCGAGCCTCTTGTAGAAGAAACAGACAGAATTGTAATTGTTGGAATACATACTCAATGGTCGTGAAGAATATGAATATTTTAAAAGCTGCATCATGTCTTAAACTGTAACAAGTATTTATTGTTTCAAATACACATGCGTTGTATGTTGACCTGCTGGCTGATATGGAAGTTGCAATGACATCAAGTGAGTCAGAATTTGTATGCAGCAAACTCTTATCGTTAATAGATACAGCAGAGAAGACAGTTTTTTTCTGCCAAAGAATCTTGTCTGCTCCGAAGCGTCCATTTTGCACCTGTGCTCCCGTGCCCAAAAAGTATCGAGGAGAACAGCGAAGGTTATATTTAGATTATCACATGAACGGGTTATGTTGTTTCTGTGGGCAGTATTGAATTAATAATCATCTTTTTACCAAAACTCACGTATCACACGATTAGCTATACAAACACTGAGGAAAAGACACGAAGAATTGAAATGGATGACGCATTCATTCTTTATGTTATTTCACTGACTGCGTTTAAAGTATCTGGCTTGAACCCGATTACATTTCGTCTACATCTGCATACATACTCCGCAAACCACCACTCAGTGCTTGGCGGTGGGTGTCCCGTTCTAGCAGTCACTTCCGACCTGTTCTGAACGTTTGAGGTCTGCGTTAGTTTCGTTCAGTAGTTGCGAAAATTTGTACCATCAGTCCATTTTTGGATCACGTGAGGTGAGATAAGGTACGCTCTTCACATTTGCTCATAGAAATATATCTGAGACATTAAGGCGGCAGCGCTGGGTAACCCTGCGGTCAGGGCGACTTCTCACGGTTCGCCGGGTCCCCCCCCCCCCACCCCCCCCACCCCCTCGGAGGTTCGAGTAGTCCTCCTTCGGGCATGGGTGTTTGTATTGTCCTTAGCGTAAGTTAGTTTAAGTTAATTTAGGTAGTGTGTAATTCTAAGGACCAATGACCTTAGCAGTTTGGTCCCATAGAACCTTACCACAAATTTCCAAAAAACATTAAGGTGTGCAAAAGCACTTGCAACAAGTCGCACTTTCTCGGCTGTGCTTACACAGGGTACTTCAGATCTACCGCACTGGCCCTTTTCCCTGAAAAATCCTGTTTTTGGTAAAATGTGATTTAGGGGAGGGGGGGTTGGGTTGTTAGGGGGAGGAGACCAGACAGCGAGGTCATCGGTCTCATCGGATTAGGGAAGGATGTCGGCCGTGCCCTTTCAAAGGAACCATCCCGGCATTTGCCTGGAGCGATTTAGGGAAATCACGGAAAACCTAATAGGAGGGTCGGACGCGGGATTGAACCGTCGTCCTCCCGAATGCGAGTCCAGTGTGTTACCACTGCGCCACCTCGCTCGGTGTGATTTAGGAAAACCTACCACACAAATGAACCAAAACTTTATGACCGCCTTCTTAATAGTGTGTTGGTCCATCTTTGGAATACAATATAGCGGCGATTCTGCGTGGGATGGATTCGACAAGTACTTGGTAGGTTTTCGGAAGTATGTAGCACGATATGTCTACGCACAGGTCACTCAATACGCGTAAATTAAGGGTAGGTTGTTTCTGGGCGCAGAGCTGGCTGGCGAAAGCGTCCCAGATGTGGTTCATTGGGTTCAGATCAGATGAATTTAGGGGTCAAGACATCATCGTGAGTCCGCTATCAAGCTCCTCAAACCATGATTCTGGCCTTGAACAGAGACAGTTGTCCTGCTAGAAGACACCGTCGCTCTCGGGGAAGACATCAGGCACGAAGGCATGCAGCTGTTCCGCAATAATGTTCACATGTCATGTTGCCATGGTGCTACGATTACTGTGAACGGTTCCATGGAAACCCATGTGACGTCCTCTATAGCATAATATAGCCCAATCGATCTTCGTCTATGGCGTGGTGAGTGTTTCGAACAGCCGTTTGCCTGAATGACTGCGAATTGAACACGACCACCGACCTGATGAAACAAGAAACGTGATTCATTCGACAAGGCGTGACGTTACCATTTTGTGGAAGCTGGTCGGAAACGAGGAAAGGCAATCTCAGCTTTAGAATTTCAAATGGGAGCATGGTACAAAATCAGTACCGTTGAGAAGAACTCTGACAGCTACACATTTTTCGTGATTTTATTTTTATTTTGTACCGACTCTATGACGCCACCGAAAAGTTCTTCTCACCTAGCAGTACATGGCGCGAGCTCAACTGTAGCGAGTGGAACTGTTGACACTAGAGTGCGAAATTTGATTTCCTTGTAGCTTTTGTCATTGTTCATGTGTGCCAAGATGTGTTGCGGCACTGCACTGTCAAAATTATCTTTGGTAGTCCTCGGAGTGTTTAGTAATGTCATATTCTAGCACAGAGGCGTCTGATACCCTTAGAGCGCTTGGGGAAAGTTGCCAAAATTATCGCAATATCAAGATTGCAGAATGGTGCAGCATTGTAGAAATTCTCAGGAAAACATGTGTAAAAGCAATAGGGAAAGACTGGTAACATACAATATGTTAAGAACCAAGAAGGAAAAATAATAATAGGAGATTGAGACCGAAGTGCTCAGATCGGAAGTGTGTAAATCAGGGATGCAGTCTTTCTGACTCAATTTTTCAATCTATACATCGAATAAGCAATGACGGAAATGAAAGAAAGGTTCACGAGTGAGATTAAAAGTCATGGTGAAACGTTGTCAACGATAGATTCGCTGATAATATGTGAGATAAGGTGAGCAAGAATCGAAGGATATGTTGAACCGAATGAACAGACTAAGGACTACAGAATATGGGTCGAGAGTAAATCGAAGACAGACAAAGTAATGAAACGAAGCAGAAACGAGATTTGTGATAAACTTGACATCAGAATTGGGGAACACGAAGTGAACGCTAGCTCGGAAGCACATTAACACATGGCGGATGAAGCTAGAAGGACCAAAAAAAAAAAAAAAAAAAAAAAAAAAAAAAAAAAAAAAAAAAAGCTGACTTATTTTATGGTAGTGAAATATGGATGGTGTGAAAACAGAAAAGAAGAGACTCAAAGCATTTGTGTTGTGGTGCTATAGAATTATGCTGAAAATTAGATGGACTGGTGAGGTAAGGAATGAGGAGGTTCTCCGCAGAATGGGCGAGGAAAGGAACATACGGAAAACACTGACGACAAGAAGGGGCAAGGCAATAGAAGATGGGACAATACATCAAGGAATAACTTCCTTGGTACTAGAGGGGACCTGTAGAGGGTAAAAACTCTAGGGGATGGCAGAGATTGGAATACATCCAGCAGATAATTGAGGATGTTTGCTAGTGCTAGTCTGAAATGGTTAGGTTGGCTCAGGAGATAAATTCTTGGCCGGCCGCATCAAATCAGTCAGAGGACTGGCTAAAAAAAACATGTTGCTTGCGACATGTTTTTCAGCCACAATGCCCATTTGAAAATGGAACACAATCGCATCAAGCAAGTCAGTAGACGCATTAGAGCCAACGCGTAGAATCTGGGCGCAATAAATCTTGATTGACATCTTCTCGCACAGTCTTCTAGGGTGAACTGTATTACGTTATGCAAAATTTTACAGCATTTTGTTGTACGTCTTTATTACGTTTATGTTCATCACTCATTATGCGCATCTGATTTACAGACTGGAATCGTCTGCCGCAACTGTTTACTAAATCAAAATCTGTACTTTCCAAATTCCATAACATGGACTGATGAGGAGACTTCAAAACCTGGTGGAGGGAGTGAGATTGCGGACTGGAGCCGACAGCATAAATCTCCGTCCGGGAATCCGTGTTTAGATTTTTCGTGATTTCCCTAGATTGCTTAACACAAGTCACAGGTTGGTTCTTATGAAAAAGAAAGCGAACAACTTCTTTCCTCTAGCTTTCCCAATCCAAGCTCGTGCTATGTCTCCAATATTTCACCTGAGATCTAATAGCGAAGTAACTATCTACAATGTTCACTAAAGGTCAGAAAAAAAACCATCAATGGTTACGTCACAAAGAGTCCAGTATGTCTAGATTACATATGTCTGCTGCGGACTCACTCTAATCAAATTATCATTTGCACAACAGCTAAAAGATGTTCTATTAGCAACATAGTTGTTAATGAGTTGCGCCTAGAGTACAGGTGGCACATTATTAAGTGGCTAGGCCCCCCATGAACCATGGACCTTGCCGTTGGTGGGGAGGCTTGCGTGCCTCAGCGATACAGATGGCCGTATCGTAGGTGCAACCACAACGGAGGGGTATCTGTTGAGAGGCCAGACAAACATGTGTTTCCTGAAGAGGGGCAGCAGCCTTTTCAGTAGTTGCAGGGGCAACAGTCTGGATGATGGACTGATCTGACCTTGTAACATTAACCAAAACGGCCTTGCTGTGCTGGTACTGCGAACGGCTGAAAGCAAGGGGAAACTACAGCCGTAATTTTTCCTGGGGAAATGCAGCTTTACTGTATGATTAAATGATGATGGCGTCCTCTTGGGTAAAATATTCCGGAGGTAAAATAGTCCCCCATTCGGATCTCCGGGCGGGGACTACTCAAGAGGACGTTGTTATCAGGAGAAAGAAAACTGGCGTTCCACGGATCGGAGCATGGAATGTCAGACCCCTTAATCGGGCAGGTAGGTTAGAAAATTTAAAAAGGGAAATGGATAGGTTAAAGTTAGATATAGTGGGAATTAGTGAAGTTCGGTGGCAGGAGGAACAAGACTTTTGGTCAGGTGAATACAGGGTTATAAATACAAAATCAAATAGGGGTAATGCAGGAGTAGGTTTAATAATGAATAAAAAAATAGGAGTGCGGGTTAGCTACTACAAACAGCATAGTGAACGCATTATTGTGGCCAAGATAGACACAAAGCCCATGCCTACTACAGTAGTACAAGTTTATATGCCAACTAGCTCTGCAGATGATGAAGAAATAGGTGAAATGTATGACGAGATAAATGAAATTATTCAGGTAGTGAAGGGAGACGAAAATTTAATAGTCATGGGTGACTGGATTTCGTCAGTAGGAAAAGGGAGAGAAGGAAACATAGTAGGAGAATATGGATTGGGGGGAAGAAATGAAAGAGGAAGCCGCCTTGTAGAATTTTGCACAGAGCATGACTTAATCATAGCTAACACTTGGTTCAAGAATCATAAAAGAAGGTTGTATACCTGGAAGAATCCTGGAGATACTAAAAGGTATCAGATAGATTATATAATGGTAAGACAGAGATTTAGGAACCAGGTTTTAAATTGTAAGACATTTCCAGGGGCAGATGTGGATTCTGACCACAATCTATTGGTTATGAACTGCAGATTGAAACTGAAGAAACTACAAAAAGGTGGGAAATTAAGGAGTTGGGACCTGGATAAACTGAAAGAACCAGAGGTTGTAGAGAGTTTCAGGGAGAGCATAAGGGAACAATTGACAGGAACGGGGGAAAGAAATACAGTAGAAGAAGAATGGGTAGCTCTGAGGGACGAAGTAGTGAAGGCAGCAGAAGATCAAGTAGGCAAAAAGACGAGGGCTAATAGAAATCCTTGGGTAACAGAAGAAATATTGAATTTAATTGATGAAAGGAGAAAATATAAAAATGCAGTAAATGAAGCAGGCAAAAAGGAATACAAACGTCTCAAAAATGAGATCGACAGGAAGTGCAAAATGGCTAAGCAGGGATGGCTAGAGGACAAATGTAAGGATGTAGAGGCTTGTCTCACTGGGGGTAAGATAGATACTGCCTACAGGAAAATTAAAGAGACCTTTGGAGAGAAGAGAACCACTTATATGAATATCAAGAACTCAGATGGAAACCCAGTTCTAAGCAAAGAAGGGAAGGCAGAAAGGTGGAAGGAGTATATAGAGGGTTTATACAAGGGCGATGTGCTTGAGGACAATATTATGGAAATGGAAGAGGATGTAGATGAAGACGAAATGGGAGATAAGATACTGCGTGAAGAGTTTGACAGAGCACTGAAAGACCTGAGTCGAAACACGGCCCCGGGAGTAGACAACATTCCATTAGAACTACTGATGGCCTTGGGAGAGCCAGTCATGACAAAACTCTACCATCTGGTGAGCAAGATGTATGAGACAGGCGAAGGACCCTCAGACTTCAAGAAGAATATAATAATTCCAATCCCAAAGAAAGCAGGTGTTGACAGATGTGAAAATTACCGAACTATCAGTTTAATAAGTCACAGCTGCAAAATACTAACGCGAATTCTTTACAGACGAATGGAAAAACTGGTAGAAGCGGACCTCGGGGAAGATCAGTTTGGATTCCGTAGAAATGTTGGAACACGTGAGGCAATACTAACCTTACGACTCATCTTAGAAGCAAGATTAAGAAAAGGCAAACTTACGTATCTAGCATTTGTAGACTTAGAGAAAGCTTTTGACAATGTCAACTGGAATACTCTCTTCCAAATTCTGAAGGTGGTAGGGGTAAAATACAGGGAGCGAAAGTCTATTTACAATTTATACAGAAACCAGATGGCAGTTATAAGAGTCGAGGGGCATGAAAGGGAAGCAGTGGTTGGGAAAGTAGTGAGACAGGGTTGTAGGCTCTCCCCGATGTTATTCAATCTGTATATTGAGCAAGCAGTAAAGGAAGCAAAAGAAAAATTCGGAGTAGGTATTAAAATTCATGTAGTAGAAGGAAAAACTTTGAGGTTCGCCGATGACATTGTAATTCTGTCAGAGACAGCAAAGGACTTGGAAGAGCAGTTGAACGGAATGGACAGTGTCTAAAGGAGGATATAAGATGAATATCAACAAAAGCAAAACGAGGATAATGGAATGTAGTCAAATTAAATCGGGTGATGCTGAGGGAATTAGATTAGGAAATGGGACACTTAAAGTAGTAAAGGAGTTTTGCTATTTAGGGAGTAAAATAACTGATGATGGTCGAAGTAGAGAGGATATAAAATGTAGACTGGCAATGGCAAGGAAATCGTTTCTGAAGAAGAGAAATTTGTTAACGTCGAGTATAGACTTAAGTGTCAGGAAGTCGTTTCTGAAAGTATTTGTATGGAGTGTAGCCATGTATGGAAGTGAAACATGGACGATAACTAGTTTGGACAAGAAGAGAATAGAAGCTTTCGAAATGTGGTGCTACAGAAGAATGCTGAAGATTAGATGGGTAGATCACATAACTAATGAGGAGGTGTTGAATAGGATTGGGGAGAAGAGAAGTTTGTGGCACAACTTGACTAGAAGAAGGGATCGGTTGGTAGGACATGTTTTGAGGCATCAAGGGATCACAAATTTAGCATTGGAGGGCAGCGTGGAGGGTAAAAATCGTAGAGGGAGACCAAGAGATGAATACACTAAGCAGATTCAGAAGGATGTAGGTTGCAGTAGGTACTGGGAGACGAAGAAGCTTGCACAGGATAGAGTAGCATGGAGAGCTGCATCAAACCAGTCTCAGGACTGAAGACCACAACAACAACAACAACAGGCGTGACTGTTTTGTAAATTGATAGAAAAATGCAAGTGACTTAGCTCGTTCGATTGCTTCTTTCGGGAGGCTTCAAAGACATTGTCATACAATGAAAGGTGAGATGAAAGATTACCGCAAATAGATGCAGAGGTACTTGTGAGTACTTACAGTGCGCAAACGGGCTGTGCTTAGAAGAACGCGGAAAACGTTTCAAGTGTATGGCAAATCAAAATAGGAAAAAGTTCCCTTTTAATAACTTTTTATAAGTGCTGAAATGGAAAATTAAAGTTTGTCCAGAGCAGAAAATATCAGAAAACGTTTTTCCTTCGTATTTGAAAGCACATCTCTTGTCCTAACTTTGTTTTCAATTCTTCCTTAAACTCTGTTCGAATCATCAGCTCCTGCAGTTTTTTTCAAGAAATCGAATCAGTGCCAAATGGAAAAAAATTATTCAACGGAAAATGGTCAATTTACAGAACTCTCCACTCAAAGGTACTAAGTTTGTATCCTGATTTGGGTTTTCCGTGATTTCCCTAAATCGCTCCAGGCAAATGCCGGGATGGTTCCTTTGAAAGGGCACGGCCGACTTCCTTCCCCATCCTTCCCTAATCCGATGAGACCGATGACCTCGCTGTCTGGTCTCCTTCCCCAAAACAGCCAACCAACCAACTAAGTTTGTACCATGTTGCTGTTCGAAATTCTGTAGTTAAGTTGGTGTAAGCAGCTTACATGTAACGTAAGGCTCATCGTTAAATTCACTCTTATCAGTTTGCGTAGGCCACATTTCATCCGAAAAAATCGGACATACCATTGTTGGGAAAAACAGCCTTTACAACAAGTCCGAAGCACCCAGTATAAACAGCGCTAAGGAACATGGGTTGTCAGTTTATCCATCATGAAAATCGAGCTGAGTTCGTTTAATTCATTTCGAAACAACTTACAGGTAACCATTAAATTTGCCCCTATAGGTTTGCCTTAGACACATTTTACCGGAACCAGATCGGACACACATTTTCGAAAGAAACGGCTTGTACAGCAGGTCTGAACCAGCACTAAGGAAAACGGTCGTCACTTTATCTACCATGAACATCAAAAGAGTCCAGATGTAATGGTGGTGTTTTCAAACGACTGCAGCCATTCTCTACTCAGTAAGCATCAGACGAGCTTGTAACAAGCAAAAACTAGCCTATTGACAAGGGAGGGTGAAATAAAGCCTCTGCTCTAAGTTTGCCCCAGAAGCCTTCACTTTCTCTATACAACACACGCAATGCATGAGAGTGTAAGACTAATCCTGTAACACAGTAATTTTCTTATGTCATAAATAAAAGCAAGGCAGTGTGATCATTGTGCAAAGAAATAGTACGAGAAGGCTATATAAATAATAATAATGTGCTCTTTGTTGCTGATATGAGATTAAAAAAGCAAAAAAGGTGCAAGAAAACTGCTTCGATATGCGCCTACCTCAAGGGCTTTTCATGGTGCGGATATCGTGAACGCTAATGGTTCACTTACGACCAAAATCAGGTGCTCGGTTTAACGAGATATCTGAATGATTACACTCTTTGCATTAGAGTGGAGCTATTACAGTGAATGTGTTTTTCCTATGTGCTTGAACCGAAAGAGGTGATGCCACTGTCAAGGCTCACCGAGTGGTTTAACGGCACACTGTGAGGTTGCTATCAACAGGAACAAATTTCAGATTCACTCGTAAGTCGTGCAGCAATAGACTAGGGTGGTATTAGAGGGAAAATAATCGACGACGAAAAGGGTAACTCTCACAAAATTCGTTTCTGTTTTTCATTTAATGGAGCCATAATTATAAATCAGTGTGGCTGAGTGGTGTGGTGCAAGTCTTTCGATTGTCCGCCACTTTTCGGCGATTTTTGTGTCCCTAACCTACCTCAGTAACTACAGGAGAAAAAGGGACTTAACAGTGTTTTCGGTGGATGTTCACATCGTTGAAAGGTGACGCTTATGTTAAAAGCAGAGTGAAATTTCTCGTGAGCCGACCGCGAGTCGATATCATGACCTTTCAATTTTAGGCACGCGCTTTGCCACTAGGCCACCAGGCTCAACCAATGTGACCACATACGAAAATGAATGCAACGTTCCTTTCATGATAATATTACGTGTACTTACTTGTGGAACAGTTCATTTAACGTCATTCCTTTAGTTATATTTTTTTTCTATTTCAAAACAGTTCATCAAGAATTTTGATGCTCCACTAGGATGCGAGTGATATTTCCTGCCGACGAGGGAACAATGCGGTAGGTACAGACTAGCAGAAACGGAAAAGCAGTCTATATTCGCCACAATGTCGTTTACACTATCAAAAGAGGAACGCAGTGGCGAAGTCTGTTACAAACAAGCTGCGTGTAGGATTTGCTCTAGCAAATATTAAACGAACATTTTGCTGCTGTCTGTAGCTTTAAAGCAGACTGACATGTACTTAGAACGACAAATGTGTTGTATTCGTAGGTTCCTATTTCCTTAAATGTGATAACATATGTGTGCAGGCGTACCGTTCATTGCGGCTCCAGACTGCACGAGAAGATGCAAGCGAATATATGTCATTTAGATTTGTCAAAACAGATTCAGTCACTAAATGACTCCAGCAACTGGAGAGCAATGCTTTTGTGGAACTAATCAAATAGACAGTTTGGTCAGTGTTAGGTCGAGACTGCACACGAGACGAAAAGCTGCAGACCTACCTTGAGGCCCTCGAAGTCCATGGCGCGTTCGTCTGCGGCAGCTGCCGGTTGTCAACAGCGCAGCAACGGAGCGGTTGCCAGGGACCCAAGGCCGGGCGGTGTATCCCCTCGAGTAAACAAGACCGGAACCTGTTCTACTGCTCCGGCGTGCTGTTGCGGCCTTATCATGTAGATTCCTACGCTGTCTTAGTATGAACATTCGAGTGTAATTCTGGTTTACGTAGATGCTTCGGGAACTCAAATGTTAATCTCTGGAGGAAAGGCGACGTTTTTTCCGAAGAACAGTATTGAGAAAAATAACGGAACCGGCATTTGAAGCTAACTGCACAATGATCCCACTGCTGCCAAGGTACATTTCGCGTAAGGACTACGAAGATAAGATACGAGAAATTAGGGCTCATACGGAGGCATTTAGGCAGTCATTTTTCCTTCGCTATATCTACAAGTGGAACAGGAAAGGAAGCGACTAGCAATGGTACAGTGTACCCTCCACACCGCACCATACGGTGGCTTGCGGTGTATGTATGTAGATGTAGACGCAGATGGTTAACACAGCCGGAATCGTCAACGCGGTAGTTTTCCGATGCTTGTAACCAACAATGATCTATTCGATTTTAGGTGAGCTTGCCGGCTGCTGTGGCCGAGCGGTTCTAGGCGCTTCAGTCTGGAACCGCCCGACCGCTACGATCGCAGGTTCGAATCCTGCCTCGGGCATGGATGTGTGTGATGTCCTTAGGTTAGTTAGGTTTAAGTAGTTCTGAGTTCTAGGGGACTGATGACCTCAGATGTTAAGTCCCATTGTGCTCGGAGCCGTTTGAACTATTTTTTTTTAGGCGAGCTTCTTATCAACACGGTAATCAACAGCAATCTCGTAGTTATCACTTAATTTGTCAATCGGAAACCATTCTTGCAAACTGACTGAAACGACACTCTGACACTCTTTGCGCCTGTCTTAGTTGAAGACCAATGAGGCTTTTGAAACAAAATCGATGGAGTTATTTAATTTTACTAATTTTTTATTTGTGCTAGTGGCAATCATGAAGTTTTAATTATGATCTCGAAAAAAAAATTAAGGTGCGATTATCGCTCTTAGTGATGGTGTTAGTTTTTCCCTAGACATTCAACCTTCATTATCAAACATTTTTCTCTTCCAACAAAAGATGACTTGGCGGAAACGTTGATTGTAGAAATCTACATGCTGGCTGTTCAGGAAATCACCAAAATTACTTCTTCGCCATTTCAGAAGTTCTTGCCACGTAATGGATTCTTCAACCGAGAAAAGCGGCAGGGCTGCCAGGTGCCCCGATCTGGACGGGATTGTCCTGAAAACCCGACTCCCGATTAAACCTGGTCGGGAAACATAAAAATCCTGATTACATCGAAACGGATAATATTTCACGTAACTGAACTTACAAGTACAGCTCTTGTCCTAAAAGATCCTAAAAGACTTGCATTCAACAGCCGTTCAAAGTTGTCCGATCAGGACCCTAGACCTGAAGCGCTGTATGATGATGACCAAATGCCAATTTAGGACCAAAAAAGTCCTCTATCGGTAGAACTCGATACGCTTCGCTCGACAGTTTTTACTGATTTTCATAGCTGACAGCAGTGCTGCCGACTAATTTTCGACCATGTCCTTCAACGACATGTGAAAAGTCCCTAGGTTCACCGTAAAAAATTCTAAACTGGCGACGAAAAAGCTAATCAAGTATTGGGTAGTAACATTTTCCCTTTATTAACACTTTTGTACATTGAACAGTCACCCTTTTTCACACAAAACATTTACAGTGTTATTTGGGAAGCTTGCTAGTGGCTCTGAGCTCTATGGGACTTAACAGCTGAGGTCATCAGTCCCTTAGAACTACTTAAACCTAACTAACCTAAGGACATCACACACATCCATGCCCGAGGCAGGATTCGAACCTGCGACCGTAGCGGTCGCACGGTTCCATACTGAAGCGCCTAGAACCGCTTGGCCACCAGCGGCCGGCCAGCTTGCAATTTTAGAATCGACGAAAATGTTTTGTATGATCTTGTGAAGAACACTAATTTAGGTTGCACGAATCTCTCCGGAAACTGCAGTACATTTTTAAAGACTCTGTCTTTCGAATAACCGACTGCTACGGTCGCAGGTTCGAATCCTGCCTCGGGCATGGATGTGTGTGATGTCCTTAGGTTAGTTAGGTTTAAGTAGTTCTAAGTTCTAGGGGACTGATGACCACAGATGTTAAGTCCCATAGTGCTCAGAGCCAGTTGAACCAGTTTTCGAATAACCGCATAAGAAATAATCACAGTGTTTGAAATCAGGACTATGAGGGGATCATTGTACAATATGTCTAATGAATTCTAAGGTGTCAAGGATAACGATAATATCTCTAAACGCATCCTGAAATAAATCCAAGACAGCCACAGTACGGCGTGGACGTGCTAACCGTGCACGAACCAGTAGTTTCGGAGTATTAGGCCGCGCCGTGCTGTCGGTACAAATTCACATTGCAGTACCTGTCTGTATTTGTCTGCTGTGACAGGCTTCTCAATAAAGATGCCCCCAGTATTGCACTGTGTGCTGGTTGCGCACTAAACAGGACTCTTTGTTGACGAGTCGGAGGAGCAGCTTCAACGTACGGGGTCTCAGTAACCCAGCGGCACCAGTTCTGTTTGTTGACATACTATATTGATGCGTGAGAAACAGCCAGCTGTAATCGAGTTTCGAATTCGAAGAGTTCGTCCACTCAGATGCCAGATCACACACGAGTGCTCCGACGTCTGCAACAGTCCGACGCATTGGGTTCACTGCCATCGACCGTCCTCCATACAGTCCCGACTTCACTCCATCCGAATTTCATCTGGTTACAAAATTTAAAGAACACCTTCGACGACATCACAATGATAGTGATGAAGCGGTGTAATCAAAAGTGATATCGCGACTCTGTCAACAAAGCCAAACAATTGGTGACCTGATGCAAGTAAATCTTCTTTGAGACATACGAGTCTCAAATTTATATTTGAAAATGATAGAAGCTGAAGAAATGAATCAAAATTTATGCCACAGCGAGGACTTGAACCAGACTCTGCTGCTCTGTAGGCAGATGTGCTAACCATCACAACACCGCAGCTTTATAGCGAACGTAGCTACATGGACTACCTAAGCCCAATGTAACCCTAACACAAATTTAATTCAAGCCTTCAGCCCATTTTCCTCTTTCCATGTCGTCCCCATTGCTGAGTCCGCCCCGATGTCGCCTGCACGGTAGCTCAGCGTGTTCGGTCAGAGGGTTAGCAGCCCTCTGTAATAAAAAAAAACTGAGTTAATCGATCAACAACGAACCTAAACGGCTGTCTTACGACGTCCGCCCCGAGCAGATGCAACGAACAAAAGCGAACAAAATGAGATAAATAAAAAGCTGAATGGTCAGCGTGCTGGACTGCCGTCCTAAGGGGCCCGGGTTCGATTCCCGGCTGCGTCGGGGATTTTCTTCGTTCAGGGACTGGGTGTTGTGTTGTCTTCATCATAATTTCATCCCCATTCGGCGCGTAGGTCGCCCAGAGTGGCGTCGAATGTAATAAGACCTGCACCAAGGCGACCAGACCTGCCCTATAAAGGGCCTCCCAGCCAATGGCGCAAAATGCTCATTTACATTACCACTGCCGAGACTCACTTACTAGTGCTGTATGGCCTATCGCAGTCGAATACCCTCCCCAACACAAACTTCAGTTCAAACTTTCAGTACATTTTCCCCATTAGTTACAAAGCTGGGGTGCTATTCCAATGTCGGAGAGGCTCAGCAATAGCAATTATACGAGAAGAGAAAAATGGGCTGGATGCTTGAAGTTTGTGTTAGGGAGACTGCTAGACTTATGTTGTCTGTGCAGCTGTGGTAGCACATCTGCCTCGTAAATAGGACACTTTGGTTCAAATCCTGATTGTAGCATAATTTTTAATTCATTTCTTCAGCCTCTATCGTTATCATGTACAGTGACAGTATAACAAATTAGTCTCTCGTTGGGAGAAATGTGTTCATCGTCAGGGATACTACATTGGGAAATAAAAATGTAGCATGAAGAATAAAGATATAGAATGTTATGAACGTCTGTCTTATTTAAAAATATTTATCAGATTCCACATAAAATATTGGTGGCATTACGTTTGAGTACGGACTCGTGTGATCTCCGTCATTTCTGGTTTCCCACTGAAGAATGATATTTTAGCTTTTCTCCTACTTTTGTATTCAGATCCCTCCTTATCATTCTGTAGTGGAGTGTCTTATCATCTGTTGGCTTCTTCAGCTCTTACAAAGGAAGATCACAAAGTTGACTTAATATTTAAAGATAAAAAAAGCACACTTGCAAGATATAAACCATCGCAATCGATACTGTGTGAAAATTTTGGCCACAGTTCTGACAGCACGCAGTTACGACCTCCGGAAAGTGCAGATTTCAACTTCCACGCTGTCCGAGTGTTGGTCTCTCTATCCGCCCTTAGGCCTACCATTTCAGCGCCTAATGCCCGAACGAGAAGTACTGTGACAGTTATGTTAAATTGTGGTACTGTACAGCAGTGGAGTGACAGCCAGAGCCCTCCTATTCCTGGGATGTTGAAGGCGAGGGATGAGCAAGGGGGGGGGGGGGGGGAAACATTTGCACAATGTGTTTTGGAATGTTGTTCGAAAACACATGTTATTCTATGCGAAAAATAGTATGTTACGTGAGAACATAATACGTCACTCTAACGCACATATACGTTCAGTATTACTTTAATAATGTTCTCGCCTTTTTTTCTGCAATTGTACAAATATCTCAAAATCAAAATCAGTAAACCTAATTACTGTTTTCAAATCTAGCTAATGGTTTTCGATTTACAATTTAATCAGTCAGTCACGCTGAAAAAGTAATATGTCCAATGTAGTTCACTTTAACAGTACCAGCTTTAAAATCCAAAGAAAATAACGCACAACAGCTATGCTAATAATAATTAAATAGCGCTGCGTTACTTCTTTAACCCTACGATGTATGGTATTGAAAAAGCACCTGAATGCATATACAAATGTCTGTGACCCCCTGTCCTTATTTTAAATTATTCTCTTTTTATATACTCATTTTTTTGGAGATGAATTTATCTGTTTCAAATTTATTGACATATTGAAATGTTCCTAAATTATATTAAAAGAATCTGGAGGGCCTGAGTAATATTTTATTCATTTTTGTAAAGAACTCTGAAAGTGTATTTTTATCAGTTACAATCACTTACATACAACGTCTGCAAATAATCATATTAATACGCTTAAAAGATGCAGTTATACCTTTTGTAGGAGTTCTTAAGTTTAATTCTTTGAATTACAACATCCTTATTGGTCTAAATAACAGGAATTATAAGCTACGTTTAACAAATAACTATTGTACATTTTCACAAAATTTTTCATCTGACAAACGAGAAGCACAAAGAATGCCACTATATGACTTATAGACATACTTCGTAGATATCATATTGCGTTTTCTATGTTTGTTCATCATCACAAGTCGTTGTGCTCATTGGTGAGCGTCGTAACCTCATGGACCAAACGTCTCCATCCTGGACGGTTACAAGCTTCCCTTACAGCCTGCTGACGAGGTAGACCAGAGATCTTCTTGATTTGATCAGTCCACCTGTTTGGTGCTCTTCCCCTCAGTATCTTGCCCTCGATCTTCCCTTCCATGATCATTTCTCTAGGTTTTCTCGATGACTTCTAACAATATGGCCAAAGAAATGGGGAATTTTATGATTGACACGAGAAGGAAGGCGGGTGGAGATACTGAGTTGCTCAGTAATGGACGCATTTGTTCTTCTTTCGCCGGCCGGTGTGACCGAGCGGTTCTAGGCGCTTCAGTCTGGAACCGCTTGACCGCTACGGTCCCAGGTTAGAATCCTGCCGCGGGCATGGATGTGTGTGATGTCCTTAGGTTAGTTAGGTTTAAGTAGTTCTAAGTTCTAGGGGACTGATGACCTCAGACGTTAAGACAAAAATGGCTCTGAGCACTATGGGACTCAACTGCTGAGGTCATTAGTCCCCTAGAACTTAGAACTAGTTAAACCTAACTAACCTAAGGACATCACAAACATCCATGCCCGAGGCAGGATTCGAACCTGCGACCGTAGCGGTCTTGCGGTTCCAGACTGCAGCGCCTTTAACCGCACGGCCACTTCGGCCGGCAGACGTTAAGACACATAGTGCTCAGAGCCATTTGAACCATTCTGTTCTTCTTTCAGTCCACTTTATGCATAACATCCTGCGCCATCACCAAAGCTCAGATGCATCGATACGCTGTTTGTCCATGTCTTAAGAAGACGGAAAACACGAGTGTTTTGACAAGCTGGACCCTTGTGGTATTTGTTATTGCTCTGTTGTTTCACTTCTTGGCTACCTTCTTCATAGCCACTCGTCCTAGCGTGATCCGTCTTCTTATCTCCTATTCACAGCTTCCCATGTCACAGATCGTTGACCCAAGGTAGTTGAAAGAATGCGCGACTTTCAGTTCCCTTAATCGACATGTGAATTGAACCTCTTCTTGTTGTTGTTGTGGTCTTCAGTCCTGAGACTGGTTTGATGCAGCTCTCCATGCTACTCTATCCTGTGCAAGCTCCTTCATCTCCCAGTACCTACTGCAACCTACATCCTTCTGAATCTGCTTAGTGTATTCATCTCTTGGTCTCCCTCTACGATTTTTACCCTCCACGCTGCCCTCCAATGCTAAATTTGTGATCCCTTGATGCCTTAAAACATGTCCTACCAACCGATCCCTTCTTCTAGTCAAGTTGTGCCACAAACTTCTCTTCTCCCCAATTCTATTCAATACCTCCTCATTAGTTATGTGATCTACCCACCTTATCTTCAGCATTCTTCTGTAGCACCACATTTCGAAAGCTTCTATTCTCTTCTTGTCCAAACTAGTTATCGTCCATGTTTCACTTCCATACATGGCTACACTCCATACAAATACTTTCAGAAACGACTTCCTGACGCTTAAATCTATACTCGATGTTAACAAATTTCTCTTCTTCAGAAACGCTTTGCTTGCCATTGCCAGTCTACATTTTATATCCTCTCTACTTCGACCATCATCAGTTATTTTACTCCCTAAATAGCAAAACTCCTTTACTACTTTAAGTGTCTCATTTCCTAATCTAATTCCTTCAGCATCACCTGATTTAATTTGACTACATTCCATTATCCTCGTTTTGCTTTTGTTGATGTTCATCTTATACCCTCCTTTCAAGACACTGTCCATTCCGTTCAACTGCTCTTCCAAGTCCTTTGCTGTCTCTGACAGAATTACGATGTCATCGGCGAACCTCAAAGTTTTTACTTCTTCTCCATGAATTTTAACACCTACTCCGAATTTTTCTTTTGCTTCCTTTACTGCTTGCTCAATATACAGATTGAATAACATCGGGGAGAGGCTACAACCCTGTCTCACTCCTTTCCCAACCACTGCTTCCCTTTCATGCCCCTCGACTCTTATAACTGCCATCTGGTTTCTGTATAAATTGTAAATAGCCTTTTGCTCCCTGTATTTTACCCCTACCACCTTCAGAATTTGAAAGAGAGTATTCCAGTTAACATTGTCAAAAACTTTCTCTAAGTCTACAAATGCTAGAAACGTAGGTTTGCCTTTTCTTAATCTTTCTACTAGGATAAGTCTTAAGGTTAGTATTGCCTCACGTGTTCCAACATTTCTACGGAATCCAAACTGATCTTCCCCGAGGTCCGCTTCTACCAGTTTTTCCATTCGTCTGTAAAGAATTCGCGTTAGTATTTTGCAGCTGTGACTTATTAAACTGATAGTTCGGTAATTTTCACATCTGTCAACACCTGCTTTCTTTGGGATTGGAATTATATTCTTCTTGAAGTCTGAGGGTATTTCGCCTGTCTCATACATCTTGCTCACCAGATGGTAGAGTTTTGTCATGAATGGCTCTCCCAAGGCCATCAGTAGTTCTAATGGAATGTTGTCTACTCCCGGGGCCTTGTTTCGACTCTGGTCTTTCAGTGCTCTGTCAAACTCTTCACGCAATATCTTATCTCCCATTTCATCTTCATCTACATCCTGTTCCATTTCCATAATATTGTCCTCAAGCACATCGCCCTTGTATAAACCCTCTATATACTCCTTCCACCTTTCTGCCTTCCCTTCTTTGCTTAGAACTGAGTTGTCATCTGAGCTCTTGATATTCATATAAGTGGTTCTCTTCTCTCCAAAGGTCTCTTTAATTTTCCTGTAGGCAGTATCTATCTTACCCCTAGTGAGACAAGCCTCTACATCCTTACATTTGTCCTCTAGCCATCCCTGCTTAGCCATTTTGCACTTCCTCTCGATATCATTTTTGAGACGTTTGTATTCCTTTTTGCCTGCCTCATTTACTGCATTTTTATATTTTCTCCTTTCATCAATTAAATTCAATATTTCTTCTGTTACCCAAGGATTTCTATTAGCCATCGTCTTTTTACCTACTTGATCTTCTGCTGCCTTCACTACTTCATCCCTCAGAGCTGCCCATTCTTCTTCTACTGTATTTCTTTCCCCCATTCCTGTCAATTGTTCCCTTATGCTCTCCCTGAAACTCTCTACAACCTCTGGTTATTTCAGTTTATCCAGGTCCCATCTCCTTAAATTCCCACCTTTTTGCAGTTTCTTCAGTTTCAATCTGCAGTTCATAACCAATAGATTGTGGTCAGAATCCACATCTGCCCCTGGAAATGTCTTACAATTTAAAACCTGGTTCCTAAATCTCTGTCTTACCATTATATAATCTATCTGATACCTTTTAGTATCTCCAGGATGCTTCCAGGTATACAACCTTCTTTTATGATTCTTGAACCAAGTGTTAGCTATGATTAAGTCATGCTCTGTGCAAAATTCTACAAGGCGGCTTCCTCTTTCATTTCTTCCCCCCCAATCCATATTCTGCTACTATGTTTCCTTCTCTCCCTTTTCCTACTGACGAATTCCAGTCACCCATGACTATTAAATTTTCGTCTCCCTTCACTACCTGAATAATTTCTTTTATCTCATCATACATTTCATCTATTTCTTCATCATCTGCAGAGCTAGTTGGCATATAAACTTGTACTACTGTAGTAGGCATGGGCTTTGTGTCTATCTTGGCCACAATAATGCGTTCACTATGCTGTTTGTAGTAGCTAGCCCGCACTCCTATTTTTTTTATTCATTATTAAACCTACTCCTGCATTACCCCTATTTGATTTTGTATTTATAACCCTGTATTCACCTGACCAAAAGTCTTGTATCTCCTGCCACCGAACTTCACTAATTCCCACTATATCTAACTTTAACCTATCGATTTCCCTTTTTAAATTTTCTAACCTACCTGCCCGATTAAGGGATCTGACATTCCACGCTCCGATCCGTAGGACGCCAGTTTTCTTTCTCCTGATAACGACGTCCTCTTAAGTAGTCCCCGCCCGGAGATCCGAATGGGGGACTATTTTACCTCCGGAATATTTTACCCAAGAGGACGCCATCATCATTTAACCATACAGTAAAGCTGCATTTCCTCGGGAAAAATTACGGCTGTAGTTCCCCCTTGCTTTCAGCCGTTCGCAGTACCAGAACAGCAAGGTCGTTTTGGTTATTGTTACAAGGCGAGATCGGTCAATCATCCAGACTGTTGCCCCTGCAACTACTGAAAAGGCTGCTGCCCCTCTTCAGGAACCACATGTTTGTCTGGCCTCTCAACAGATACCCCTTCGTTGTGGTTGCACCTACGGTACGGCCATCTGTATCGCTGAGGCACGCAAGCCTCCCCACCAACGGCAAGGTCCATGGTTCATGGGGGACCTCTTCTTATCCATCAGTTATCATGAGTATGAACTTGCTGAGGCTGATGTCCAATCCATATGACAGACTAATGCCTTTTACTTTTGTTAGCAGCTCAGCAAGTTCAGCTTCGCTGCTGGCTAAAAGCACGCTCTCATCAACAAATCTGATATTGTTAATAGTTCCACCGCCAGTTGAGATGCATTTAGTCTAACCATCAACAGCATTTCTAATGACATGTTCTGCATAGATTTTGTACATTTGGGGATGGGGGGTGGGGGTGGGGGAGGGGGGAGAACACTACCCTGTCTGACACCTTTTGAAACAATGAAGAAATCAGATGTGCAAGCACTTGCCTTCACAGCTGTGAGGTGATTATTGTGTAGACTTCTGACCAGGACTGTCAAGTGTGGTGGGACACCAAACTCTGCAAGCACCTGCCACAATGTTTCTCAGACAACACAGTCAAACGCTTTCCCATAGCCATAGAAGCAGATGAATATAGGGACACAGAATTCTGCCACTTTCTCGATTATTTGTCGTATGTTAAGAATCAGTTAAAGAGTTTCTTTTCCTTCAACAAAACCTGCTTGTTCTTTGAATACGTGAGATTGAATGTACGGCTTCAAACGCTCATCCATGTTGTAGAGTGAAATTTTGCTTGCGTAGGATATGAGAGCACTGGTTCGACTACATGAGCGGTATATGCACCTTTTTCTCTTTCCTGATACAGATAATTTGTTCAGCGATAAGACATCTTTTTACAAACAACATCTGTGCATGGCATCAGCTGTTTTCTCTGGGGGATTAGGGATTTGAATTCGAAGCTCCTGAAATGGAAATTCCATTAATGGTCTTTCCATTTCCCCTACTAAATCTCTTACCAACAAACGCCATCGATCGGTTCTTCCAGATCTTCGGATATTGGTCAAAAAATAAAATTTCACTGTTCATTACTGCAACGTCCATCATTTTCATCCATAATGTAAATGGCAATCTACCTGCTTGTATATTTCAGATGTAATATGAAACCTTACAGGTAATTTGATCTACTCCACCCTGTGTGGAGTTATAGAACTTTATTGTGTCTAGTTTCTTTTTTGCATGAGTTTGATAGATGTCTTTGTCGTGATGCATTGCAGTTATGAGAACTACGTATTTTTTTTTTTTTTTTTGGTTGGGGGGGGGGGCACATAGCTCACTATTGTGATTTCACCCCTAAAGACAAATAACGAGGAATGCATTGCTCTTGAGGCGGACGGCTTCATCTCATTGGGGATTTCTGGTTTATTTTGTTTGACTGTCCCCACCACTATTATTTGTCCCTGGAATATCTCTTCTGTCCACTGAAAACTAGCGACGAAGTTGCCAACATTCATATTTCTGGATTGTCCTTATTTTAGCAAGATATTTCACCCCATCCTATAGAAGATTTTACTGAATATGTTCACCCGGCTTCCTTCCCAAGTACACATTTCCGTCTAAACCTTACGCAGGTGTAGCATCTCATAACCAAAATATCTTTATGCCGTACTTGGCGGGCTAAGTGGGCATATACTGAATAAAGCTGCATCTTCCATGGAATAGGAGGAACTGTTCGTCAGCTGTGAGCGAATCATTAGGAATCGTTCTGTTTCTGCACTTGTCAAGAAAAAACGACAACTGAAAGTTTAGCATCTACAGATCTAGCTTCACGGGTGCGTGTGTCAGCGACTCATTATTCTCCTTATATCCTCGAATCTATTTACAAAAATTGTGGCCTTATGTGTAGTATCTGACTTTTCTTCCAAGAATTATTCTCTTACAGTCACTTACCAACTCTTTTCGACACCAACAAACGGTAGAAGACTAAGAAAACCCTGCATTTCATTAAGTGAAACGTTTTTCTATGTTTTACCATGTGAAGCAGCCATTCTCTTGCCTTCTATATTTGTGCAGTTAATGACTTCATTTAGTATTTACTTAGAGATGAAATAGTTCCAGGCATCCCTAGGTGTAGCCCATGAGCTGGACCAGGTGCCTTTTTAATCTAATTCTGAACAGGCAGCCGAGAAGTTGCAGGAGGAACTAAATTCCAATTGTTCCATTACGACTATGTATATGTTGGTATCTCTGAATTGTAGCTGTGGAACTTCATTTTCAGTCTCTTATGAGGTAATACTATATGTAGTTGTAATGATCTTCCGGAACATTCGTATCAACAGGTTCAAAGTTTGATTCTTCACTAATTCTATCTTCAAAAATACTTCCATCTTCGCATGAATCAGCTTCTTCAAACCATTGATTGTGGCAACAATTTCAAAATTACCTGCGCTTGCACGTACTGACTCTCTTGTTTAGCTTGATGAAGTCGTAACAAAATACAAGTCACTCGAACAGCAACTGATGTGGAAAACTAAACAAGTCATGATGGTAACAATAGCGTCATTGAGGCAACAAGCTAAACTAAGCATTTCAGTGGCAATAGCAGCACAGAACAACAATACTATGCGATTATAATGCATGTGGTAGCAAGAAACTCAAAGGTATACCGATATCTCTAATAAATAGAGATAGCTTCTATTATTTTTGCTCTAATAGTATTACTACATTTACTTCTACTAATGCTGCTGCTGCTGGTGCTAACAACATCATTGCCTCTACTACAGTTATTGTTGAATTAATAAATGCTCCTAAACAAATGTAGAAGTCAATATGGAACAGAGGACATATATAACTGTAAGGGGGCTTCTGAAGCCCTGCATAGGTATTAATGGTGTTTCGGCAAATATTCTGAGTTATGCTAAAAAAGACCTAGAAAACAATTTAGCTCAGACATCATACGAGGGATGCGTGAAAATACTGGAAAGGAGTTGGAATGAAATCAAGAATTACAGGAAAATTTAAAAAGTAAGACCTTCAAGGGCCTCCGAGGCTCTGTATATGTATTCTAGGGTTAATGACACACTCATTCGTTTTATTCGTGTGCAACTGCTATTGTGATTCGCAACATAAAAATGTTCAGAGATCTACCAGCTACCTGGTAGAAACGGTGCTCTGTCACGCAATGAAAAAAACGTGTTACCAATGTCAAAATAGTATTTCACAAATTTCTTAATCACCCCATTTAACTGTACTTCACGCTCGGGCTTTAAGCTATTGCAGTGGGGGTGGAGAGATTGACTAACAGACACACGCACATGTTCACATGTTAAAAGCTGTATGTACAGAATGTCATAACTGTGTACTGTCAGAATTAGGGCCCAAATTTTGGCGCGGGGCACTTTCTGAGTGCTTTCTTCTGCTTCAAGTGTGACATCAAGTTGGCTATGTTCCCTTATTAGTAGAGGTCTTCTATCTGCTAATCAAAATATGTGCAATGATATCAGTTCAACCTATATAAGATTACGGCAGTGTTTTATGACGTAAATAAGCGTTCATCATTACATAAAAAGAGGATTTTAATATATTATTTGTATATTTTGGGATTGGGACCTACTTCTGAACATGCTGGAGTTCGTGTGACCACAGAAAAAGTTATTTTATCAGCGATCTGCTCGAGCTGTGCTTTCATCCGCCGCAGTGATCATTCAGTAGTCATTTTCGCCCTCTAATGAAAGTAACGATAAATGACAATGGAAGAACATTCTCATAATGCTCTACAGGAAACTGGATACACAATTAATTAGAATTCCTGTGTCAGGTTTTGTATGTAAACTTTACAAATTAGTCTTTCTCCAGACTATTACCATTTCTTCTCAATTTGATATGCATCTGAACCATAAAGTTGTTTACTAGAATGATTTATTTTCTTTCCGAGGAATGATTGATTACTGTGTCAATATTTTTTTTCTGTCATAGAATACGTACTGTTAGCGAGCTACGAAAGGGAAGTAAACGACACAAGTTGATGTACCAATTCATTAGTCTTAAGTAGCTGCTGTTGCACTCAAGTGAAACGTTATTTCATGTCTTTAAATCGGTGTCGCTGTTCATTCGAAACGTAGTTACACATCTGTTACGAATCGCCGTTGCTTTTTTGTAGGTCCACACCAGAGCTCTGATTTTGTTTGAAATGAAAATATTTGTTCTTTCCTTTGTTTAAGTTCAGTAGAAGCGTCTTTGGCGTTGTTTTGCTTTAGTAGTACAGTTTCTCTGATCAAATATTTCTATGCTCTGCATCTTTCACGATCAGATCGTTGCCTATATGTGATTATGCGGACTGACAACTTCACTAGGAAATAATATTTTTAGTTCCATGTGCTGCAGCAGAGCGAAAGCTACCAAGTTAGAAACATAATGTTGAAAGTTAACTTCCTTTTCTGAGAAATTTATTTGTTACATATTTAATCAAGAGGCGCAGTTCGCTTTATGCTGGCCATGTTCAGTTCTGACTAAAAGGAAGCAACGAAACTACAACTCAAGTAAGCAAATATTTCAGTCTCAAAACTGTGTTATAAATCGAAATATTTTTGCTATTCTGGGAATCTTGTAAAACTAAGAAAGAGAAACAAAAATATTTTGTGTGGAATACTGGTCAAAATAAGTTTGGAACGTCAAATCAAATTTGCTGTTAGATGACATCTCAGTTGCGTTCTTTTTTATGTGAGGTTTATCTTTGTGAGTGAATGAGACCTCAGAATATCCCCAGTTACGGTTTCCCGCGATCATTTGTCGCATATTACTATGATTTGTCTGTTTTTGGGTTGTTTGTACCTTCGAGGAGGTTGTTTTATAGAACCTGCACACACACTTCCGCGATTTCTAATTTCAGATGTCATTAGTATGTGAACGCGTATTTTTCTCGTTGCTACTGATCTTTCGAAAACAAATGCATAAAACTCATTAGACTAAAATTAGAAAAACTTTCATTTACTTACAAAACAGATTTCATGTAGGAATTGACGATTTATTTTAGAGTGTAGGGAACCAGTAGCAGTAACACAAAACTTTGCCTGCTGCATTCTTTCACACACAAGACAAAATCATAGTGCAAAGCATATGAACAGAATTTTGCAGTGGAACCCTATTTACCTCACTTTTTTCTTTTTATTAACGTTGTTTACGTTCTCTTGAGACCTTACGTCCTTCAGAACTATTCATCAAACCATTTTTTTTCAGGCAGAACACGGTCACAATCCTGCTGCTCTAAGAGCTTCAGTGTGCTGAAGAGTTAGTGTGATTACTGATTTAACTAGTACGATAATTTTAAGCATACCCGCGAGAAGCATCGTTTCGCGTACTGAGTTCTATTGATTATTTTCTGAAAGCTTCTCGCGTTTCAAAATTCACCTCGGGGCAAGAAAATAGCCACCGTTCTTTCCTGACGCATAAGTACTTACCAATCGCGACAGGCACGTGCTCATCTTCAGGCACCCATGTTATCTTTAGCAGGTTGATTGGGGTAACTGCAACGAGGTATGAGAATGATGATATGACACTCACTGATCTTCCTCGACCGGTTTCCGCATTGTGGCATCTTCCCCTTTTAAAGAGCGATGAAGGAAGACAACATGAGTGGTGAACATTATTGATTCTACAGTTATCACTCTGAGACAGTATGTGACACTTGAACACAGTATAACTGCAAGTGCGTGAACAACCTGCATAGGAGAACGCTTCTCCGTTTTCGTTTTTTTTTCCACTTACTGTGGAAACTCAACAACTATACCGCACAACTGATACGAGCAGCTTGACCTTATGGTTAAACTAATCTTCGAAAATGGTTTAAATACAATATACTGACTCAGGATGTGGCATGTCAAGGGGAATCTCCCATTTCGAAAGTTAATTCGTTAATTGTTCTTGATTTATATTAACAACGTACTTTTTGAAGAGATACTGATGTGTGAGTTAGGTCTAAGAACCTTCTAACACTTTCAATAATGTGTACTACCAAGCTGGGGGATGGGGGAGTCTTTAAGATCACCACAAAAAAGTTTAAAAAACGCGGATTTCGTTAATTGTTCTTGGCTTTTACTCACAATATACATTTAAACGGATTTTGATAAAAGGTCCTGCACCTGAAAGTATTGAATATGACATTCATTGTGGAAAGTGACATCTACGACTAAGACTTAAATGTTTAGTTAAGTTTAACAGAAAACTTTAAACAGTAAATATTTTTTCAGAATTTTAAAATACACAAAGCAAAAAAAAGTTTTGTATCACTTCAGTTCAGAGAGTTCCGGAACCTGTACAGAAAATTGGAGTGGAGATCAACATAAACATCATTTCTGCCCTTTTTATTGCTCATTAAAACCACATATTGCATGTTGTACAGTGAGACGTTCAGAGGTGGTGGTCCAGACTGCTGTACACACCGGTACCTCTAATACCCAGTAGCACGTCCTCTTGCATTGACGTATGCCTGTATTCGTCGTGGAATAATATCCACAAGTTCATGAAGGCACTGTTGGTACAGATTGTTCCACTCGTTAACGGCGATTCGGCGTAGATCCCTCAGAGTGGTTGGTGGGTCAGGTCGTTCATAAACAGCCCGTTTCAGTCAATTCCAGGCATGTTCGATAGTTTTCATGTCTGGAGAACATACTGGCCACTCTAGTCGAGCGATGTCGGTATCTTGAAGGAAGTCATCCAATAGATGTGCACGATGGGGGCGCTAATTGTCGTCCATGAAGACAAATGCCTCGCCACTATGCTGCTGATATGGTTGCACTATCAGTCGGAGGATGGCATTCACGTTTCGTGCAGCCGTTACGGCGCCTTCTATGACCACCAGTGACTTACGTCGGGCCCGTACAACGCCACCCCAAAACAGCAGGGAACCCACACCTTGCTGCACTCACTGGACAATGTGTCTAAGGCGTTCAGCCTGACCGGGTCGCCTCCAAACACGTCTCCGATGATTGTCTGGTTGAAGGCATACGTGACACTCATTGTTGAAGAGAACGTGATACCCATCCTGAGCAGTCCTTTTGGCATGTTGTTGGGCCCTTTGTACCGCGCTGCATGGTGTCTTGGTTGCAATGATGGATCTCGCCATGGACGTCGGGAGTGAAGTTGCGCGTCATGCAGCCTATTGCGCACATTTTGAGACGTAACACGACGTCCTGTGGCTGCATGAAAAGCTTTATTCAACATGGTGGCGTTGCTGTCAGGGTTCCTCCGAGCCATAATCCATAGGTAGCGGCCATCCACTGCCGTAGTAACCCTTGGGTGGCCTGAGCGAGGCATGTCATCTACAGTTCCTGTCTCTCTGTATCTCCTCCGTGTCCGAACAACATCGCTTTGGTTCACTTCGAGACGCCTGGACACCCCTTGTTGAGAGCCCTTCCTGACACAAAGTAACAATGCTAACTCGATCAAACCACGATATTGACCGTCTAGGCATGGTTGAACTACAGACAACACAAACCGTGTACCTCCTTCCTGGTGGAATGACTGGAACTGATCGGCTGCCGGACGCCCTCCGTCTAATAGGCGCTGCTCATGCATGGTTGTTTACATCTTGGGTGGGCTTAGTGACATCTCTGAACAGTCAAAGAGACTGTGTCTGTGATACAATATTCACAGTCAACGTCTATCTTCAGGAGTTCTGAGAACCTGGTTTATGCAATATTTTTTTGACGTGTGTATAAAATAACATGTTGCAATATTTTCAAAATGTGGGCGTAAAGTACCTCCCTCCCCCCCGCCCCCCCCACCCCCCCCTTCGGTATTGCGAGGGTTGATCATCCGCATTGGGGATTACTGAACATGAAGAATAGTGTACGTTCAACGCACCTACCTTCCAGACGTTAAGGCTAGATTACGAAAATGAAGACGCTTTCCTTAAAGAAGCTGCTTAGCTCTCTTGAAGCCGAGTTGGCTAGTTTCCAAGTCAATAACAAAGGACATATTTGTACAGGCTGTGCAGCCAGTTTCACATTCTGTCCAGTTAAATTTTTATTCTGAACACGGAAGTAGTGTGTTCCAGCCAGGCAAACGTTCACGCTTCATGGTTACTGTCCAAGATGTAGCTGTTTACTAGCCCTAGGTAACCCGCGTTAAGGACGACCAATAAAATAAACTCTCTGTTTATGACGCAATGACGCTTGGATTTTGCCAGACGCCTGAGACCTTACAAACTATCTTGTATTGAAGTCCAAGAAGAATACGTTTTCCAATGGTTCCGTCCCTGTTGGCGGCCGAGGCGTTTCATTCTCCAGCTTTATCGTTGTGAGACATGTCCTTAAGACTCCCGCTGTTTCCAGTTGTTCACAATGTAGAATCCCCCGTCTTCTTGGCGGTTCCGTGGACCATATGCTGTCATCCATGCGCCACTCACGTCAGCCACGACACATATGATATTCCGCCTCGGACGTGAAACATGAAGGTCTACTACATATATATGTAAGTATAGATGTTGACAAGCAGATCTTTGGAATCATCTTATACACCGACGGAACAGGATATTTGACTGTGAACAGGGTATTTGACTTTTCCTGAAAATTATCTTAAATGTTTAATTATGTCATTTTATGCCCATAATATGATTTTTCCCCTCATGAATTTCCGTAATTTAAGAAAATAAAACAAAAATGAAATCGGATAATTTGATAACTCGATAAAACGCTCCATTTGAGTCATGTGATGCCTGAGTCGTCACTGGCTATCACGCTGTACCTACTGTCGTAAAGCTCATTCACAGTTACATCTTGATTTGGATTTTACGTTTCGGAAAGTGGGTTACAAATGGCGTGTACTACCACATTGTTAAAAACATCTACAAAACCACCTGAGATACTGTGTTTTGAGTGTTTGAGAGAATGAAAAGATGCATAAAATGTGGTTGCAAACAGAAATGAGATAGTGATCACTACGTGTATTTATTTCTGTGAGGATGATTTTGATATAAGTAATCACTCCATCTGGACACGTTGCCGCTTGTGGGGTAACAGGTAGGGTGCCTATCCTTCTAATGCAATGTTCAAAAGATGATGCTCATTTGGAGTGAGGTTTTCTTTTTCCTTCTTGTTCTTTCGATTAATATTACTGTCTTCTTAAATTTACTTTATTCGTAATACAGTTATGTAACAGCTTTATATTTTATTCCATATTACATTTTAGTATATAGCCGGCCGAAGTGGCCGTGCGGTTAAAGGCGCTGCAGTCTGGAACCGCAAGACCGCTACGGTCGCAGGTTCGAATCCTGCCTCAGGCATGGATGTTTGTGATGTCCTTAGGTTAGGTAGGTTTAACTAGTTCTAAGTTCTAGGGGACTAATGACCTCAGCAGTTGAGTCCCATAGTGCTCAGAGCCATTTGAACCATTTTTTAGTATATACTTTCAGTTAATAGATTCATTTAGCATCTGATCAGTTTGAGATGGATCACAAGGAGAAAGGTGTAAAAAACTGGACTTCATGCCTGATACGTAATAAAACCAAAACATTACGACAAAATGAATGTGGTCCTGCTAAAGCACTTTTCAATCATAGTTTTTAGCAGCAGTTAAGTATGTAGTAGAAACAATAGATACTTTAAGGTTCTGCTGCGTCAACTGCATATTTTATAGACATAATTTTCTGGTGGTTTAAATTAATGACCCGGAGGGATAGAAAAATTGCAACGTGTAAAGCGGTTGAAGACAAACACGATGATGCTCTGCAGTTCCCCGCGAGTGTTATTACGCTGTCTGAAAATTTGCAAGTTGAGAAAAAAGATACCTGTAAAACAGAAATAGCTGTGACAGCGACCACAGCAATTAACAATCAGAATTATCTTCTGAATGAGTAAGTTTCCACTGTATTTTATTGACCTTTTCAGCGTGTTCTGAGCAAATCATCCAGTACCACATTCCCTTCGTTTTAAGATAAATCTGCGACTTATTGATGCGTCATAATGCTTCCGTCCCAATCGCCATGCATGCAGTTTTCATGTTTCTCATTTCTCGAACATAAAACTCTTGGTTGTTTTTGAAGACCGAAAAGACCATAAATGCATCAACTTTCGGGAGTTTCAGCCTTCACAAAATCTCCTTCCATTGTTATTTAAAAGTTGTAAATGCGTTTTTCGCAACTAAATAACTAAACTGTCCGCATAATAAGTACGAAAAAACATTAGTAACTTCATGTAACACCCCAGTAACGGAAGTATAGACCTTCGTCTTACTCGTGCAGCCAATAACAGAGCGTTTTCCATCATGTAAGCAAATCTTGAAATTTAATGATTTTTAAGCTTTAATTATCAGATGTTTTGTGAGAATATTGACTGAGCATGCTATTAGAATGTTACTGTCATTCAGGGTAAAAACAATCCGAACCACGTTTTTAACGTAGAAATATAGTATTGCAAACTCACACAATGAAACCGTAGTCTGGTATTTATAAATTTTGTGGAGACGTTCATCTGATGACGGGAATTAAACTGTTGAACCTTCATGCCATTCGACACTGATATCTACCATCGATATAAATGTGAGGTGTGACCTTATTGATCCGAATGCACTATTATAATCGTTGTGCCATGGAAGCTGTCGAACTCCGAGTATAATCTTGAAGTTCTTGGCATGCATGAAGCACACGCCGTGTCAGTAGATGAAGGTTGGAGGCTGGGGCAGGTGTGAAAGTATACGTCTTCCCATTGCATCTCAGACATGCTCAGTGGCTGACAAATAAGGGACTGGGCAGACGAGCCATTCCTTAAGGCGTTTGAGGTGTGAACTGCAGCGTGGAGTCCGGCATTATCCTGCAGGAATATTCCATTTGATACCCTGGTCACGAAGGGTGTGACAACAGTCTTTACCCTGAATGAGATTTTCACTCTGCAGCAGAGTGTGCGCTGATATGAAACATCCTGGCAGATTAAAACTGTGTGCTGGACCGAGACTCGAACTCGGCACCTTTGCCTTTCGCGGGCAAGAGCTTTACCAACTGAGCTACCCAAGCATGACTCACGCCCCATCCTAACAGCTTTACTTCTGCCAGTACCTCGTCTCCTACCTTCTAAACTTTACAGAAGCTCTCCTGCGAACCTTGCAGAACTAGAACTCCTGAAAGAAAGGATATTGCGGAGACTTGGCTTAGCCACAGCCTGGGGGATGTTTCCAGAAAGAAATTGTCACCCTGCAGCGGCGTGTAGGAGACGAGGTACTGGCAGAAGTAAAGCTTAACCACATATTAGAGAACATTCATTATTCCCACCAACCGCTACCAAAGCTGTCCTGTTGTCATCTGGAAAAGGTCGAGGACTTCGAGAGGTATGGGCCCTCAAGAATCGCTGCATCGTATGACTTTTTCACCTGATCGTCTGCTGGTGGGTACCGATTGCGCGCGATAATGTTAACTGCTTACCCACTCTTAGAGAGCAGCGTCAGGATAACTTGGTAAACAGGTCGTCCCTGCGCGAGCATTTTATTTGCTACTTGGTAATGTGTGCACTGAGCTATTGGTAGCATTGTTATCATTAGTCACTTTCTCCGAGTATGCCAGTTCCTACTAAGTTAGAAATGGATTGTAATATTCCAGTGGTGCTTATGACAAGTGAAAGAGGCCATAAGTTGATCGTTGTTGGCAGAAGTAAATTTCGGGACAGAGTAACACAACGTGGAGTAGTGTGTAGCAACACGAAGTCACGTATTTAGTTAAATGATTCGTTGACTCACATTCTATTTAGTAATGAAGTCAATCATAACCCTGAAGGGGCTGATACCTTTAAGAGACAAATAGCATCCAATAGGTAAGTTCCTACTGCTTGTGAGGCATTTCAGCGGGCTTACAGCCTCAATTTTCAGAGTGCACACCCACTTGTGTATCATTTTATTGAAGCTATCGTTGAACCTCAGACAACCACATACTTTAATGTGAATGATACAGATAGGCCTCACCGAAATAACAATAAACTTGAAAAGTATATGCAGTATGCACAGGAATTGATTTTAAAGTACAGACATGGAATTATGACATGTTTCAATTTTTTAAAACCACTTTTTATTATAATAATGAATGGAAATAACTGCCATGTCTTTGTAAACACCTCGAAAAGTTCCCCATTATGGGAATACGTATTTTATCAAGTATTTTGTACCATACCTATGATTGGGCTAGCTTAGCGGTCATAGAGAGACCTAAGTATCTGGAAATTGGAAGGAAAATGTTGTACTGCCAACTTAAGTTTTCCTCCATGTGCAGATGACCTAACTCAAAAATTGACCACAATACGCAGCTGACCTATTTCGAAAAGTGACTGCACGCGCAGATGACCACTTCAGGAGCACGTAAAATTTTGGATCTGCGTGCAGTCACGATCACCTATCATCTGCGGCCACGTAAGCGTCCATCTGACCGCCACAAACACAACCGAGCCTCACGTTGAACACCACAGAATTCCCATCAGTCTCTCAGTTGACTCTCTCTCTACACCATGCAAGTCTGTTAATGGTACAGAGTCAACGGTAAACAGCACTCGGCAACTCGAGATCCCAGCTCAACTTTCAGTAATCTGTCCCTGTCAGTTCATGGTGACACTCTTCCTGTAACATCTGTCCGGATTTGCCTCTGCACGTATTTGAGCTGTTGTCATCATACTATTCGCCAGAGCCAATCAAACAATCCTACGATCTTCTCGTGGTGAAGTCCGTCTAGAAGTCCACGTATCTACTCTTGTCCTGCGTCCATCTCGTCACGACTCATTTTGCAGTCATTGCACTACAGCCAGCTGATTGCGCGAGCTGTCGAAATGGTGTTCCTATGTCCCTCATTTCAACAATTAGACCTCGAAGCCCTCAAGGTAACGACAAGGTGCACGTCTATGCCCCCTGCATGCTGTTTTGCGATCTCCGCGTGAAAAGTTGCTGTAACATTAGACACACCAAGTAGCTATCATGTCCTCACGCCATTATCCATATGCAGGAGTGGCTTTTTCACGAAATAAGGTGGCATAAGGATGAAATTTTAATCAACACACATTAAAGGCATAACTTCTGGGGTATCAGTTTGGTAGCGTTTGGACCAGGTGTTCGTGGTGTAACAGTTTTCAGTCTAAAGGGTGTAGCAAAATAGTAATGGCCAAACGTTCAGGAAACATTCCTCACACGTAGAGGAATCAGATGTATTGCATGGGAATTGGTCTGGAAACGCTTATTTCCGTGTTAGAGATCATTTTATACTTCCCTTCATAACCACATTAATCACGGAAAACGCACAGAAACTGAATGTACCAGCATTACATGAAACATTTTTTTACATGAAATGTTCAGTATACTCGCTTAGCAGGTTAGAATGTACAGTATGTTATTATCGTGTGACTCGCTTCATTGCTTGTGTTGACATGCAGCTCATCTCATAGCCCTACTAGCATCAGTCACGAAACACCGACTGTTTATTGTTCATCACGGACTTCGTTTCCCGTACAGTGGAAAGGAAGTGTACTCAAAGGCGGAATTGACAGATGCTTATTTGCTGTACGGGCTGGCGTTCGTATCGGGAGAAATTTCAAGAACAACAGTGCACCGACAATATGACGTTTGAAACAAATGATCTTCGTCTTAGGGATGATGGGATGTTTAAGCCTACTACACTCGACTGGGGAAGCCCTAGAGCGATGAGTACACGTCAGCTAGAGGAGGACGTTCTTCGTGCAGTTGACAACCTTAGTGACAGCGTAAGACAATTGGCTGCAACAAGTGACTTTGACCACGTGACTTCCCGGAGAGAGCTACATAAGAACTTTCTGTGTTCGTACCATGTACAGCGTGTGCTGGCACTATCAGCAACTGATTTTCCTGCACGGGTAACCCTCTGCGAACGGTTCATTCAACAATTTGTCGGACGTCACTTGAGTGCACATGTGCTGTTCGCGGATGAGGCTTCGTTTCAACGTGATCAGATGATAAATTTCCACAATGAACACGTAGTTCTGTGGAGAATCTTCACGAAGTGCAATCACGTCATCAAGAAATATTTTCTGACAGTGTTTTGGCCAGTATCGTTGCTGACTGTTTGTTAGGTTTTCATGTTCTTCCACCCAGGCGCAATGGAGAAACTTACCGTGCCTCCTTACAGAATACTCTACCTGTCCTTTCAGAACATGTGTCTTTATACCTTTAGGTTCTCCAGGACTGACCCTATTATACTCTTATTTGTGGGGGCATTTCGGAGGTTGCCTATACCGATGGCTCGATGGTTGATGGCCATGCGGGGTACGCTTATGCTCATGTGGACTATGTAGACCAGCGCTCCTTGCCGGAAGGCTGCAGTGTTTACACCGCAGAGCTAACAGCCAATTTTCGTGCCCTTGAGCGTATTCGTACCAGCACTGGAGAGTCCTTCGTCATTTGCAGTGACTCTCTCAGTAGTCTACAGGCTCTTGACCAGTGCTACCCACGCCATCCCATTGTTGTTGTGCCACCCAGGAGTCCGTTCACGCTCTTGAACAGCGTGGACGTTCGGTGGTGTTCATATGGACCCCGGGACACGTTGGGATAGCGAGAAACGAACTCGCCGACAAGTTAGCCAAAGAAGTTACCCGCAAACTGACGTAGGAGGTCGGCCTCCCGGCAACTGATCTCCGATCGGTGCTGCGCCGTCGGGTCTTTGGGATGTGGGGAGACGAATGGCGCACTCTGTCTGCACCCGACAAGCTGCGGCGAGTAAAGGAGACCACGACTGTGTGGGGTTCCTCCATGCGGGCCTCTCGCAGGGATTCTGTTGTTCTCTGTAGGCTCTGCATTGGTCACTCTTGGCTGACGCATGGTCATCTGCTGCCTCGAGAGGACCCCCCCTCATTGTCGCTGTGGTGCAAACATGACGGTGGCCCATATGCTGTTGGGATGTCCTATTTTAACCGTCCTCAGGCGATCGTTTAATCTCCAGGGTGATTTATCATCTCCTTTAGTTCAAAATGGTTCAAATGGCTCTGAGCACTATGAGACTTAACATCTGTGGTCATCAGTCCCCTAGAACTTAGAACTACTTAAACCTAACTAACCTAAGGACATTACACACATCCATGCCCGAGGCAGGATTCGAACCTGCGACCGTAGCAGTTTCGCGGTTCCGGACTGAGCGCCTAGAACATCTCCTTTAGGTGAAAATGTCTCTATGGCAGATCGGGTTTTAAGTTTTATTCGCGCAAGCGGCTTTTATAGGTCCATCTAATTTTATTGCATCGCCCTCTTTTGTGCTGTATCTTTTAATTCGTTTTGTGTTGTAATTCGACTCCACCCTAATCTTTTAGGATGGAGATTTTAACGTGTTGCAAGGTGTCTGGCTCATCCTTTTATTTTCGTGATCAGCCAGCCACGATCCTCTGCTGTACAGTTTTAATTCTTTCTGCCTTTCTTCCCTATGTTGTTTTTGTTGCTGTACTTCGTTTTCCATGTTGCCTTACCATTGACCTTGGGGCTATTCTTCCCCGGAATTTTTCTTTTAGTGTTTAGAATGACTGGTGGATGGTTTCAATGTGCTCTGTGTGTATATGAAACAAGGGACCGATGACCTTTGCAGTTTGGTCCCTTTAATCTTTAAACCAACCAACCAACCAAAGCTCTAGTGCACCGCACCACAGTGCGGGATGTGCAAAGTCGTCATGCCCGTATTGTGGAAGCCTGTGCAACAGTAGGCAATTCCCCAGTGATACATCAGCATATCACTGACTCAGAGCGACGGTGTGTTGATCCTTGTTCACAGAGAGCATTTTGAATATTTCATCTGGGGAAAGTCCTTTAGACTATGCTGATACTTTCTTTTCCTGTGATGAACAGGTGCAGAAAATGAGCTCTCACAAGGAAATAAAGGCTTTCCGGACCCGTATTCGTATAATATAATTTATTTCTCGACGTGTGAGGTATGTTTCCTGAACGTCTGACGATACCTTTTTGTTACCTGCTATATATGAAAGTATTCTGTAAGTTTCTCCGTTGCGCCTAGGTGGAATAACAAGAATCCCTAATAAAAAATCAGCAACAATGCCTGCCGAAACGTTGTCATAACTGCGCTAGAGCGTATTCAGTAAGGATATTTGAGCACCGATAAGTTGAATGTGTTCAACGAAACTCTTTTGTCTTTGTTATGCCACGAAGCTAACGACTGTTGCTGTTGCAGGCTCACTCTGCCTGCCACCTGGTTGAACATGGAGGAGTGGAAGCAGGCGGCCATCTCTGCGCAGGAGGCGCTCCAGAAGACTCTGGCGAGCACCCACCGGAAGTCGAAGGAGGTGCAGGAGGAAATGAAGCGCGCAGTGGCCACGGCGCAGGTGAGCAATTCAAACACAGCCACTCGCCAACAAATATTTCTCTCCACTGTTGAACGTACGCTGCGGTAGCCCTTCTCATTAATTTAAAGATGTGCGCCCAATCAGGACTCGCACACAGAAGCTTGACCTTGCGGGCCTTGTTCTTCAACTTGAAGCGAGAACTTCATAACATGGACTGACTTAAAGCTGTCCCTACCTTTTTTTAACTTCGTGAAGACTCTACTACCTACCTACATGCAGTAGCAAACTCGATGAATATTACTTACTCGAAAACAGCCCAGAAATGGCGTAAGGGTTATTTTCACAATGAAACGTTTTCTCTGCATTTAAATGTACACTGCAGTAAGTTTCTCTGTTGGTTGAAATTTACTATACCGGACCGAAAAGCCCTTACATATAATGGTAATCCCAAAAGTAAGGTCTCCTATTTTTTATAAGTACATAGACCTGTTTATTTCTACAATGGTTTACATCAGTTAACAGTTTGAACATTTAGCTATTTTTCGACATAATCACCAGTTCTGTCGATGCAATTTTGTAGACGCTGTGGCAGTTTTTGTATGCCAATGTCATACCAGCTCGCCACCATGTTGTTCAGGAAGTTACGAACCTCTTCTTTCACCTCGTCGTCGGAGCTGAATCGCTTTCCGGCCAAATGTTCTTTTAACCTAGGGAACAGGTGATAGTCACTGGGCGCCAAGTCAGGACTATAGGGTGGGTGGATAATTATGTTCCACTGAAACTGTTGCAGGAGAGCAACGGTTTGTCGAGCGATGTGTGGGCGAGCGTTGTCATGGAGAATGGTACGACCTTGCTCCACATTCCTCTTCTCCGGTTCTGAATTGCCCGTTTGAGTTTTTTCAGTATCTCACAGTACCTGTCAGCGTTAATTGTGGTCCCAGCGATTCAGCTCCGACGACGAGGTTAAAGAAGAGATTCATAACTTCCTGAACAGCATGGCGGCGAGCTGGCATGACACGGGCATACAAAAACTGCCACAGCGTCTACAAAAATGCATCGGCAGAAATGGCGATTATGTCGAAAAACAGCTAAATGTTCAAGCTGTAAACTGATGTAAATCATTGTAGAAATAAACAGTTCTACGTATTTTAAAAAAATAGGAAACCTTCCTTTTAGGATTACCCTCGTATTTACAAAAGAATAGTTGCCTTTTGAAGGAAGTAATTGTCGAGAAGTTGTATCTACCTTGTGACGAAAGGAAAGATTTTTGCTAGTATCCCTCCAGACACAAGGCGAACCCTTACTACGACGACACTACTTCGGACGCTGATCAAGGATATTTTCCGGGTATTTTCGTGCAGTCGCCGATGGTTCGTCACAGAGTTATTTCCTTTCGTGTCACTTCTTACCCCATCGATATCTTTGTCCTTGTTGCACTGAAAATATATGCACAACTGTGCAAATCTCGACTGTATGCTCGGTTTATCTTTTTTAGAAACAAACTTCATCCATTCTCTTATGGTACTGGCTGTTGACAACAATAATGTCCACTTAACGCCTTGCCCTGAGGTTTGAATTCATTATTGCTCGAGTCTGATTCGAATTTGTTTCGTGTAGTGACAGTACTGTACAGAGTTTCAGGGAGAGAATAAGGGAACAATTGACAGCCGTGGGGGAAAGAAGTACAGTAGAAGAAGAATGGGTAGCTCTGAGGGATGAAGCAGTGAAGGCAGCAGAGGATCAAGTAGGTAAAAAGACGAGGGCTGGTAGAAATCCTTGGGTAACAGAAGAAATATTGAATTTAATTGATGAAAGGAGAAAATATAAAAATGCAGTAAATGAAGCAGACAAAAAGGAATACAAACGTCTCAAAAATGAGATCGACCGGGAGTGCAAAACGGCTAAGCAGGGGTGGCTAGAGGACAAATGTAAGGATGTAGAGGTTTGTCTCACTAGGGGTAAGATAGATACTGCCTACAGGAAAATTAAAGAGACCTTTGGAGAAAAGAGAACCACTTATATGAATATCAAGAGCTCAGATGGAAACCCAGTTTTAACCAAAGAAGGGAAAGCAGAAAGATGGAAGGAGTATATAGAGGGTCTATACAAGGGCGATGTACCTGAGGACAATATTATAGAAATGGAAGAGAATGTAGATGAAGATGAAATGGGAGATACGATACTGCGTGAAGAGTTTGACATAGCAATGGAAGACCAGAGTCGAAACAAGGCCCCGGGAGTAGACAACATTCCATTAGAACTACTGATGGCCTTGGGAGAGCCAGTCCTGACAAAACTCTACCATCTGGTGAGGAAGATGTATGAGACAGGCGAAGTACCCTCAGACTTCAAGAAGAATATAATAATTCCAATCCCAAAGAAAGCAGGTGTTGACAGACGTGAAAATTACCGAACTATCAGTTTAATAAGTCACAGCTGCAAAATACTAACACGAATTATTTACAGACGAATGGAAAAACTGGTAGAAGCCGACATCGGGGAAGATCAGTTTGGATTCCGTAGAAATATTGGAACACGTGAGGCAATACTGACCTTACGACTTATCTTAGAAGAAAGATTAAGGAAAGGCAAATCTACATTTCTAGCATTTGTAGACTTAGAGAAAGCGTTTGACAATGTTGACTGGAATACTCTCTTTCAAATTCTAAAGGTGGCAGGGGTAAAATACAGGGAGCAAAAGGCTATTTACAATTTGTACAGAAACCAGATGACAGTTATAAGAGTCGAGGGGCATGAAAGCGAAGCAGTGGTTGGGAAGGGAGTGAGACAGGGTTGTAGCCTTTCCCCAATGTTATTCAATCTGTAAATTGAGCAGGCATTAAAGAAAACAAAAGAAAAATTCGGAGTAGGTATTAAAATCCATGGAGAAGAAATAAAAACTTTGAGGTTCGCCGATGACATTGTAATTCTGTCAGAGACAGCAAAGGACTTGGAAGAGCAGTTGAACGGAATGGACAGTGCCTTGAAAGGAGGATATAAGATGAATATCAACAAAAGCAAAACGAGGATAATAGAATGTAGTCGAATTAAGTCGGGTGATGCTGAGGGAATTAGATTAGGAAATGGGACACTTAAAGTAGTAAAGGAGTTTTGCTATTTGGGGAGCAAAATAACTGATGATGGTCGAAGTAGAGAAGATATAAAATGTAGACTGGCAATGGCAAGCAAAGCGTTTCTGAAGAAGAGAAATTTGTTAACATCGAGTATAGATCTAAGTGTCAGGAAGTCGTTTCTGAAAGTATTTGTATGGAGTGTAGCCATGTATGGAAGTGAAACATGGACGGTAAATAGTTTGGACAGGAAGAGAATAGAAGCTTTCGAAATGTGGTGCTCCAGAAGAATGCTGAAGATTAGATGGGTAGATTACATAACTAATGAGGAGGTATTTAATAGAATTGGGGAGAAGAGGAGTTTGAGGCACAACTTGACGAGATGAAGGGACCGGTTGGTAGGACATGTTCTGAGGCACCAAGGGATCACAAATTTAGCATTGGAGGGCAGCGTGGAGGGTAAAAATCGTAGAGGGAGACCAAGAGATGAATACACTAAGCAGATTCAGAAGGATGTAGGTTGCAGTAGGTACTGGGAGATGAAGAAGCTTGCACAGGATAGGGTAGCATGGAGAGCTGCATCAAACCAGTCTCAGGACTGAAGACCACCACAACAACAACAACACAGATTTATACACCAAAGCAAATCTCCTTTCTCTGTCCCTGTCTCTCTTTAATGGTTGTTTTAATGAGGCAACAACTTTACCATGTCTTGACTTCATAAGTCTCAACTTGCTGACAATTCGGTTTTGCTTGCTGGAACAAGTCACAACTTGCCAGAACAAGTTTCAGCTTGCTTAGTCAACTTGCTTGCACTTGCATATGTGTGCTTTCACACAATCTCTAAGTATGTCATATTTCTCTGATTGTATAGAAATACCTAACTGTAATTGAATATAAGATCATCTTGTACAGGCAGTTGGTATCATTTTGTAGCGATCTGTTCTAGCATAACAACCTGATCATCTGTGTTGACGCAATATAAGAAATTATAAAAGGAAGACAAACAGGATACAACACAAAAAGAAACATATAGCGAAGGCTCAAAAGAAGGGATAGTTGGGTCTTCATTGAGGAAAGCTGTTAATAAATATGGAATACATTTCATAACATTACAGTTATTCTGTTGAAAACTGCAAACTTATTCTGCTGGTAAATACATATTGTATAAAGTCACTGAGTGAATATTTTAGGGTGAGAACTTATTGCTATCATCCAAAACATACACAATGGATCAACAGTAAAGGAATGTAAAATATAATATTATACAGTCTCTTACTATCAGTGAATGAAGATATTATATTATTATCAATTTCACGCCCTAATCAAGCTGTGCCTTGTAGTAGACAAAAAAAAACCTCACCAGGTTTTGTCTGAGAAGAAAATGCAAATCAAGAAGCATGCACTTCAACTTTCTATCAGACATGTTTTTAAATCGTTACAGAGACTGGAACGCTGTTCTGAAAGAAGAAGAATGAGCATGTTGAAGCCAGAGAAAACAATGTATTTATGAAAGCAGAAGGTGGAGATATTGGAGGAGAAGAACATGATTATGATGATAATGATGAAGAAGAAGATGACAATAACAAGGAAATTGATGATGATAATAATAAAAATATTAATAATAACAATAATAAGAATGAAGATTATTACAATGAAGAAGGGGAAGAAGAAGATGATGATTATGGTGAAGAAGATTGTGTTCAGCATTGGAATGCAGTCTCCAATGAATTGTCAGTAGATGTTGACTGGAATAATATGAATGAATTGGTAGAGTAATCAGTTTGTTTACTAGCTTCAAAAGTGGTCGATACTGATTTACATGTCAATGAAATTATATATATATATATATATATATATATATATATATATATATATATATATATATATATATCCAGAAATACGGAACTGATCTGAAATCCATTATCAGTAGCACTCAACACTTCATGTGAATAAAGATCTAGTTGTGTTTCACAAGAACGATGTTTTATAAACCGATGTTGACTGTGTGTCAATAGACAGTTTTCTTCGAGGTAATTCATTATGTTCGAACACAATATATGTTCCAAAATCCTGCTGCATGTCGACGTTAAGGATATGGGCCTGTAATTAAGTGGATTATTCCTTTCACCTTTCTTGAATATGCCGGCCACGCCTTCACATGATTCACCTCGCAGACACCAGTTGTGTGTCGACTATTATGTTATGGACAGAGATGAGCACCGCATGGTTTGCAGATCGGCGAGACTCCTCATCAGATACCTACTCAATCGCTCCTCTTTCCGGATGCAGGATACTTGCTGCAAATGAAAACGAGCTCTGTGAGGTGGATTTGTGGACACGCTGCACACTACTTGTTGCTGATGGCGAGCAAAGTATACTTGACTTTTGGCAGTTCCGTAATGAACGCCATTGTGCGCTTGTTCGCAATCCAAAATACAGACAATTTTTCTCCAATTTTCTCTGCAGTGTCTTCCTTAACCGAACCCAGAGCTGGGGTGTTCCTGTCATTAAGCTTTGATCACCGTCTCTTCCACACTTAGAACCGATATATTTACTAGTGATAGGAATGTTCATTTCGGAAAAACTACGCTTGGTAGTCTCAATTAGTCTGCCGTCTTAGTGCGCCCTCCTCCTCGCTTGGCGCCGGTTTCCTGATATTCTCGGTGGTATTAATGACAGAAATAAATGTACAAATAAAAATAAAAAAGAACGAAAAGAAAAATAAATAAACGATGTTCATTGTATCTCTACTCCACGTTCCTTACGCTTTCCTTAGTTCCTGGAGGATGGGATCGGGACATGGTGGTCAGGCCTCAGGTTGCGACCCCTGCCCAATTCCAGGGCGTTTAGATACTTTGAGCTCCCTGTAAAGTACTTTGAAATACTGCAAGCTACACATTTTATGTAATTTTTCGGATACATACTTTTGAATACCTAATTTTTTGAATGAATGGTACCCAATATGGCGCAAAAGAAAATTTCAGAGCGGTCAGATACTTTTGAGCACCTTGCAAAATGTACTGAAACGCTAAAAGTTGCGTCATTTACGTAATTTTTTGGATAAATGCATCTGAATATGGCAAAAAATATTCATTGCATTCAGATACTTTTAAGTGTGTGTGTGTGTGTGTGTGTGTCTGTGTGATGTTTCCAGTTTACGTAAATTTCTTTGATCTTGGTACCTGTGAAGGTAGTGTAACATTTTCCTGCGTATCTTTGCACTTGAAACTATTTTTACGCAATGGAAATGAAGCTTATGTAATTTCTTAGCTACATTCTGACTGATTGCTCATTTTAATACTACATTGTGATTTGCTGTTTCGTTTTAATGGTGAGTATATTATTAACAAGGAGAGGTCCCCAGTGGTGGGATCGACTTTTTCAAAACATCTATATGTAGGTTAAGAGCCCAGGTATATATCCTGCAGCCATTCACCACAGATGGCCTTCGTTTGCGAATAATCGACAAAAAAAAAAAGTCGGAATTGTACACAGCGTTCAATGACTATAAAAGAGGCATATTTTTCAGGGTAGGTGTACCGAGTACTGGATATGGTAAGATGTTCATGAGCCATAGGTTGTGTCTTCGAATTTCATGATGGGGTCTAAATTTTTCTTACGTTTAAATTGTTATAAAAATATTTTAATAATTATTTTTAATTAATTATTGTAAATGTAATTTTTTATTCCTGTTCCTTTGTGACTATCAACTTCTTCATTTGCTCTTACTTTTCTTCCAATCATTCTTCTTCCACTTGAGATCTTTGTTCATGAGATTTTAATTAATTTTATTTATTAATTTCGATTTATTGTCTTTCGTTTCATCGTGTCATTTTTTCTTCAGAGTTCATTAGTTCTACTCCTCATTTTGCTTGAATTTCGTTTAACTTATAATCCCTTGTTTTATTTAAATCGTCACCTGCATTATTTTGTAAATATTGTAGTAGGTATTTAGGCTACGTTTTAATTGTCTGCGTGATGATTACCATGAAGAAAATGCACATCTTGTAATGAAAATTATATTTTTGACACAACTGCACGGTCAGTATAAATACATTATTTCGTCTTTTGTTTTTTAAACGTTAGATCGTCTTTTTCAGATTTTTAAATGTCGTAATAGATAAATATAATTAAATTCAGATTCGCAAAAATTCCGAGCGGAAAAAGCGATATAAAGAAATAGTGAGAACGAACGGAAATGTTCATATGATGATTAAAATGATATGACAAAGGAACAGAAAGAAAAAATTGTGTTTCAACCAATAGCCCGAATAAAAATAATTGTCAAAGTCATTTTGATAAAAATTTAAAGCACCTGACAACATTCAACCCCACAACCTTCTGCACTTGAAGGTATTGCCCTGTACACCACACCACATAACCACCATTATAAAATACGACTTCTTTTAACGATAACGTCAGAAAAAATTCGATTTTTTTGTCGCTTACTCGCAAGTGAGGGTCCAAAAGGGTGAATGGCTGCACCGTGTGATACCTGTGATCTTGACCTAAATAACCGTATAGATGGTTTTAAAAAGTCGATCCCACCGCTGGAGACCTCTCCTCGTCAGCTCTGTTTGGAGAGGAGGGCGGAGGGAGAAAGGGGTGAGGTCTTGAAACTTCCTGGCAGATTACAACTGTGTGCCGGACCGAGACTCGAACTCGGGACCTTTGCCTTTCGCGGGCGAGTGCTCTACCAACTGAGCTACCCAAACATGACTCACGCCCCGTCCTCACAGCTTTACTTCTGCCAGTACCTCGTCTCCTACCTTCCAAACTTTACAGAAGCTCTCCTGCGAACCTTGCAGAACTAGCACTCCTGAAAGAAAGGATATTGCGGAGACATGGCTTAGCCACAGCCTGGGGGATGTCTCCAGAATGAGATTTTCACTCTGCAGCGGAGTTCGAGTCTCGGTCCGGCACACAGTTTGAATCTGCCAGGAAGTTTCATAAGCCGGCCGCGGTGGTCTAGCGGTTCTAGGCGCGCAGTCCGGAACCGCGCGACTGCTACGGTCGCAGGTTCGAATCCTGCCTCGGGCATGGATGTGTGTGATGTCCTTAGGTTAGTTAGGTTTAAGTAGTTCTAAGTTCTAGGGGACTGATGACCACAGATGTTAAGTCCCATAGTGCTCAGAACCATTTGAACCATTTTGAAGTTTCATATCAGCGCACACTCCGCTGCATAGTGAAAATCTCAATCTGGAAACATCCCCCAGACTGTGGCTAAGCCATGTCTCCGCAGTATCCTTTCTTTCAGGAGTGCTAGTTCTGCAAGGTTCGCAGGAGAGCTTCTGTAAAGTTTGGAAGGTAGGAGACGAGGTACTGGCAGCAGTAAAGCTGCGAGGACGGGGCGTGAGTCGTTCTTGGGTAGCTCAGTTGGTAGAACACTTGCCCACGAAAGGCAAAGGTCCCGAGTTCGAATCTCGGTCCGGCACACAGTTTGAATCTGCCAGGAAGTTTCATATCAGCGCACACTCCGCTGCAGAGTGAAAATCTCATTCTGGAAACATCCCCCAGGCTGTGGCTAAGCCATGTCTCCGCAATATCCTTTCTTTCAGGAGTGCTAGTTCTGCAAGGTTCGCAGGAGAGCTTCTGTAAAGTTTGGAAGGTAGGAGACGAGGTACTGGCAGAAGTAAAGCTGTGAGGGCGGGGCGTGAGTCGTGCTTGGGTAGCTCAGTTGGTAGAGGACTTGCCTGCGGAAGGCAAAGGTCCCGAGTTCGAGTCTCGGTCCGGCACACAGTTTGAATCTGACAGGAAGTTTCATATCAGAGCACACTCCGCTGCAGAGTGAAAATCTCATTCTGGGGTGAGGTCCTGTCACATGATGGTGATGACGTCATTGATTAGGGCAGTGATGTCACTGATAAGAGTGATAAGGTCACTGATAACATAGGGAAAGGATTGACAGTCACACTTGATGGTGTTTACACTGGAGTAAGGGGATCGAAGAGTACCTTGTTATACTACTTTTTTATGCCAAAATACTGAGACAACATCCCTTAACAACCCATGAAATTTCGTTGTTTAAATTAGGATTCACTTTTATGTTCAGTATTACATTTATATCAATCGAGGCAGACAGCCGTTATTTAAAAGAATCTCATTTAAGTTACGTATATTTCTTTGGTTGTGTCAATACTCGTTCGCATATACTCGTATACTGTGAAATTTAAAATATTCGCGAGTCCCGCGATGAACTCGAATTGTTATCGTCAATTATTGGCTTAAGCGTAATTGTAGGCGTACTCTTCTAAAATTTTTGAGAAGAGTAGACGAATCCTCGTTCAAAATAATCGTTCCTCTAATTTCACTTTACAATTACGTGAAAAATAGGTTATTGTGTAGAATTTTCGGACTCTTACAAAACTATATTTTCGTAAGTTACTGGTATATGAGTGTTTTGGATATGTAATTTACTTCATAGCTAATCAACATTTGTGGTTCATAGTTACTGCCAAAGAATACATCACCCATGAATCTAATTTATGTCAACGCAAATAAACTTGCGTTTTTGAGAATTTTCGGAAGCTGCCATTGTCCTTTCGAAATAAATCGCCGTTTTTTATTTAGTTACTGTAGCAGATCTTCTGTGGTGCACTTAGACTTCCCTTAAAGAGGAATAGCCCTATATATTATCTGCATTTATAGTAAATTAACTCTGTTTTCGAATTTGCTAACAACTATAATTAACCTCAAAACGTTTTAAAGAACTAACAAATTTTACCACAGGTTTTTGTGTTGCCTTAATAGAAATCACGTTTTGCTTCAGTTCTTGTAGGGATTAGCAACCTTTTAGCTCAACAGATTAAAAGAAAACAAGGTTAGTTTAAAGTTATTTGTTCACTGCCTTATAATATATTACACCAGCCAAAATGCAGTCTCACTGTGAATGTTGTTCTTGAAGACGGGATGAGTTGGCTGATTTTCGCAAGCAGCTGGAAATCTCCCTGACTAATGGCAAACGATTGGTAGCTGCTGCAAATCAGTGTGTTTGATAGTCATGTACTTCTGATACCGGTACCAGATGTATCTCAAGTACCATCCTCTCCTGTGGATCCTGTCTTCGCTACGGAAAGTACAGCATCTGTCAATGGTAGATCCAGGTTTCCTGTACAGGATGGATGGGGACCAGGGAGGACTCAGGGTGTTGTACCAATCCCTCTAACCAACAAGTTTGAAGTGCCCTACCCATTTAAACTAAAAATGAGCCAGAGGGACTCTCTTCATCTCTTTTGAGGAAGCATGTTTTGTCGATGTCAACAGGAGGCAAACGTAAAAAGGTAGCGATATATTAATTATCAGCAGTTCAAATGTATGGTGAATGATGGTGCCCCTTTGGAAAATGACAGCAAGGGACAGGAAGGCACACCAGGTGCACTCAGTGTGTATGTCTGGGGGCCACATTTAACATGTTGAAGAGGCCATTGAGGGAGCAGGGTGCAACCAATTACAGATTGCGGCGCGCTTAGGAACAAATGATGCGTGTCGGCTGGGTCTCACAATTTTCAGCGTTATCCCCAAAACTGATCATGGTTATTGATCATTTGAGTCGAGTGGAAAGACTGAACCCGAGACATTGAAGGCTCTGTGACAAGCTAGGCTGCGACTTCCTGGACTTGCGCCTTAGGGTTGAGAAATGTATGGCCCCCTAAATTGGTCAGGAGTGCACTACACATCAGAGGTTACTACTCAGGTAGCTGACTCTGTGTGAGGTGGACACAAGGGTGTTTTTTTATATAGATTAGGTGACTCTATCCAGCCTAGATAATGATAGCTGTGGGAAACCCAAAAGTACCAGTGTAAGATCTACAAAAGTGACTCCCACAGGTGAGAGTAATAAAATGCTAAAGGTAAACTGCCAAATGACTGGCAACAAATTGCCGGAGTTTGAAGCACTCATGGAAAGTAGTGATGCTAACATAACATTACATACAAAAAGCTGGTTAAACCTGAAACTGGTAGCAGTGAGATTTTTGGGGAAAATTTAAGGGTAAATCGAAAGGACAGGTGAACGAAACTGGAGATGGTGTATTTGTCGCAGTAGACAAGAACTTCAAATCCACTGAGACAGAAATTGAAGCTGCATCTGAGACTGTTTGGGCAAGACTCAGTATCAGAGGTGGGCATAAAATAATTTCATCCTTAAATCGCCCACCAGACTCAACTTCTGATGCGATGCAACTGAAAACTTCAGAGAAAACCTCAGTTCACTTGTACATAAGTTCCACAATCATAGTGTGATCATTGGTGGAGTCTTTAATCTTCCAACAATTAAGTGGGAAAATTGCGGCTTTGTTAGGGGTGAGCATGATAACATATCATGTGAAACATTACTGAATGTCTCATTTGAAAACTACCTAGAACATATAATTAGGAACCCCACTCATGATGGAACTATGTTGGATCTAATGGCAGCAGATAGACGTGACCTCATCGAAACTGGTATCAGTGACCATAACATGATTGTGCAACAATGACTACCAAAGTACAAAGGACAACTAAAACAAGCAGAAAGATATATATGTTCGGTAAATTAGATAAAAAATCAATAGTGTCATATCTCAATTAGGAACTTGAAGCTTTCTGTATAGGGCAGGAGCTTATAGAGGAACTGTGGCTCAAGTTTAAAAGAATAGTTGGCCATGCACTGGACAGATATGTACCCAGTAGAACAGTGCTTAATGGGAGGGAACCTCCATGATATACAGTCACTGTGAAGCAACGTCTAAAGAAACAGAGATTACTGCGTAATAGATGTGAAACAAAGCGTAGGGCTATAAATGGAGAAATACAACATGAAAAGCGTTTGGTTGTCAAGAAAGCAATGAGTGATTCCTTTAATGACTACCACAGCAAAATATTGTCAAATGATCTTTCACAAAATTCAAAGAAATTCTGGTCGTATGTAAGGGCTGTTTGTGGCACCTAAGTTAGTGTCCAGTCACTAACGAATGAGACATGAACTGAAATTGAGGGTAGCAAAACGAAAGCTGAAATTCTTAACTCCGTTTTCAAATGTCACTTTACAAAGGAAACCCGGCACAATTGCCCCAGTTTAATCCTCGTACCACTGAAAAGATGAATGAAATAAATGTTAGCGCCATTGGCCTTAAGAGACAGCTGAAATCGCCAAAACTGAACAAAGCTCCAGTGCCCGATGGAATCTCTGTCAGGTTCTACACTGAATTTGAGGCTCAGTTAGCTTCTCTTCTAACTATAATCTATCGTAGATCCCTTGAACAAAAAACTGTACCCACTTGTCGCAAAAAACACTGGCCACACCTGTCTTCAAGAGGCTTTGTAGAAGTGATCCACAAAAATACTGTCCTTTATCCTTGACACCGATTTGTTGCAGAATCTTAGAGCATATTATGAGCTCAAATATCATGAGGTATCCTAAACAGAATGACCTCCTCGATGCCAACCAGCATGGATTCCGAAAACATCGATCATGTGAAACCCAACTCGCAATTTTCTCATATGACACACTGAAAGTTTTGGGTCAATGAGGTCAGATAAATGCAGTATTTCCTGATTTCCGAAAAGCATTTGACTCTGTACCACAGCTATGCTTATTGTCAAAAGTACGATCATATGGGGTATCATGTGAAATTTGTGACTGGATTCAATACTTTTAGGTCGGGAGGACGCAGAACATTTTCGTGGATGGAGAGTCATCGTCAGATGTAGAAGTGACTTCAGGTGTGCCCCAGGGAAGTGTTTTGAGACCCTTCCTTTTCACATTGTATGTTAATGACCTTGCAGTCAATATTAATAGTAACCTCAGACCTTTTGAAAATGATGCAGTTATCTACAATGAAGTACTACCTGAAAGAAGCTGCATTAATGTTCAGTCAGATCTTGATAAGATTTCAAAGTGTGCAATGATCGGCAACTTGCTTTAAATATTCAGAAATATAAAACAATGCACATCAAAAAACGAAAAAAATGTAGTATCCTATGAGTACGATGTGAATGAGCCACTGTTGGAATTGCCCATTCATAGAAATACCTGGGTGTAACACTTTGAAGGGATGTGAAATGGAATGATCACACAAACACAAACGTGAGTAATGCAGGTGGTAGACTTCGGCTCATTCGTAGAATGCTGAGGAAGTGCAATCAGTGTACAAAGGAGATTGCTTACAAGTCACTCGTGCGACTGGTTCTAGAATATTGCTCAAGTGTGTGGGATTCATACCAGATAGCACTAACAGGTGATACTGAACGTGTGCAGAGAACTGTACGAATGTTCTCAGGTTTGTTTGATCCGTACGTGAGTGTCACAGAGGTACTGAAGGAGCAGAGCTGGCAGATCTTGAAAATGGACGTAAACTGTCTGAGGAAGTCTATTAACAAAGTTTCAAGAACTAGCTTTTAATGATGACTCTAAGAATGTACTACAATCCCCTACGTGTCGCTCACATAGAGATCGTGAGAACAGGCTTAGACTAATTACTGCAGGCACAGAGGCATTCAAACTATCATTCTTTCCACGTTCCATACGTGAATGGAACGGGAAGAAACCCTAATAATTGGTAGAATGGGACATACCCTCTACCATGAACCTCACTGTGGTTTGCAGAGTATAGGTGTAGAAGTAGATGTAGATTACCTGATATATTACACTGCCCTGTACTTGCCCCATTGATGCTCCTGAATGTTTTTCGTATTATTACCGCAGAACGTGTGTATTTCTGCATCTATCTCTGCATCTCATGTTAACATAGGTATATGTAATAGGTAACTACAATCAAGCTAATGGAAAATATACAAGCAACACAGTTACAATATATGCATCTGTAACTGTGGGTTGCATGGTGCAGGTGCTTCTTGCAGTATAAAAGTCTGGTCCTAAGCGGTCAAGGTTTCTAGCGTGGGAAAAATGGCTGCTGATATATCTCTGTGGGAGCTTTTACGCATTTGCCTAACTTTATCTGCGTGATCTCTACGGTATATAGTGTATGGGTTGAAGATTATTTATAGTTTCTGCCCTGAAAGACGCTTATTGAAATGTTCTATTTAGGTTCTCGACATATGTACGACGTGTTTATTCGAGTGTCTGCCAGTTAGGATTTTTCAAAATTTCTGTTAGTCTCTCTCTCTCTCTCTCTCTCTCTCTCGCCAGACCAATATGTCAATTCTTTTCGCGGAATTTGTTTCTAACATGTCATAACAAGAGCTGAATTTCACTCGCACGTGACAGAGCAATAGTGGCGCGTTAGCTTCATTGTGATTTCGTCAATGATAGTGGGATAGAAGGCCTGCAACAACTGTGTTTATGTAAGGAGACTGTTTGTAGAAGAAAGAAATTCTGGAGACAATCATATCTACAGCGTGACGACTGTAGGTTTTCGCCATTGTGTCTTCGTGAGTATTCAGCGTTACGTTTATGCAGTTTAGACATCACTTGCTATATCAGTATTAACTGTCGTCGTGATACCTGTTTCAAAGGACGCTCCTTTGAGTACATGTTTTGACTGGGAAGTTGCATGGTCATTGCTTATCCTGTCAGTGCTTAGGTTCTGGTGTTTGTTTTGCTGAGGTGACGCTCATATTTTACTTTACATCTCTGTTCGTTCTTCACCTGTGTGGCCTTCAACAGAAAGTGTTCGAGAGTGCACTTCCGCGTCTACCAGCTGTCGGTGGCTGTAGAGCTCGGTATTGCACTCGGAGAATTCGTTGTTCGGATTTCTTGAGCCGCGGTGACGCTAATAATGTTGTAATGAAAGCCATCTCTGTTTTTTCGGGGATACGCTGGGAATGGTTGCAACAGGAGCAGGGGGTTCCCACCCCCATGGAAACGTTGGTGTTGTCAGACGTGTAGTGTGCTGTGTAATTGAATTTACACATATAAAGAGCACCTCAACAGCAGAAATCCATTGCCGACTTGTTGAATTCTAAATACAATGCGATGTCATCTAAGCAGATGGCAGTTTTACGAGATTAGATCATAAAGCATTGCCTTCTGTTTGATAAAAAGTTAGTAATGAACATATAACAGAGGAATTAGTACAGATTATAACCTCAACTGTCATCTAACAACACTGCCGTCCAACATAGTCACTCTGCATCAGCCTTGGACCCAGGCATCAAACCCAGTTTGGAAAAACTCAGGGTTTGCTTCTTGAGCTATGATGTTAAAACTGTTTTAGCGTCGTCCACGTCTCTGAATGTGTAACCACGTAGCTCATTTTTCACAGGTCCAAACAGGTTAAGTCAGAGGGAACCAAATCAGGGCTGTAGGGTGCATCATGAGGCACCATTGGCAAACTCATTTTTGCAATCGCTTGGATGTGAAACATGACGCGTGGGGAGGTGTGTGTGTGTGTGTGTGTGTGTGTGTGTGTGTGTGTGTGTGTGTGTGTGCGTGTGTGTGCATGATTGCCTCCTTAAGTTTCTTAAGCGCAGTTACATAGGTTTCGCTGTTGATTGTGAACACTGCCGCATCTCTCTCTTCGAAATACTCCATCAGCACATCCTCTGTTGGCCTCTGTGATGGATGACAACTAGCTGCTATGCGGTTTATCTACACTGTCCATTTCTCCATTAACAAACTTCTTCACCCAACGTCACACGTTGCTGATGTCCGTTACAGTATCCCCAAATACTTCTTTCACAGATGAGGTTAAAACTGGTTTAAAATGATTGGTCAACAAGCAAAACCTTGATCTGTTCCAAACTGGTTTTGATGCTTGGGTTCATTTATGGCACAGAAGTCTACAAACACATTGCGACTATATTGAGCTGTAGTATTGTTCACGCTATGGTACTGTCGTGACGCAATTAGTCAAAAACATTCACTGACGAATTGAAGAGTAGAATATCTTTGTTGTGACTCTCTCTGTCTTCTCGCCTTTTGCACCTGGTGTGTTGTGTATCAGCTGCATTTGTTCTCATGTTTATGTATCATCTATTGCGTTGTAATAAAGTGTGTGATCTCAGTGTCAACAGGTACCTACTTCACTTCTTTTGCGTCGACGTAACCACAAGCAGTGAACCTGTAGGAAGCCATGGATCACGAGAAGCAAGTCAAATGTGAAATAACGCTATCGCTTCGGAATAGTTATTGTGCAATTTGGAGGAAGTAGTGGCTCCTCTTTCTCAAGTGCTCCCAATTGGCAGATGTCTGCCAGACAATTCACATAATATGCAGCCCACAGACAATATACCAATTAGCTGCATCACAACTACCATACTGTGAAGCAAAATCATCGCTCCACTGTGAACACCACAGCAGCTGGATCCGTGATTAAAAGCTAATGGAACTGTTTTCTGCCTGTTGTTTGTGTGATGACAATCTTCAATTTGTACATACCGTGAGCACTTTAGACACTGGAACTTATTCATTTTTGTCACACATTATTCATAACGTTATAACTATGTGCAAGTATGCACATATCAAATATCAGGGGCTTTGTCATATTTGAAATATCAGGAGCCCTGTACATTCAGCAAGTGTTAAAAAGCGCGGTTAATGGTAACAGATCCCCATAATAGTTTGGTGTCACCTGCGAACATTGGCAACAGAAACTGAAGTTTCAGCAACAACATGATTATGCACGTGGTTTAATCGGCTACCATTCGCAGGTGAAAGTGCAGTGTTTTCTGTTGACTGTAATGACTTGTCTTCACAGTTAAAAAACTGCGAATAATGTTAACAGTATCTTACAAAATGGCAATTTTGATGTGGCTTCCGTAATCTGTAATGGCATTATAACGTTAGTTCCACTGAACACTCTTGGAGACCACCAGCTGTGTGGTGTGACATGTTTTTCACTCAGAAAAGCATGTTACACTTCTTCCTCTCAAGCCGATGGAGGATGTTCATGTAAAACCGTTGTTTATATAGTATTTAAGGAGAGAAATTCCCACTGTGGGCTCTGTAGTCTGATGTAGGTACAGATGTGGTAAAAGAACTGTGGGTACAGACCATGGAGAAGATGCGAGGGCGATCGAGCTTCACCATCTACTGCGTCTGAGTCATTTATACTTCGGCGTCGCGGCTTGGCCGTGTCTTTGAACGTACAGACAAATAGAGAGCCTGTAGATAGATAGATAGATAGAGAGAGAGAGAGAGAGAGAGAGAGAGAGAGAGGCCAACGCCGCTACGGCGGCCATGTTTCTGCCAAACTTCGGGCGGAACGTTCGAACGGACGATAGCAGAGTGCTAAGTGCGCGGAAATACCTCTGACGCCGAGACAAAAACACGAGATGATATTGCGAGAAATACTCAAGCTAACTTTTTTCGCACGATTGAATGCTTACTGGATTGGTAATATACACCCCCAGTAGTACAATTTCCTGCAGTGGATGTGAAAACCATTCGAGATCTAGATACTTCTGTTTTGATGTTCGTTTGGAAGACAGATCACCGCAATAACGAGAACGTAAACAACAAATATAGACCCAGTGGGATTTGTTTTCCATCTCAAGCACAAATCGTTAAAAATATACCGCACATTACGTCTGATAAAGTCATAAGCAGTGTACCACTTGCGAAGCGCAAAAATGTTTGAAGACATGACAAAAAGTATTCATAAGACGTTCTCAGATTGAATGCTTCTCATGGGTAACTTCACCATTAAGAAACATTATTGATATATGGCGATGTAAAATGCACTGCAGTAACGAACTAATATAACAAGAAAACTAATTCTAACAAATATTACTATCTCAATTCAGACAATAAATCTGCAGACGCGGTACGCCACAGAATGGAAAAGTTTTCAGGGACGAATTGTGCAGCAAAAAGTTTTCAAGTGAATAGTGCTGACGCATCCAACTTCAAATGCGAAGAAGCTGTGTTAATAATTTATCCATGTCGAAACTCAGGCGATGATAATAGTAAAACACAAAAGATGCCTTGTGTTCTGATTCACATCAAGTCTTAGGTCGCTTCCTCTTGACCTGACATTACAGAATGCAACAAGGAGGAATAAATTTGAAACAAGAGCTCCATATGGACTAATTTCTGTTGGGTCTAGTACAATTCTAGTACATTCTGTGAAGAATTGCACCTCCCAACTGACCTATGCAGTGCATAGCTTTGAGGGGGTCTGGAATTTCGATAAGCTGTTCTCTTTTCCATCCTACAAAGTTTCCTATCCACATTATCAACAGTACTGGAGTAGATTAGATGCATTGGTCCACAGATCCCACAGTGAGGAAAAAATGCACATGAGGTTTTGTGACTGAGAAACCTTCATTTTGCTGAACTTATTTGGATCTATTACATCTGTTGTTAGCTAGGGAGCAAGTTTCAAATCATTATCCTGATCAAAATGATGTAGTTCCTAAATATGATTACAATCAACAACTGTGGATTGCAGCTTATAGTTGTCCCTTATCCTCTCAGGATATAAATCTGCAATAAATTATATTCTTCTATCAGGATCTTCAGGATTTAAAATGTAAATCTGAATGACAGAATTTATCCAGAAACAATTCCAAAATGTTTCAACATTCTTCGATTTGCAGCACCCATAAATGATGTCACTGTACACATAGTCCTATATGTTCACTGTATTTAACCGTTTGTAAAACGATGTCACACAAAACTTTGCCATTTACATTACTTCAATCTGGTGGAGACACTGCCCAAAAGAAAAACACAAGCATGTGTGGCAGCACTTTCAGGGCTTGGAAGGGTAACATGGCCGATAAACTCACCTATTCCTACATCAGATTCTGTGGTTGGAGTTATTGACATTTCATCAAGAAGTAGAAAACAGTCACGTTCTCTTTTGCTCATACTTTCAGCCTTTTCTTTGAGAAGTGTGCAAGATTTGGTCTAGAATACCAGAACTGAACTTCAAATCTTGACGTCTCCTCCTTAGTGTGCACTGTGATGGCAATAGGAAACCTGAAATAATTAAATAATCAAATCCTTTGCTACGACATGCAAATTTCGACTGGAGAGCTTTTTTCATGCTACTTGCTGTCCATTTCACTTTTTTCTTATTTAAACTGTCCACCTGATTGTCATTGAATGATGTTTTTAGTTTATGTGGAACTGAATGACACATACTGTGGAGTTTCTTTTTTAGTTGTGTATTCCTCATTGTAAGACAACTAACCTCCATCTTGAGAGCTGAAATCCGTCTCTGTTGATCATGAATGTACCCTAGTTTATGCAATTTTTCTGTGAGTTCACATTCTACTGGCTCACTTGTATCACTGTCGTGCACATTACTTGTGGGAGGATCTTCATCACACTGCTGCTGGATTTCTGCAATAGTCTGCGCTGTGGGACTGCTGCTTTCATTTTCTTGAGTTGGATACTGATGGCGTAGTTTAATTTTCCTTCTTTTAACCTTTGGTGCTACGTGAGTAAAACTGTTGGTATGGCGTTGGATTTGAGCTTCGTCTTGCCATCCAGCCTCACTTTCTCCCACTGGTCATCAGTGAAATGTTCCTATAATAAAGAAGGAAAAGAAAGGAGCTGTGGTAAATTGATATCTGAAAAACATGTTTACACAAATATACAAGAGAGAAAAAAGAGAGACAAAATCTGAAAAAAACCTGTGAAGCTTCCTGCCCAAACAGAAGCAATGATAAATTGATAAACAAATAGTCAAGTCATACGGAATGACAACAATCTGTCTACACCTGCTACAGAACTACATTTTAATTCTGTGCTTATAAGAATTAGATGTGATATAAAAAATTGCACACAGTCAATACACAGGCCAAATGTCACATCTCACAATAACATCTAGCTTACAACTGATGTTGTATGCAGTTGGAAAGTTAAAACTACCTACTTTGCATAGATAAGAGTAGTTTGTCGGTTTCCACAAGGCTCCTGTGTGATTTACATCAGCCCTGTTAACTGCAACAGCTCGCTGCTTTCTTCTTTCCTCATTCCGCAGAATTACAAGCACACGAAATCCACCTTCGCCTTTGTTGGTACATCCGAAAGCAGCACAATGTGGCATCGTTTCTGAATGTCTGCCTAATAAATTAAAGGTGGTCAACTACATATGCTACCACTGCTATCGTGCTTCCTTGAAAACAGTACTGATTTCATAACAAAATACCTTCTTATTTGATCTCATAGTTAAGCTTGCATGTGTAAATTTCGAACAGAAAGCTGTCTAAGTAAAGCGCAAGCACATACAGAATGCACACTAAATCTGTAAATAACTCAGATTACCTTCTAATTCTTTCCAAAAGTCTTCAAAACAGTAATGTAACTCCGAAAAGATCTGAGAACATAATACTCGAGAGAGACCTGTGGCATAAACATAGCGTCCCAGCGGCTCAGCGAATCACATGCGATTTCATCTATTGCTACTCTCTCCCTGTGTATAGGCTCATATAGACAAAGAGGCCCTGCCGATAATGACAATGCCTCGAAATAGGTGAAGAAATGTTATTCTCTTCTGAGATTCGATTCTCTTCTCTAAGGCTCTCTTCGGATCTTGTAACACTTTATAGATATTTCCTACAATGGTCTTATCCACAGTCTAACATAACAGTCGCGACACTCACTGCTGTAAAAGTTGTTACTGTTTGATAGCTGGAACAACACTAGCGTTCCAAGCGACGAGAAAGGAGAAATTCAGATGCGTCGTAAGCAACACGTTTGTTTTGCATCCCTTTGCTCCGTGATTTACGAAATATTTGAATAATTTTTTTGCTTCCAAGTGTTTGTGTGTTATAAGAAGACATAGATGTTTCTAAATATGATTCTAAAATAAGAGCAAGTAGGTATAAAAATCATGAATCCAGTGGCAAGTTACAACAGATTCGTGAAGAAACACCTATGATGTTGGATAGAACTGCAGCTTACCACGTTGGTATCAACGGAATATAAACACATACATTCACTCATTACAAGCACAGACATGTACCTCTACATGCAAAAGGAATCGACGCCCTATTTGTTCTATAGGCCTACTGTGTTTTAGTCATTGTCGCCTGTTGCCATAAGTGCGACCTTCATCATTGTATTATTCTGAATGGGACAAGCGATTGCCAAATAGTGGGAGAAATATACTGTGAGTGTAAACCCCAAGTCCTCAAAGCCAATAACACTGTCAGAAGTACTGTCATATGTTAAATTTTCCGTTAGAGACTTTTTGTCCAATGACATATGCACTCCTTTAATCAGTATTGGAGAAATGCTGTATCTTCTGCATTAAAAGGTGGAACATATTGTCACTTATCCCAAATTTGATTTGTATGCCTTCCTCATACCTCTGTAATGTGGGCACTGATGAAAACACAAAACAGCAAACAGCTAATATTTGTCTTTCCATCTTGCAAATGGCATGCTACTCTGGCTTAACAACAAGTCAAGGGCTTCTTTTTTTAAACATCGGGATCCTTTAGTCTTCAAAATTGGTTTTTCCTTTTTCACTTCATCCTTCTGATACTGATTCTGCTGCTGTCTGTACTTAAAATGATAGGCACTTTCCTTGTCCTGTAACAGTTTTGGATGAAGTCTTGGGATCTGCACATTCTGATACTCCGCACACTTTTTGTAGACACATATAACTGCACTTAATTTTACCACTTCATCGTCAAACCAGGTCTATGTTGGCGATACAGATGAATCTGGCACTGATATATGGAGAGTTATATTGTCGAACCTTTGTGGCAGTTTCCTCTTCATCGTTGGTTGAGGTGGTTTATTTGGAGTTTCAAACAATGTGGTTAACTGCATTCCACGTAAGTTTATTATTGTCTGCATTCGTGAACTGGTTTAGTTCAACGTGTAGCGGACAAAACTTAACATTATTATAAAGGTGGACAAGGTCTTTTTTCATAAGATGTTCTTTTCTGCTATTCACTATCCATTTTCTATTAATGGTATATGGGTACGATGAGCGCAGTAGCAGTTGTTTAGAAAACGATTAAAAAGGAAACAATGCAAAAGCGTTATTTATATACAATTAATTACATATTTACAGGTTTTCAATTAATATCCATATGGAAGAGTATCATAATTTTCTAGAACTACTCCTTTATCGTACTGAAACGAGAATACTTTTTTAACGTTTTTGTTTATTAAATTTTTTGTATTTACATCTCTAGTTATCCAATTGTATTCTAATTGTACCTATTCTTTTACTTAATTTTCGATTAATCTTATCATAGTTTCACCATTCAACATTTGAAGATTCTTATAGTTTAATGTGAATCCTTTTATCTTCGTTACAGAGATTTTATCATTTGTTTCATAGTAATAACTTTTAGGACTAGTTGAAGCCCAGTTTGCTACCCATTTATTATTTCCTAACTCATCTGACCACTCTCCTAACATACAACCTGTCCCTATTGCATTTTTCCCATTGTCAATATACACTATAGAATCAGTATCAAAATAAACGACATCTTTTCCTAGTTTATCATTTCATATCATCCAAGTCTATCACTTGATGAAGTAAATGCCGCTATGAAAATATTTGTAGCTGTGTTACTTTCCACATAATAATCCTTGAAATTGTAGTTATTCTAAATCATATTGACATTAATATAATTTATATCTATTTTATCTAATCGATTATCTAATAATATTTCATAGAATTTTTGTAAATCTGTAACATATTCAGTTTTACTCATATTTTGATGTACAAATTTTCCCCATAATGAAACAAGACATATCTTAGAAACAGCTCTTTTTCCTGGATTTGATTTTATGCTATTAAGATCTAATTCAATATCCATTTTTTCTTTCACATACTTTTTATACTTCTTATTGTCTTTGAAATTATGTGGACTAGTTTCTAATTTTATTTTCATGAAGTCTTTCACGTAATTTTTAAACAACTTGTTGCTTTTATTTCTAAAATTCCACACTTCATGTATTTCTATAATTTTATATCCTTTTCCTAATACTTTATTTACTTCACCAGTTGTCCAAGTACCAATAACACTTCTTCCATCATTATTGTGATTACATTCATTTATTCTTTCTTCTACACATTTTATACACAATAGTATCAACAGTTTTTCATTTTCATCGATTTTTATACGCACTGGTAAAATAGGATGGTACAATTTTCTAGGTGTTAATATTTTACATTGTATTAATCCATACCATTTTTTACTATAGCATTGTGGTTTATATATTTTTGTTGGATGTCCTACAGGATAATAGTCATAATATTGTACAGTTGGATAAAGACTACAAACATCAATGTATCTTATTTTAGTATTGATACCATTTGATTTAGCTCTCAGTTGTGTATTTGTATGACCACCATAAAAAGCATCTCTTGATTCAAAGGCTCTATAATTTCAGGTAACTGCTACATTTTCTTAAGTTTTTTATATTCATCTGATTTAACCCAATTGCATTCCCACATCTCTACCAGATTGTATCCAGAATTTCGAATTTCTGTGTTCCTTCTCAAAGTCTTTTGATATAAATCAGCCATTGATTCTTGATTTTTATTGTTTATTGTTTCACTTTTAAAACATTTTTTACAAACATGCCAAAAGCATCCATGATATTGATAAACAGTATTGGTTTCTTTATCAAAGCCAACTACTTTTGCTCCAGCTATATTTATTTCACCACCATTAAAAGGACGTTGAATATTATCATTATATAAATTATTTAACCATGCTATAGATTCTTTGCTATAATTCTCTTTTTGCTCTTTATGCATTACTCCATTTTTTCTACTAGGTAAATATTTAGATCTATACGTAGCCATGCAAACTCCAGCAATTGTTAAATAACAGAATGGATCTATGTTAGCAATTTCTAGAAATTGTTTTCTTAATTTCTAAACAACCTCTTCTTAATATATCTACATCAGAATTACAGTATTCATTATATCTTTTCTCATATTGAAAACATAATTTTCTTTGACTTTTTGACTATGCCATTTGAGAAACTCCTCTCTAACTTTTGGTTTCGATGTATCAACACAATAATATTTGATATCAGGAATTGGACCTATGTAATTTTCACTTTCTTGTGTATTGAATAAATGTGGAAAGTAGCCTTTCTTTAATTCTTTCAAATCAAATGTTTTTGGAAACTCACTAAGTTTTCCTTGTACAAAATTACAACTGTCTATAATTTTCAAAACTAATTGCTTTATTTCTAACAACATTAATCTTGTACCTGTGCAGATCGTATATGGTTTTATTGTATTTACAACACAATACTTCAAAATAAACTGTGAATCATAACTTTTAGCATAATGAGCTATAAATGTATAATCTTATGTTTATTAGATATCATCCACTTGCAGAATTCATCATTGGTCTTAAATCTATAAACAGCATTACCATTAAAATTGTGTACTGTTATCAGATTTGTGTTATGTGTTCCTGTTTCTTGATCAGCTTCATAATCAAACCACATATGTTCTTTGTATAAGAGCAATCAATTTTCATTAGCTTAGCATTTTCACAACATTTGAATTCTTTGCCTGTAACTATATTATAACATTCTTCACATTGAAATACATAATAATTTTTACTTTTGCCATTAACATTACAACCATTTTTACTACAATTATGACATCCTTGGACTTTATATTTGTTACCTTCATTATCAATTATTTGTTTTACACATTAACCACCTTTTGGTTTTTTATATTGCATGTAACATTGATGTGTTTTAATTTCAACCTCAAGATGGCAATTTCTACATATTTCAAAACGACATTTATGTTCTTCAGATCTCAAACAAATCCTTTTACACTATTCTTTATTTTCTATTGTATCGTGTTCCTTGCTATTGCATAATATACAGATTTTTTCCTTGCTTTTCATATCTATATCGATTTTTGTTTTTATATGCTTCGTTACATATACCGCACTAATAAGATGATCCTAAGAATGCTGACAGTCTATTAATTACATGAAAATTGTTATGATTTTTATACAAATATGTCTTTATTTTTTTATCAGCTCCACAATAGATAACTGAGTTGCAATTTTCAGCACATTCAATATTTATTTGAATATCTAGTAATTCTTCAACATGTCTAATGACCTCGGGTGTAAATGCTTCTTCATATATAATCTTCTAATTGGTTGCACAATTTGGTAGTTAGATGTTTTTGTAATTTATATTTATCTTCTGCTCTAATTTTCTTAATCTCACCTGCAATTAATTCTCTATCTACGATACAATTTGTATGATATGTTAATGCAACAATTATTGCTCTAGGACAACATAAATTATCATTATTATTAATTCTTGTAGTAGATCCTTTAGTTCTTTTATCATCAGCTAAATTTACTATTTTACTACCTTTATTACCTCTAGGAATTGCTAACATTTGAATATTAAAAGAGGTATCTGCTATTTCAATAGCCTCATCAGATGTTAATATATCTCTAAGCCTATTACACAAAATTTGAACAGCTTGTTTAGTATTATTTAAGGCTTTATATCCTGTAGATATTGTATAAGATATATTTGGATTTTTTACTGTTATGTGTTGTTTATCTCCACTTCTGAAATTTCTTTTTTTAGCTACAAGAGTCATGGCATTAAATGCTTTTGTTATATAATCTGTTTTTTCATCAATTGTATTGAGTTTATTAATATGATCATCATTAAAGACAATTTTGTAATCAATAAACCAAGCTTTAAATTTTTGAATTAATCATCATGTCATTTCTTTAATTTCAAATACATCTTTTTTTATTTTCTTATCATCTATTTCTTGCTCAAACAGTTTATTACCAAATGGAAATATTTGTTCTAAACTTACTATTTTCTCTTTTCTTTGTGGTTTAGGTTTTTGAAAGATTTCATCATCATATTTGAAAAAGTAGTTTATATTAGGTAGTCGTTTTGATTTCTTTAAATTGCTGTTGCATTTAATACCAAGAGTTTTATCTAAATCTTAGATGAACTCATACTGCTAGTTGTAGTTGATCTTCCTTTTTCAATAAACGGTATCAATTCGTTTTTGTTTAATCTGGAGTATCCATTAAGATTTATACTCTTAGCTAAATCTTTGAGCTCTTTAATCATCATCTCATAAAGCTCCATTTAAAAGGGGAAAAATGTTATATTTTGTTGTCTACATTTGTTGCCCATTTATAAGTACAATGATTATTCAGAATTTTTTGTCTTCATGAGTTTATTATGAATTAATGACTTTCAATGTTGAGTAAGTTCACACCTAGCTACATAACTGCCACACTCACATGCAACTGTGTCAAATAATTTATCTTAGTATTCTCATAATATTTTTAGCATAGAAAAAAGCACATTGATTACACATATTGCGATGGCCATCTTTTTGAAATTTATCAAAATGAAATTCATCAATATTTTTATTATTTTTGCCTCGACTACATTTCTTGGTTGTATCCATTTACTATACATAAAAATCTATATCGTGAGTTTCATTAGTCATACCTTTATACTTCATTTTTATTCCAACAACTGTATTATTATCTTCCAAACTGACCGCTTTAGCATACTTGTTTGGTAGGATAATTTTAATCTTATCATCTATTGTGAAAAAGGTTTTATAGCCATATTTTGTATTCACATTTTCTACATTTGAAATTTCATATGGTTGATTTGTATCAAGCTCTTTTAAAATCATTAAAGGTACACATTTATTGATACTATTGAGCTTTGCTACAAGTTGATTTTTGTCCATTTATGTATCCAAAAAAAATCCAATAAAACTTATCATGAATATTCTCTAATAGTTTCATATCTAGAAATTCTTGCCACAATTTAACATTTCATTTTATATCTTCAATTTCGATACTATGATCGATATTTAACAAATCAGCTATTTTCACAATGAAATAATTATATGGTAAAGCTTTTCCTTTATAATATCGATTAAACACTAGAAATAATTCTGTTATTCCTTCGATATCAGTACCATTAAACATCTGTACAACTGCACCGATGTGATCAATCTTCATGATACTATAGAGTTTCCTAATGAAATATTTTTCTCGATATTTGTGACTGCTGTATGGTTTTTTCAGGTGTATATTCATTATCATCATCAGATTTATTATAATCAAGTAGATCTGGTATATCGATAACTTCAACTCTTTGGACTAGTTGCAAAGATGGGTTAATATTTTCTATTTCATTTTGTGTGTTACTCTTTTCTATTTCATTTTTCTTGGTGTTGTTTTTCTTAGGAGAATATCTATTTTTTCGATCTTAATTTATACATTTTTTACAAATCCATCTTGATTTACCTAATGTCTTTCCAAATTCATTTATATCCTTTAAGACACTGCATTTGGTACATTTTTTCATATTATCTATGGTATCTCTTTTTTAGGAGAGTAGCTATTTTTCCGATCTTGATTTATTCATTTTTTACAAATTGATCTTGGTTTACCTAATTTCTTTCCAAATTCATTTATATCCTTTAAGGTACTACATTTTGTACTTTTCTTTTCCCTATTGTTGTCCATTTATTATATAAAAGTAACTTAAGTATTTGTTGTCCATTTATGTTGTCTACTTATAATGAGATATTTTCTAGCTATGTATTGTATTTTTAGTGTATTTATTAGCTGTGGTATTAATGAGCAATTTATTCCAAATAATGATAAATCAGTTGTACCAGCTCTTATTACCTTTTTTGTGAATTCATTATACTCATGAAATGTATCACATTTTAAAAAAATACAGCATGCCATTAATCTATCTAAATACAGAATTTACACATATTGGTAATTCTGAAAATTGCCTACTTATAACACCTCGTACTTTATACTTAAAGTTACACTCATCTAACTCAGCAAAGAAAAACTCATTAAGGAATAAAAACGTCCTACCTGACTATGTGTTTACTATACTGTTTAATTTAAAATTTTATCATAATCCAGTAATCAATATTGTTTTTGGAAATCCTGAAATTTGTTGTAATGTGTGCAAATGAATCATATAGATAATTTTGTCAACAATTATTACAATTTCACCACTAGGTGAAATTGTATATACCATTTATATGTTGTAAATTTTGAGGTAAAAATGTTAACCAATTTGTTATTAGTTGTGAATTTGGTACTATATCATTATCAACTATCCACATCCACTTTTTATAAAAAATATATAATTTTCCATATGCAAATAATAAGTGATCTATATTTTTACTTCGACATAATGATTCAACTGGTTCATTTAGTGTAGATGATGTAGGTAAGCTTACACTTATTTTTGGTGTAGGAGGCTGTGGTGATATTTTACCTTATAAACTTTGAATAGCGTTAATATCATCTTGAGGTAATTCTGAATGTGAACCATTATAGAAAGAGTACATTGTTGATCCATAAACATCTGAATGTTGTAAACCTAAAGCATGGCCAATCTCATGTACTAATATTTCAAACAGATTTATTTGGCGTTTTTGCGTATTTGTATCAATTTCTAAATACCCAAATTCTTCATCATCCATGTGTATTTCTACTGGATTATTATTCATATTTGGGAAGAAAGCATGCACTAATACGTTACCTTTCCCATATAGTTGTTTTGGACATTGTATATGGTTATGAATTTCATATTTATGTTTTCTTCTTTTATTTGTAATTAAAATGTCTGGATTATTGCTGTCATGAGCAAATTTAATATCAATATATTTTTGCCACAAATTTAATGCTGCATCTGTTAATTGTAATACCTTTTTAGTAGCACCTTTATAATGCCATTTAATATATTTCTTATTCCATTTATATAAAGCAGCACTATAGTTACGAAACCGATCTTTTACACCACATCTTGGCATTTTCATCAAATTCAATAAATCGTCATTTATCTCACCACTTATTTCGAGATTGTGTGTTAGCTGAAACAACGTTAATGCTTCTCTAAAATCATCTCCTCTCACTTGAGTAGTTTCTTTATCAGGTATATCCAAATAACCAAAATAATTTAAATACTTTATTACTGTATTCCTATCATCTCCAACTACTTTTTGTGAAAATAACACTAGTAAAAATATCTTCATTTGTATATTATAAAAATATACATATTACTTAATCAATATATTTTATGCTTTATGCATTATGAAATTTCAGACGTCATAAACACGGCCCTTGATTAAAAACAAATAATAAAATTGACAAGGGGGTGTTTCAGTACCCTAGAAGAAACACTAGTTTTATATACACTTGAAAAATTCAATCTTTACATGCTCATTCTCTTATTATATGCTCAGTCAATAATATGATTATCAATTGTAGAATTAAACTCCCAGTCAGATGAGGTAATTGATTCTTTAAAACTCAGAAATATCTTTTCATCACAGTTATAAATAATTATTTTGTAAGTTATATACAACCTTTTTTCATGTTTAATGTAACCAATTGATAACCGAGAGGCCACTGGCCTAGCAAAATCATTACAGAAGAGGAACAGGAACAGGCAGACAGAGTAAATGCTCCTGCATCCGCACCCCAGTTAATCGCCTCTACCATCATACTGTATGCATCAGCAACAATTAAATTAAACTATGCAAGTTTTTAGTCATAGGTCCATTGTTTCAGTTTAGATTTGTGTTTACAGCTCTGTCAGGAGGGTCAATATGGAGGTAGATCAGCTGCTTAGGTTGGGTACTTTGTCAGGTATAGGTTTGGTTCCTGTTGATGGTATTGGTATGTGGGACTTCACAAGACATGGCCTGCATCTTAATAGGAAAGGGAAGGGTAAAATAGCTGGGATGATAGCAAAATCTTTAAGGCGGGCACTGAAACTCATAGGAGTACTTTCTTAGGCTAAGATCAGTGTCCAGTCATCCTACATTGATTTAAATTAAGCTTAATGACAAGTTCAGACTGGCAGGTACTAGGGATGCTCATGGAGTACATTGCCTTGCTGAAGAAGTACGTTCCACGTTTGTGAGTTTGAATAAATTTATTTCATCCATAAAGAAAGTGTTTCTAAAGGCTCCTTCTCGCATCAACACCTACAATGAAAACTACAAAATATGCCTTTACCTCCCGAACCAGTGGTAACTTGTTGGGCTACATAGATTTAAGCGGTGTTGTTTTATAATGAACATTTTGAGGCCATTAGAGTGGTAGTAAATGACTTCGATAGTACAGAGGCTTTGGCAGTTTGTCAGTGCAGGGAAGCTTTTAATGATTCTGGTATTAAATAAGATATTGTTGTGATTAGGTCTCATTTGTCCCATACACCTGCAAGTATTAAAAAGCTTGAAACTTAAGATTTGTCTTTGAATGAATCTATTCAGTTAATGAATAAAATTATTCTAGTGAACTCCTCATTGCTGGAGGTATTCCCAAGAAACCTTAAAGAAAAATCTTACAACTTTTTAAACAATAACCCAGGCTTTGAACCCCTGTGCCAAATTGATAGTTTTGTTAATGGGACAGGTGAACTTTTACCAGAAACCTCAGTTACCTCAGTTGATGAGGAACGGCTCTTTTCTGCTTATGAAATTGTTTTGAAAGGTGGAAGACACAATATTACTACCAAATATTTGGTCATTTATGTTTGAAATAGTAGAAAAATGTAAATTTTTTTTTTGAATCTTATGGAGTTTTTGAGTGTGGCCTCTGGGTGCGATATGTCTCAAAGCTGGTCCTGTACATATCAATTAATTCGCTACAACTCACTCACACTGCATCCGCTTGTTACTGATAACAAAAGGAATAAAGGAACACTTCTTGAAACACGATATGCATCCTCATTTTACAAATTTTTAGAAAATTTTCTCAGAAAGGCCCATTGCCTATCCTTAACCAGAAAGTATTCAGAAATGATATCAGCATTCTAAATGTACCGATTCTTCACATGGTGGGCACTCGTATTTGATAAGCATAGGTTCGATTGTGAGACAATAACTACTGTGTCTTTTTATTATATGATCTGGCAAGTATTTTTTAGCATTTTTCGTGCACCATTTAAAGTTTTTGTGCTTTACATAATCGCGTCACTAACAATAAGGGTATCAGCACAAAAAGAAAGATCTATCATTCTTATTCATAACTGCTTATACAAATCTTTGTACTGTGCCATAATTTCTTCATTGAGACAGTAAATGTTTTTAGTGTATCTAGATACTACTGGCTGCAGTACATGCTAACTATATTGTTACATTACTAGATTAAAATTCGATTGAATCCTTGTACTCACAAAAATGAAATATTCATTGAAAATCTCATTCTAATTTAAAATGGGAGCTCTAATTTGAGACCTTTCATCAGAAGGTACATGCCTTATTGATTATATCACATAAAATTTCGAAATACTTATTGAACTGATCTCTTAGTGCTCAAGACTTTACCATGACACTTAATGCTGTTGCAGGGCTATCTGCCAATAATCAGCATCGTTGCCTTGATTATGATGAGCAAGAGCCCCATTAAAAGTTGTGAAATTTTAATATCACTGTCTTATCAGATGTGTAAGAGCTTGAGCAACAAAAAATTGATAGTCCTTAAAGAATGTGGGAAAAGCAAATAATTTGTTGAAAGACTTCACATATTTAATTGACATTTTATCTTTCATGTTCAACAGTTTCATTCCTCAACTTATTCATTCACAAAATGTGTTCCACAAATCCTATCACGAAGGAGAACTTTCAGGATTGTGGAACAAGGCAAATAATATACTAAGAGTAAGAAACAACCACTGCTGGCTGCTTCTCTACAGCATCTACAACCAAAAAATTATGATTGATGTTAATCTGAGTTATTTGGAATTTACATCACCAAATCCAAATCATTCTTTCAATTTATCAGAATATTTGGACACAGCTAATATATTGTCATTTTTCACAGCATTCCATTCCATTCAAATAATTATTTTTTGTAATGCTACACCAATGCCAGGTATGTTGCACGGTAATGATTTTCTTCATTTTCATGAATAGAAAATTGAGCCTGCAGCTGCACCGTTGATGAATATAATATATTTTTTTCCATAGTCATTTAAATTACACCTTCTGCAAGTGCACAGCTAGCTTCAAAACTACACGTCTTAGTTCCAACTTTCATACTGAGGGATCCTATAACCCTGAAAGAACTACCAGAGCTTCACCCTTTTTTCCATAAAACTATCTTCCCTGCAATTTTTCTACTCAGTGCTGGCAAATTTTATGATTTTGTAAGTAAATTTTATGAAAATGAAACATTGTTGAAAGATATTATTGAAATTAACTACATTGATGAAAAATATTACACACAATAAATTAAACATATCTTCATAGTAAATAAATTACAAATTGTATAAAGTTATTGAAAAAAGTGAAGTAAAATCTAAAACTTATTTAGGGTAGCTAATGCACATTGATTTTAGTATGATGTACAATGAAGAACAGATTTCATTTGCTCCTCATAATTCATTAACAGTACATGCATTATTAGTCAAAAATAAAGGGAAAAGGCCAATAACTAAGGGCAAAGAAAATATCCCTCTCCAGGAACAGGATTTTATCAGGTTTCTTAGAATTTTGTTTTGCATTTCCTTGCTGTGAGCAAAGCAAACTCACTCATTATGCAATAGAAGCAAACTTAGCAGCTTTGTCATAGTCTATCAACCAAAAAGCTAAATCTGAGAGACTGATTTCACCCACACTTGACGTTAAGTAGTTTTTTGGCGCCTTCCAATTGCTCAAACTATGTCCACAAGTTGCTGCAGTCACTGACATTGTCATAAAAATCCTGAGAGCCAATTTGATGTTTGGATAAATAACTCTTAATCCATATTTTGAAAAACATTACAAGTGTTCATATTGGGAAGCAGTATCAGTGCCCCTTATTAGATACTTCGCCTGGAATTTGAAAGCACTCTTTTGTTAACTATCTTTGTTGTATTGTGTCTCAGCTACATTTGGCCCAAAATCAGCTGCCCATTTGTAAGATGAGATTTTGCATAAAGAGTTGATGATGAGAAATTAAAAGTCACAGGAAATAGTGTATGTGAAACATATGTTTCATTTAACTTATTGTTCTATTAGATAATACGTAGCACTGTAGCTCTAGCAATTTCTCAGCACTGGTAAAGTGAGCCTCACATTCAACCATTTCTTTAGCCATCCTCTCCACTTTTATCAACATTTTAACAACCACAATTTTCTTTGGCTTTGGCTGTGTATTTCTGCACTCCATGTTCACAGAGCTGTTTAAAATTTTTGCCAAGCCACAGATCAAACTTGATGAACAGCAGTGGTAGCATTTTTTCCTTGTAGCAATTTTGTTAATGCAGTCTAATCCTATTAGTGTACGTATGATCAGGCACTGTAAATGAAACATGAAAATAAATCTGTTTGTGCAGAGTTCATTGTAATGTGTAACAACTGATGGCAGACAACGATACACATACAGATAAACAACAAAAGCCAAAGGATTTAAAGAATGGATGATGACACATATCAAAGAAAAACAGTGTTGCTTCTTTAAGATAACATTAACATTCCATCATTAACACCCTCCCTCAATGTTAATTATCAATGTTACAAAAGCAAATTACAAGCTCTAAGTAAGTCCTAGCAAGGCTCTTAATTTTTCAAATTTTATTTTATCTAGTAGCTTTGTTAGAGCATCAGCTTGTTGATCATTTGTGCTAATGTGCTTTAACATAACTTTCTTAGTAAGGATTTTCTTGCTCACAGATAAAATTTTCACATTTATATGCTTCAGCTTATGATGGATCTTTGGGTTGTTGCATATGCTTATTACTAGCATATCATCTTCATAAGTGCAACACCTCTTTGACTGCCAGAAAAACTGTGATACAAATTACTGAGCGAATGAGCGTCACCAGTTGCCATGTGTTAGGCTACAAATTCAGATTCTGTCAATGTTGTAGACACTGTGGGTTGCTTCTTAGATGCCCATGAAACACTACAACCCAAAACTTTGAAAAAGTAGGCACTTGCAGACTTTCTGTCTACTCTGTCACCACTCAGAGTCCACATAACCAGTTATAATATAAGTACACTTTTCATCCCTAGCATATAACGGACTCAGTTTTAGGGTTGCTATAATGTAAAATAAGATGCGTTTTATATCATTCCATAAATCTAGATTTGCAAATGATTGGTACCCGCTTAGAATACTTATAGCTATGCAAATATCTGATCTGCTGCCTAACATAGCATACATCAGTGAGCCTGTTAATTTTCTACACCTATCCTCAATGTCTTCATTTTCAGATTTTCCTCTTTTTAACATAGTGTGATCCAAATTTCAACACTTTTTCAAGATTGGTGCTTTGCAAATAGTAATAGTACCCTTCCTTAAATTTTGAACAATATTCATTCCACATAGTTCCTAATCATACCCAAATGTTTCATTTTAAAGTTGTCACTCAGTAACAGCTTCAAATTGTCTGTCAGTTTCACTCTGGGAAGTTGAAGCTATCAGCAGATCATCAGTTTAAACATGTACATATGCTTTATGCCTATTTTTTGTCTTTACATACAAGCAATTCTCAAAATCACTTTTTACATATCCTAAGCCAGTTATTAATGTGTGAAATTTAACATTCCAATTTTTGGGTGAGTCCTGTAAACTATACAGAGACTTTCTAAGTCTGCAAATTTTACTATTCATTTTACTGCAAAATCCAGTAGGCATTTAACATAAAAGTCTCCAAATATCTGTCCATCAAGAAATGCACTACAAAGATCCAGTTTATGGATGGGAAAGTTATTCTCATTAAAAAAAAAAGGTGTCACTGAACTTAGTTGTGCTACTGGACTCTATATCTCTGATTAAGACAAGTTTTGTTGGAAACCTTTTGCTACAAGAAACAACATTACCTTCTTCATCTCTTTTTCACCTAAAAACCCACTTTATGTCAATAACATTACAGTCATTTGGCTTACATACATAGTCCCATCTGCTGTTTTCTTCCAGGACTTGCAACTCTCTTGCTATGGCATCCTTCCAATTTGTAGCTTCACTACAAGATGTTGCTTCAGTGTAGGTGCTGGGGTTCTTCATCATTCTCTGCTGTCAACAGACCCAACTGATAATCCTCCAAGGAATTCAGGTGTTGTATTTTTCTCCTGGATCTATAATTGTATGTCTTCGTGTCATCAAAAACTACATCTTCCTCTGCACCCTCAAAAGAAATGTCTGTGTTTTCACTGTCTTCACTGATTTCTTGTCTTTGTCCAGGTTGACTTTTATTTTCTTCCACAACCTGTGTCCTCATTTCTTCTTGCTGTTCCTCTGAATCTAAAGCTTTATCTATATTCCCTTCATCACAAAAAATAGTATCTTATTCTTTTACATGAACATCAGTTTTCTTCTCCCTTTCAGATACTCCTGGTGGCAAGAAAATTACATCTCGATGCACCTCAGTTGTCTTTGTGGAAAGTATAAATATTATTTTACACCTTCACATCATTATCATAACCAATAAATAAACCTATCGTGTTTTTGGGTCCTAGTTTGTCTCTTTTCTTTGGGTACAAGGACAGACACATGAGTTCCAAATATTTTCAAATCTGCTAAGGGTAATTCTCTGTGATAAAAAGCTTCAAAAGGAGTTTTTTACCTTCTACAGGACATGAAACAGGTAATTTAGTACATAAGCTGCCATGTTAACTGCTTCAGCTCAGAAATGTTTGGGCGTTCCTGAAATCATTGAATGATTGGCTTCGACAAAGGTGTGCACTTTCCTTTCAGCTCTTTCATTTTGCTATGATGTGTATACAATGCTTCTTTGATGGGTTATGCCATTTTCACTCAAATATGTACAAAAGTCAGTATTCACAATCTCCAGTCCATTATCACTCCTTAGAACTTAAATTTTCAGACCAGTTTCTCTTTCAGTTTTTGCAATAAAATTCCTAATCAAACCTTTGACTTCATTCTTTCATTTCATAAAGAATACTTTGCGATAACCAGAGAAGCATCCTTCAAAAGCAAAAAAATATCTTGCTCCTCCAAGAAAATGTCTCTCCAAGAGTCCACAGACATCTGGGGCATTAGCTCTTGATGAACTGACAAGGAAAGGCAAGTGATGTTGTTTGCCTGCCAAAAACTCTTCACAAGTGACAAAGTCATCAATGAAGCTCACTCCTTTATGTGACAAAAACCCTTTCCCATATGTAACGCTCTGATGGCACAATTTGTTATGCCCATCACTCAAGTTTTCAACATGTTTAAACAAACTGACCAGGCCACTACCCATATTGACTGATGAAAGCTCACTGGTGTCATTACCATTAAACACAGTGTGTGTTTTATCCACACATGTCAAAGTAACCATTGACAGTTCTGATTGTGTTCCATTTAGTGAAAACAACATACGATACATTTTGTTGACATGTTTGAATAATGCACAAACTTCACCTTTACTATTAATACTGTTAATTCACATTGTTTCTTTTTTGACACTAAACACATACCTTTGTGTAACACAGTTCCTACAGGAAATGGATTGAATTTCAGTTTAGGCATAAAAAACAGTCCACTACGTATTGTTCTGATAAATTTAACTCAGTTTCGTGGATACAGTTTCACAGTACCAAGCCCAGTCACATCAAGAAGTTTACTGTCACCCACAGCAATTTTCATTGAGCTTTGCACACTGTCCAGTTTCATAAACAGTTCTCCCTTATTGCACATATGCTCACTAGCACCTGTATCCATTGTCTACTAATCTTCTAGGCCAACTCCTTGGTTCATACACATAAAGGCATTTACATCATGAGCATTTTTGCATTCCTTCGATTTCAACAGCCTGCAACCTTACTTCAAATGACCTCTTTTCCTACAATAATTGCAACTTCTCATTTCTCTCTTCACTTTACTTTCACAGTCCTTTGCATAATGGTCCTCCTTATCACACACACAACAGGTAATTTGTTGCTGCCTCCTTACAATGGCTAAAGCAACCTCCGGCTGATCAGACTGATTATTTCTCTTTTTTGCAATGAGAAATTGTGAAATTAACTCATTAAGTTTTTGCTTCTCAAAGAGGATGGACTCCAATGCTGAACAGAAATGTTTATATTGCTCTGGCAGTGACATTAACACATTTGTTATTATCATTTTCTCTGGAAGTAGTTCACCCGCTTGCTCCAATTTTGTGTTGATTTTGTTTATTTTCAGCATAACTGTAACCACTGAGTCATCACCAACCTGTAGCAAGAAAAACTTTTGGGGAGCATATAGAAGGTGGGTGTGTGGGTTGTCATAGGGATGAGGAGGGAAATGGGTTCAGGGAAGATGTTCTGGGAAGATTCAGGGGAGATGTTCTGGGAAGGGTGTAAGTAGGGATTGAAGTTGGTGTTTGAGTTCTGGGATGGGATCGCTCTGCCAAAGTTTATAGGTGGAGGAGTCAGACAGTTGGTGGAAGCCTTCAGCCAGGTAGTCATTGTTGTTCATAACAACAGTGGTGGAACCTTTGTCTGCAGGTAGAATGATTAGGTCAGAATTTGTTTGAGGTTGTGGATAGCTTTTCTTTCTTCTACTGAAAGGTTGGAGTTCTGAGGAAGGGACCTGGAGAAGGATGGTGAGGCTAAGTTGGAGGTAAGTAATTCCTGAAAGGTGACCAGCAGGTGTTTAGGTGGGAGGGGGAAGAGGATCACAGTTTTATGGTGAAACAGACTGGAAGAGGCAGTTTTCAATGTTGGAGTTAGGTTGGTTTTGGTTGGAGGGATTGGCAGCTAACAAGTGCTTCCATTGTAGGGATTGAGAGAAGAAGAGTAGGTCTTTGACAGGTCCAGCACGGTTAAATTTGGGTGTAGGGCTAAAGTTGAGGCTTTGGATAGGATTGAGATCTCAGGAGCTGAGGGTTTAGGTGGAAAGGTCAACAACAGTGTTACGGTAATGTATTGGTTCTGGATTTGGTGGAGGGTTGGTGGGGAGTTTTGGTCATGTGACAAGTTAAAAAGGTCAGCTAGGCAGGGTTTAGCTGCTATGAGGGATGGATGAGGAGGAACACTGTGGGTACGATAGGGGTTAGATAATGGTGCCCTGAGGCAGCAGTAGGGTGTCAGCAGATTGGATAATTTCTGGAGGTGGTGTCTGGAATGCTCCTCCAGGTGCTGGATAGCAAGGAATGTGATATATGGTGTAGGGATTGCAGAGTAGTAGTATCCTGCAGAAGGAGCGGAGGTGGTTCTGGGATGCCTGTGAAATGGAGATGTGTTTTTACAGTACCAGGTTTGTGAGGGCCAGTGATGGACGGAATCTGAAAAAGTGTAGGTCATTGTGAAAGGAGGGGAGAAATTCAGAGAAAGGAATGTTTACAGTTAGGCCACTTGGAGGGATTACATGGTTTAGGCAGCACTTGAGGAACAGGATGTGGGACCAGGTTTAAGCCAGGGAAAGGAATACTTCATGGAACTGGTGCAGAAAGATTGAGCAATGGCCCATTGTGACAGGAATGGTGCAAAGAAGATGGGAATAACACAGAAATGGACAAAAGAGGTATTGATGGTTATGAGAGGAGCTGGATAAGTGAAAACATGCGTAAAAATACGTGAAGACATGCAGACTATCAGACGAAAGAACCTGAGACATCAGATACTGCATCAACAATCCACCCTGTCATGAAGTCCACAAACCCGTGGAACCCACAAACCCAAAATGCCTTGATACCCCATTGTGGCTGATCATTGTGCTCCCACTGAAGGAATTTCAGCACTCATTGACCAACATCTCCAACAAATTGCCCGTAATCTAGCCTCTGATGTCAAAGACACCAGCCACTTCCTTCACTGTCTCTCCACCGTCCCCATCCCTTTACCTCCTGTATCCCTACTCGACACTGTTGATGCCACCTCCCTATATTCAAACATCCCTCATGCCCATGGTCTCACTGCTATTGAACACAACCTTTACCAACATCCTTCAAACTCCAAACCCACTACCTCATTCCTCATACACTTCACTAACTTTGTCCTAACCCGCAACTACTTCTCCTTTGAAGGGAAGGTATATAAACGAATCTGCAGCACGGGGTTTGCACCCTCCTATGCCAACCTTTCCATGGGCCATCTAGAGGAGACATTCCTAGCCTCCCAAAACACCAGACCCCTAGACTGGTTCAGGTTCATTGATCATATCTTCATGATCTGGATCCAGGGCCAAGACATCCTATCTTCATTCCTTCATAGCCTCAATACCTTCTCTCCCAGTACCACCGTGGACTGGAACAACTGAACCACATCCTTTGCCAAGCTTCCCACCCCTTCTAAAGTAGTGTTCCATTGCCCATTCAACCTCCACAGCATTCTAGTCCGTCCCTATGCCACTCCAAATCCCAACCCCTTTCCGCAAGGATCATATGCCTGTGGAATACCCAAGTGCAAAACCTGCCCAATCCACCCATCCAGCACTTCCTATTCCAGTCCTCTCATAGGTTTATCATACCCCATCAGAAGCTGGGCCACCTGTAAAAGCAGCCATGTCATTTACCAGCTCTGCTGTAACCTTTGCACACTTTTTATATGATATGCTACCAACCAGCTCTCCATCAGGATGAACAGCCACCACCACGCTGTGGGCAAGAGAAAAGTACACCACCCTGTACATAACACACTTGATTTCAGTGGTTGCTTCACTATCCAAGCCAACTAGATCCTTCCCTCCACCATCATCTTTTCTGAACTGTGCAGATGGGAGTTATCCTTACCACACATTCTCTGCTCCTGCAATTATTCTGGCCTCAACCTACAGTAACATACTGTCCCCACACCCTCCACCCAATAGTTTCCACCCCCTCTGTCCTATCATCTCCTCCCCATTTTCATCTCCTACCCTGTTTATTTGCAGCCCTCTGCCAAAGAATCCACCCCACCCTTCTTTCTCCACTCCTCCTTTTTTTTTGTTCCTTTTTTCCCCACCTTCCTGCCCCAAAATCTCCTGACGTTGCACGTGTTGCCAATCTAATCCCTGCACACTCTACCAGACAGCATTCATCTCTCCCCACCTGTACACTACTATCCCTTTTCTCTCTCTCTCTCTCTCTCTCTCTCTCTCTCTCTCTCTCTCTCTCTCTCTCTCTCTCGTGTGTGTGTGTGTGTGTCTTTACTGATGAAGGCTGTGGCCAAAAGCTATATGTGAGTGTCTTTTAATTGTGCCTGTCTGCAACTGAGCGTGTCTTCTTACACTAAGTAGCAATCTATCTTTTCCTGTGTTGTTGATATTCCTACCTGGAGTTTCCATTTTTGATTTATTCTGGACGGCTTTCTTCCATCCTACAACCCTGTAAGGTATTGTTTTCTTTTTATTTATTTTTGTCGTGTCCATATTTTTACTCACATTTTTACAAACTCACCGACCAACAACTTCTGTAGTTGTATATACATGTATATTATGCTTACTTCCATTCTACATTACAGTATGGAATCATATTTTGGGGGAACTCACCTGGAGGTAGATATATTTTCAAAATGCAAAAAATGGCAATACGCATAATATGTAATCTAAGACATAATGAATCATGCAGACAACATTTCAAAACAAATGGCATTATGACACTGCCTTCTGCTTACATTTATAATATCGTCTCATTTGCAAGACATACCTGTTAAACAATGACTGCACACTAAAATTCAATGGAGATATTCATAACTATGCAACAAGGCAGCAATCTGACCTACATATGATTCAGGCCAGAACTACCTGCTACCAAAAAAGTGTTTTAAATGTTGGGATAAAAATGTATAATAATTTACCCAATGAAATCAAAGCAACAAAGAACCCAAGAGCCTTCACACATAAGTTAAAAAAATATCTCTTGGACCATTGCTTTTATGCAGTTGATCATTTTTTTGAAAGGGGTTAAAAATGTAAAAAATATGATAAATGTTCAATTAGGTCTGAAAATTATATACTGTGCATGTCTATGAAATACACTGGACTACTTTACTATTACATTTGTATTGGCTGTTTGTATTTTACCATACAACATTTGCATTTACTGTTTTGTTAAAGATAGCTAACTTCCTCATTGCAAAATGATGTAAAATCAATTTATTAAATATTAGCTGCAAATATGTTCCCTTGACCTATCCAATATCGTATGTAAAATCTTACATCTCTTTGATTTGTATTAACAGTTTTGTTGAAGATAGATAATTTCCTTGCTACAAAATAATGTAAACATCAATTTGTAAAAATTACTGTAAATAGCTCTCTTGACCTATCCAATATCATATGTACAGCTGTACAATACTATGATTGCCTGGATCAATAAAAATACAATACAATACAATACTTATATTACTCAGCCACAGAAAGTTTAGTCATGATTTTTTTTGTTTGCACAACATGTTCCAGCAGTTGAAATCTGGATGTGAATTACATATCCCTCTAACTTTTCTACTTGCCTTCTTCACCACATGTCTCACTCCAGCCACCCATTACAGAGGCTGGCCAAAAACGGAAGGCAAGCTTTCAGTCAGACAACACATTTGATTCAGTACCTCTCACTGTCCTTTGAAATCTTACAACAGTCTATCAAAGAAATAATAATAACTTCACAGCTGAGGATGAGTGAACTGTGTAGGTGGTATCTACATGAATCAAGTGCACTGTTGTCACATAAACTAGATTAGCAGTGGTTCTGTCATAGATACTATTTTATGATGCTCTTTGGACAAAATAGAATGCATTTACAATTGCAGGCTGAAGAAAGGCTTCTTCTTGTAAGCAGACATTAGGAAGAAGGTGGGAGGAAAACTCACATAACTCTTCTATTTAATTCAAAACCACTTTTCTTACTCTTTTTTTTTTTTTTTGTCTGTTTCTGTGCTCTCAGTGGGGAATTATCTTGCCACCCCTTTGGAAACCATGAATGCATATCACTGTATGTTTCACATTCACAAGGCTGTAATGTAGGATTGTCGTAAATCAAATACAGCTGATAACATTGGAAAGTAGGTATCTTACATTGACCAATCACACTAGGAGGGTGACAGATTATTTTCTTGGTAAGTTTGGGGGGCAAAGTTAGTACTCCATCAAACTTCACCTCATTAACTTAACATGAAGAGTAATACAGTAATAAAGGACTTGTTTCCTTCTGTAACTGATGTGTGTAAACTGCCTGTTTTCTGGCTCTGTTATCTAAAACTTACTGTGATGATCAACCTATAATTTGAGAATATGGTATGAATGTGATGCATCTTTGAAAATGGTAGACGTAGTCTGGAAATTGATTATGTGGTAAAATCTGATTTGATATAGAAGAATAAATGGTATATTATACTCATCATGTTTGACTGTCCTCGTATCAAATGTTCTTCCACTGTTGTCATCATATATTTTCCCCTAAAAATTTATTTTTGAATATAATAACCATGCTCTTTGTCATTACTTTGGGCATAAAATCTCTGTCTTCAAGAAAACCTGATACAATGTTTTAGTTTCAACAGCATCTAAAGCTATGCATAAATTACCAGAATAATAACATTTTACCAAACTGGCTGCAACTGCATGGATTAAAATATCCATGTATTTCATTTTAATTACTGTACAGTTTTGGCTGTGAAGATATACTTTGATGTCTTTAGTACATCCCATCAAATGGGCATACTTCGGTTAGACTCGAAGAACTCATCAAATCATAAAATTCAAACGATGTTGAGAATTTGCACTATTTCACAATTAAAAACATGACATCACATTTATCAACAACTGTAGTACTGTTTTGTATTCCGTAGAAGTGAAAGAACTGTTCGAATGTTTTACATTTATATTGATAGTATTGGCAGTGCCAAGAGGGCTCTCAGCAGTGAGTATTAGGTATGTATAACAGTTACTCAGCTCCATGACATGAAAGTGTTTATAGTGGTGGTGGTAAGTTCCTATGGGACCAAACTGATAAGGTCATCAGTCCCTGTTTACAGTGTAAAGAGAGATGTATTTGACTTGTCATTAACAAATATTTTTAACATGGTAGCAGTTCATGTTGTTAAGTAAAAAGAAGATTGTTATTCAGAAAAGCAGAGATCAGTTGTGAACTGAAAAGAAGATTGTTATTTGAGAAGAGTACTTTGTGAAATTCAGCATGGCTGACCTTAAGATATCAGTGTTTGGTGGAGAAGACTATGAGGTCTGGAAACAGTGACTGGAAATGTACCTGAAAATGAAGAAATGTTATATAGTGGGTTCAAGAGCAATAACAAGCATGGACAAGGCAGGTACTTGGGAAGAAGAGAATATGACCTCAGTGAACTGTGTATGTGGAGTAATTTTTAGTGATAAAGAAACTGCATTTGAGATAATGAGAAAGGTCAGTGAATTATACTGGTACTCCAAAGAATCAACAGTACTGCAAATTGTGTGCAGAAACAAATTGGACAAACTGGGGTTAAAAGACTGTAGTGACACAGAAACATTCTTCAGTGTTTTTGGGGAAAAAACAATGATTGAATTAAAATTAGCTATTGCGAAAGTGAAAGTAAAGAAAAGCTAAACTAAATGTTGGATACCTTACTGGAAATTTTGAGTTCTGTTGATGATCTGATGGATGTTTTGAAAAAGAAGATCAGACAGTCAAATGTGTTAAAAGTAAAATGGATTTAAAAGACAGGGACAGAAGCAAATGTGCAAAATCTGGTGCATTCCATGCTGAAAAGAATACCAGTATGAATTACAAGGAGCAGTTATGTTATGGTCATGGCAATTGGGGCATTTAAAGAGGGACTTTCACCAGTCAGACACAAGCAGAGATTCATGGACACATCACAGACATCTTCAAGGAGGTGGTCACCATTGTTGGCAACAAGGGCAAAGCAAGCAGCATAGTGGGGGTAAAAACAACTGGTTATGTGGTAGAGGTGAGCAGTGTGGTTCAAGAAGCAGTCATCATTGAGGACACTGAGTATATGAACAGAACAGAAATGGCATGAACAGCTTTGGTTGCACAGATCGTGTTGTTAATAATGAAAACTATTTTTCTGACTGCATGACTTTTAAAGAGACTATGAATACAAAAATTGTGCACATTAAAGTTTTGGAATCTATGCAGATAGGTGATATAACTAATTATTTTCCAGTTTGTGGTGACATGATTCCAATCAAAATAAATTATATTCTGTCCAAGACATGGGTAGAAATTTGGTTAGTTATGCTAAAGTAACAGAAAAACATAAAATTGTGTCTGAGGCAATATATCAAAAGTTTTTGATGCAAACAATAACTTGCTTGTGACTGATTTGGAAGAAGTTACGGGGTATAAAATGACAAGCAGAATTTATAATGAAGAAATGAATGTAAGTGGTGTAAGAAATGAAGATAGTAAGCCAGTAAAGGAGAAATGACATTGTGCACTTGGATATGTAAATTTTAATGATTAGAATGTATTGTGTTAAAATCAGTTACTGGATGTATTGTCAACAAATTAATAGTCAGAATTCATGAAGTGCAAAGTCTGTATTGAAAATAAAATGTGCAATTTACCTTTTGAAAACGCAAAGGCAAAACAAAAGAAACATTAGTGGTTACTCATACTGATTTGAATGGGCCACATTCAACTCACAGTTTGCATGGGAAACATACTTTCTCACTTTTATTGACTATTATGTTAAAGCAGCTAGAATCTGAATTGTCAATTCTAAAAGTCCAGCTTATGCCTGTTTTGTGGAATACATTAATAATATTGAAAATTTAACTATTGAGAAATTGAAATGTGGCAATGAGAAAGAATGTTTAAATTCAGATCATCAGTTTAAAGGACAGAAAGGAATCATTTCAAATATATGTCTTCACTATGTACAAAAATTAAATGGTATAGCTGAAAGATATAACAGATCAACTGTACATATGTCATGATGTCTGTTAGCTGAAGAAGAGCAGATAGTAGATTTTGGCCTGAAATAGGTTGTGCAGCTATGTACCTTACAAAACAGAATTTTAGCTATTACCATTGGAAAGAAAACGCCTTGTGAGGTATTGTTTGGGAAAAAAAACCTAATGTTAAACATTTAAAGTTTTGTGGATGTGGAATTTTTATATTTTTTGGGAAGGAACCTAATGTTAAACATTTTAAGTTTTGTGGATACAGAATTTTTGTGTGTCCCAGAACAGTTGAGAAAATCAGAGTTGAATTTTAAAACAGACTTAAGAATTTTAATAGGCAACAGTGAAGTTGGATACAGAGTATTGCTTAACAATGAACTTCTGCAGGATGAAGTTTCATTGTGGACTGGAGCATGCACCGACTGAAACTTCCTGGCTGATTAGATCAGTTGATAGAGCACTTGTCCTTGAAGGCAGTGGTCCTGTATTTGAGCTCAGGTCCAGCACTCAGTTTTACTCTGCCAGGAAGTTTCAATAAAGTTCTTGTTATCAGATACGTCTATGTTGTGGAAGAGGATATCAGTTTTATTGACCTGAAGGACTCTGACTCAGGGGATGAATATTTTAGTGATTCTGAGTGCAAAATCATAGATGATAAATCTTTAAGTGAACAAATGGAAGAAACAAGTATCAAAGGGTGGACCTGCAGTCATAAAGAAAAACAAGAATGTGAGTTGAGAAGGTCAACTAGAAAATGTAGGGTGCCATTGAGGAGGCGATGAATAGTAACGACTGAAAAGTTTGTAGGCAAACAATAGACAAGGAAACTGAGTGCTTAAATAAAACTTGGGAACTAGCAATCAGACCAGCAAATGTAACTATACTTGATGTAAAATGGGTTTTCCTGTGAGTATCAGGTAACACTTGTAAAGCAAGATTGGTTGTCAGGGCCTTCAACAAAAACCATTTGTGGATGATTTACCAGTTACTACAATCCAAACACTGAAAATTTTTGGCAGACTGTTGTCAAAATAGTTTAATTGTGGAAAAAATGGAATACAAACTGCATTTCTAAGTGGTAAACTTTTCTCACAAATTTATGTAAAGCAACTTTCAGGATATGAGGGTAAAACAGGTAGGGTTTGTAAGTTATTTAAGTCATTATATGGTTTGAGAGAACATCCTAGAGCATGGTAGGATTGTTTAAATGTCTGGATTCTAAAAGATGTAAATATGATTATTGTCTTTATGTACTGATAACTTAAAAGTATATTATCTATGTAATTGTGTTTGTTGACGATAAACAAATTTTTGGCAAAAGTAAAAAAAAAAAAAAAAATACAGTACATCAAGAATATGTTACTGACGTGATTTCAGGTGAAAGACTTATTAGTTGTCCACAATATTATTGCATCTGAGAGTGAGGACGATTCAGTCAGCTTACTGCGAGTTAACGTGTAATTGGGTTAGATACTATATGCACCACTGACCTGAATACTATATGCACCACTGATCTGAAAGCATTGACACTGTGGTGAATTTTCCTTTGTCACCACTGTACTCACTTACTATAACACCAACCTGTGTTTATGATAAGGGCCAAGTGCAATAATATTGTAAAGAATTATCCTGGAATAAATACTGACTATAATTGTGCAAAGAATGTAATGATTCTTAGTTAGGAAAGTTATATTGAAACTTTAGTTAATAAATAGTGTGCCTAGATGGCTCAGTGGCAAGTTTGCCATCAGCAATGGAGTGGCGAGGACGTGTGCTTCCCATGTTGCTGGTCTAGTGGTGTGCATGAGTTTGTTTACTTCCCACATATCAATTACTCCCAAGTTCATTGAAGTAGCGTGGCAAACTCCTATAGAAGAATACTATCAAGATTACATTCCAAGATGAATATCCATGACCCTAAGCATATAAAGTAGAAAATTTCTTACATGATGAGCTACAACTAGATCCACAGGACATCATTGGTCTTTTGATCATGGCCAGTTTTGTCCATGTTAAGTTGATGAATGAAGAAGCGTGATCAAAGATGGTTACTGGCACTGCTGGCAGGCTACAGTTTAGGCACTCCAATGGACATATCGGAGCTGTTACTGCTGAACATGCAGGCCTAGATGTGAGGACCATACTGATTTTCGAGCTACCTTTTGCGATACGTGCTGATTCAGTTATCTCCGCTCTTAAGCTGTACAGGTCTGTCATCAGTCATTTGGCTGAGAAATGGCAGACATTTACGATGTACCCCATTCTCAGTGGGATAAGGCATGCCAAACTCAAACTAACAAAGCATGTTCCTTCATACTTAAACATCAATGGCTGTTGTGCAGTTATCATGTATGGTGGACAGCTGCACACATCTTCAGCATGTGTACTGGAGGGTCAGGTTTGCTCCAATTGTTTGCAGTACAACATGTTCGCTCTTCGATTTCACCAGTTGCTTAAGCACAAGTGATGAAACCTATGGTTTTTGCTGTGTGGAACGGGCTAGGTTACCACCGCAGACACATGGACACATTATTGATGAGGTACATACTACCTGCTCACTGCAGAGGGACATGACGGATAGCCCTGAACACCCCCCCCCCCCCCCCCCCCCTCCGCAATCTCCTGTGGACAGCATCATAACAGACGTTTCAGGGTGGCTTTGGAATGACAAAACTCATCGCCATTCCTTTCATTGATGTCTGCCACAGCTTTAGAGGGTAAGCAACAGTCACATCTATTTGTGACTATCAACATCCACACCATCTGGTCACATGTGAAGCTGTCATTATTATGCGAAACAATTTATGGCCCTTTGCAAGAGGTATATGTTCTTGACTTTCTGGACATCTCTGGATACATGATATACATATCACATGCATTGGATATGAGCAGTTGTGTCACAGTGCTTCTCAAAGAAGGTTTAGTGGCCACTGACATACATTATGTACCAGGTGCCAGGGACATGGTGCTTGTGGTCCAAGGGGTACACCTCATCAATGTTTACATATCTTCGGGTGCCAGTAAGATGTGCGAATGTATGTTCTTTGTTGCTGAGCAGTTAATGCAATTATACCTAGGCAAGATAGGTGATCTAATGATTGGGATTAACTTTAATTGTACATAGACTCCCAAGGACCAAATTCCTCACCATTCACCTTGCCCAGCACTCAGTGCAGTCATTTGCAAACTTAGTTTGTTAGACAATTGGGATATCATCTGTGCTGATAAACCAGGTTTCACACTCTTCATGGAAGATTCATCTTGCGGAATGGACAGAATATATACCTCCTGCCCTCTCAGGGATGTGGCCAAGGCAGCCAAGTTGTGGCCAGTGGCATTTACTGACCACACTTCTTACATTTGTACCATCACATTTGAGTGCCAATGGGTGTGGCGCAGCCGCAGCCCTTGGAAATTTAACACTATGCACTTGAACTAACCAGAGTGTTAGGCAGTGGAGACTGTGCCTATGATGACGAGGACTGTATACATCAGGTTTACATTGGTGGCTGGACTGTGCCAAGCTGAACCTTTGCTGCACTTTGAAGACATTTAGTAGGAAAGCTGCAGTATTGAGGCACAGCACTACTGAGTTCTGTTATGCTGTCCTCAGAGAGTGTTCTGTTATGCCCCTATCATGCAACAACCAGATGCTTGTCAACCAAGCAAAAGTGAAGATTGTGACGTTGATGCATCAACACTTGGAAGGGATGGTGATTTGTACAAGTCAAATGGTCAGAATTGTCAATGATCGACCCTCCATACAGCCATGGAGGTGATGACAGAAGATGGAGTATGTCATGACAGGTGAAGGGGCATAAGCAATGCTTATTTTGAAACTTCCTGGCAGATTGAAACTGTGTGCCGGACCGAGACTCGAAATCGGGACCTTTGCCTTTTGTGGGCAAGTGCTCTACTGACTGAGCTACCCAAGCACGACTCACGCCCCCTCCTCACAGCTTTAATTCCGCCAGTACCTCGTCTCCTACCTTCCAAACTTCACAGAAGCTCTCCTGCGAACCTTGCAGAACTAGCACTCCTGGAAGAGCACTTGCCCGCGGAAGGCAAAGGTCCTGAGTTCGAGTCTCGGTCCGGCACACAGTTTTAATCTGCCAGGAAGTTTCATATCAGCGCACACTCCGCTGTAGAGTGAAAATTTCATTCTAGAAACATCCCCCAGGCTGTGGCTAAGCCATGTCTCCACAATATCCTTTCTTCCAGGAGTGTTAGTTCTGCAAGGATCGCAGGAGAGCTTCTATGAAGTTTGGAAGGTAGGAGACGAGGTACTGGCGGAATTAAAGCTGTGAGGAGGGGGCGTGAGTCGTGCTTGGGTAGCTCAGTCGGTAGAGCACTTGCCCGCGAAAGGCAAGGGTCCCAAGTTCGAATCTCGGTCCGGCACACAGTTTTAATCTGCCAGGAAGTTTCATATCAGCGCACACTCCGCTGTAGATTGAAAATTTCATTCTAGAAACATCCCCTAGGCTGTGGCTAAGCCATGTCTCCGCAATATCCTTTCTTCCAGGAGTGCTAGTTCTGCAAGGTTCGCAGGAGAGCTTATGTGAAGTTTGGAAGGTAGGAGACAAGGTACTGGCGGAATTAAAGCTGTGAGGATGGGGTGTGAGTCATGCTTGGGTAGCTCAGTCGGTAGAGCACTTTCCCGTGAAAGGCAAAGGTCCCAAGTTCGAGTCTCGGTCCGGCACACAGTTTTAATCTGCCAGGAAGTTTCATATCAGCACACACCCTGCTGTAGAGTGAAACTTTCATTCTAGAATGCTTATTTTACCCATTATTCTCACCTGTAAATGGAGAAGAGATCCTACCCAGAGGTCAATGCTGCTGTCATTGGCGTGATGCACACCACCTTTCTCTGGAACTCCAACAGGAATTGCTAGAACTGGTGACTGAAGAGAGGCACCCAGTAAGACACCAGAAATGTTTGAACTATCCCTGGAATTTTACAGAATGTTCTGGAAGATATTGGTTCTCCATTGGATGACTATATGTCAAGGGCTGATGCTGCCAGATGTGCAACTTCTGGTTGCCTTTGTGGAAGGTGTCATCATACCAGTCCATAAACCTCACTGAGGATCATGCGTTATGGACTACGAGTCATTAACATTGTTGAAGTGTGATTTGAAACTCTTAACATGCCAGCTTGAATTCGGCATACATCTTGTGTCGTATCAGCAAATCAGGCATTGAGGGGTGGGACGCATACTATGCTTGCCACCCTGTGTTGCTACTAGGAACTAATTACCTTCGCTATAGTCTATTGTGCAACAGGAGTGCTGCCTGCTGTAGACTTTAGTCAAGCATTTGGTCACGTCAGCCATATGTACATAACTGCTGTCCTTCAGAAAATGCACTAGTCAGATGCCTTCATTGAGGTGGTGCTCCATCTCCTACATAGGGCAACATAAAAAATGCTTGTTAATGGTAGATTGTTGAACACCTTGTAGATCCACTGCCGTTTAAGGCAGGGATGGCCCTTATCAAAGGGGCCATTGTTGTGCAGTCTGCAACACTGTCTCATGGGATTGTCTGTTGGTGGCATTGGTTTTAGGAGCACTGCATATGCAGATGATCTGATTTTAACTCTCTGTGATGAAAGTGATGTTCACAGAGCCATGGATTGATTATCCACTTATGGTAAATATTCAGGGAGCCACGTAAATGTACCTAAATCAATGGTCTTGAATATTGGCTCTGGGATGACACTTACAAGCATCATCCCAATCAGACTGTGCGATACAATCTGCTGTTTTGGTATCAACTTCTAGGATGACATCTCATGCACAGCAACCCTTAATTATTGAAATCTCTTGCAACATATTCATGCTGGACTTGTTGATCATCATCTCCATGTCTCCATGCTTTAAACTTTCATCAATGGACTGAATGTATCAATGTCTGTCAAGCATCACAAATTCTGCATGTAGTGCATCCTTATGGTGGAATTTGGTTCATTTGTCAGAGATGACATGATATTTAAATTTCAATATGACTCCCTCACTCTTCCTAAAGAATGTGGTGGAGTTGATCTTGTAGGTGTTCATGACTGTGCAGTGACTGTGTGTGTTGGTATTCACTTCAAGCTTTGGCGGCATTTCCTGAACGTCTCACATGCTTACTAATGGAGGCTTTAACACCATCTTCCCTTGAACCTCTAGTGGCACTTACTGAGATACCAGTGGCACTTTCCTATTTTGGGAGGTTTTATCTGGTGCATAGGATGTTCTCCCTATCTCTCGCTTGCCAACAGCCAGTGACATCTGTTGCACTGGTTGTCTAATGTCATTGAATTGATGTATCCCATGATGCACTGGAAGGTAGTATGGTCCAATGTCAATGCAGTGACACTAGATTAAGATGTATGGTTGATCTGCAATGTGACAGTGAACAGAAAACGTATTACTCAAGACAGACTCCATAAGATCCATCTTGCCAGTTTTCCTTTATGTGTGAACTGCAGCATTCAGGATAAAGACAAAGACCAGCTGCATTGTGGGCTGACAGAAGAGATCTGGTATTTTGTGCATCAAATTTTTGCTCTCTTTTTATGGATGTCACCCACTTGTGTTGATTCAAGAACGTTGCTTTACCTGGTCACTGTTTATTACTCAAGGATGAAACACAATGTTGTCACGTGGATCAGAGGTCATGCATTATGAATTTTTGGAACTATTTAAATGATCGTCATTGTGGTATTGTGAAGAACCTTAACTACACACCATACATTTTGAACTTCTTGCAGAGCATCTTCCATGATTCACCCCACAGCAGGATCATTCATGGTAGAAGATGAATTTGATACATCCACACAAAGAAGATTCAACAGATAACAGCATCAACACAACATTCTGAGAAGAATCCCATGGGCTGCCAGCATTCATGGAGTATTGATGCCACATGTGTGTATTCCAGACTGTTACCTTGTGTTTTGTTTTCTTTTTTATGCAATTATCACATATCCCTTTTTCTTTTAAAATCTTGGCAACAGAGACACATCATGGAAAGGTGGATTTATTTTTTGTTAATAAATAAATTAGAATGCACTGTGGCCCTTTACCTATTCCTGTTTGGTGACAGACACATTGTGGCCAGACCTCGCAAAATGACCCTTGCCCACTTTGCCACCAGGACTACCCCCTCCTAAAAAACATTTGAGGCAAAAAAAGAGCATGGTCAAGTCTCAAGCTACAAATCCAAAGTTCTTCGGTTCAATCAGTGGTCAATCCTAGAATTCTTATCTATCAGTTATCACGTGTTTCACCTCTGTCGATGATTATTGATGAAAAATGATGAGTGGCGCCATGGTTCAGAATACACATTAAACTGTAGGTCCATTTATAAATGGCTGGGCAAGTCAGTTCAAAGGTCAGAGGAACGCGTTGGCGTACCACCTCCAAAAGGATCATGTCTAGTGGAGCACTGTGGTGTTCTAAGGACTCTTCAGATTGGTGATTGCTTTACTTAGTTAAGAACTATCAGACTGATAGACAGCAATGGAAGTTAATTTGAAATTAGAACCAGCATAGCAATGGAAGTTAATTTGAAATTAGAACCAGCATAAGATACAAGTCATGATTTAAGAAGAGGAACTTGATAAGTTCTTCCTGTGCATTAGTTCAGAAATACAGTCAAAAGTAAGTCTAACTGTAAACTGAGTAGATTTCAAAATTGTTTCAATGATACTCATGTTAAGTATGCTTTTAAAGTACTGAAATATTTCTATCAAACAAAAGATTTGAAGTTAACATTTGAAAGAACTGAAAATATTGAGCTCTTAGATTATTTTGTAGATACAGACTAGGCAAGTGGTTGTTTAGATCATAAGTCTACATCAGGTTATGTAATTAGATTATTTGCAAGTGTAATATTTTGGAAATCTAAGAAACAAAGAAGTGTTCTTTTTGTTGAGTATGAAGTGTTGTCAGGAGCTATCATCAAGATTAAATTAATTGTAGGTATTCTGAATATTTTTGATGCAAAGTCTGATGAACCTGTTAAACAGTATGAAGACAACTCAGGGGCAGTCAGTATTGTTAGATATGGTACCAAAAATTCAATGTGTACTGAAGTACACAACCATTCTGTGAATAGATGTTACATGAATTGAATAACACACATTCATAAAGTGGATTCAGAAAACAATGTAGCAAATATTTTTGAAATCTTTGAACAAGGATAAATTTGTAACATTTTGAGAAATGTTGAAAGTAATTTGATTGCAATATAAATGTAAGAAACTATGTTGGAAAGTGGTACATGTATATCAGTAGTATTGACATTATCAAGTAGCCTCACAACACTGAGTGTATATGTATATACAACAGTTAGTCAGTTCTGTAATGTGAAAGTGTTCATATTTTATACAGAGACATACATTGTTTTTGACTTGTTGTTAATAAATATTGTTAACAAGAGAATATATGGTACATAGTGACATTTTGCAGCATTATCTTTACTGCACAATCACTCATTAATGTAAATCACATTTTACGTCCCTGTCTGTTGTTCAGACTGATATTCTGTTTTATGACAAAAGACTTTAATGAATTGCTCCAGAGTAGAACAAAACTCATTGAATTTCCAGAAACTAAAAAACTGAGCAAAATTATTCCTTATAAATCATAAATTACATGAATTCTAGAATTACATATAATTTTAATAATGCACTGAGAAAGAAATAGCTCAAATCATACAGTACAAAGGTGATTACTTTGTTTCATAATGTTACTTACATAAATGTCAAGTTTGTACAATAAATACATGACAACTAAATGTGATATTTTCTCAGTTTTTTGTATGTTTAATAGGCTCTTTATTTGCAGCTATTGACTAGTAACTACAATACACGATGGGCTCTCAATTAATATCTCAGAAATAGATTAGTGTTTAAAGGTAGTAGCTTATAAACAGCACACAAAACTGTTTCTTGTTACCAGTCTATTTCGTGATTGTGTTCTGATCCTTAAAAGTTTTCCTTTAGATTTTGATTAACTGAACACAACAAATGATCAAAGTAAATGAACTATATGGCTGATTTTACTTTTGTCAGCCATATTCATTTCCTCAGGTTGTGTTGTCTGTGTTATTATTATCTTAGTGTCAGTTTATTGGCAGCACTATTTCTGTCTCCTCAGACCAGTGGTATAGTTAGGTAGTTTGTGCATCTGATGCACAGTTTTCACTTGGCCTCTGCCACCCACTAACCCCACAAAACCATCAAATAATTTTGGGTTTTGGGGAGTTTTATGCATGTGGTTACTTAAGCAAAATATTTTTTTGAATGGAGACAGTTAAGGGAAACCCATTTTTAAAATGACACTTTTTAATTGATCATTAAAGGAGCAGCACATATAACCAAATATTTTAGTGTTAGGTGACTTTAACATGTAGCTTAGAATTTATTCTAACTTTTTCTACAGCAAATTTTGAAATTTCAGCATCAAAATCTATGTCTTTAGGTACAATATTTTTGATTGTCAAAATTGCTAAACTAGAGAGTCATGCTTGACTTATAGTGGACCTAAAATAATTCTTAATTATTTTGAGTTTTGGGAAACACCTGTCACATCATACTATCAAAAGTCAAGGACAATCTTAATGTCAAAATGAGATTAATATTCAAAGACTGACTGTAAGAATCTTAAGGATGACTAATCTCGGTAGTCTGCTTTTGGAACTTTGTCAGCCTGCAGAATCTTCTTAGGTGTGGAATTTCCACAAGGATACCAGCTTTCTTAATTCTTGTCATAATTATTGACAAAGCTTTTTACCATCATGGGAAATTTCATTTCTGAGGTTTTAATCACATTTCTGGGCTTTAAAACAGCAAAACAATGTGATATATGTTATTTGTTCTTGCAACATGTATCTATTTCTTGCCTAAACCTGTCAATGGACTCTTAGCACTGACCTAAGTTTCTGCTGCAAATTCTGTAAGAGGATTGACATCACTATTTCAAGTACTGTGTGAGAATAACATTTATTTACAAGCTATTTTAGTGGTAAAATGTTTGTATGCATGTAAAAGTGCGAAGGCCCAATCCATAAGGTATTTAACAGACCACTTATGACATGGAATCTAGCAAGTTTTGTGAACCCCATGAAGCTGGTACCGGTCTGCTTAGCAGATTTGTCACCACCACAGAGCTGTTTCCTTGTGCAGACCATAGCCCCCACACTTCAATAGCTATGCCTCTGCCTCAGAACACTCCATGCAAGATTTTTAATGAATCACACTCTGCAAGAAACTAACATAAAACAAGAATGAGTTGCTTTATGTGCCTACAGAAACAAGTATGAGAGACTTAATGGACTCACTGTCAGTTTTACTATAATGTGTAGTACCCCCAGTGTTTCAAAAATCCAGTACAGGTCAAAAGGTACATATTTAATGCTGAAATAAGTGGTCATGGGAAACTGAGAACCATCTGTTGCTAGAAAAGAATATAGCAATCATAGTTATCTTTGCCTTTACAGTTTCAGTTCTAGTCCTCTTCGTGTAGCTGTCCAGATTTCATTACCCCTTTGATTATTTTCCACAGTATCAGTAAATTTAAAACTCATAATTGGAGAGCAGAGACATTGATGACATTACCCTTGGGGCATTAGTGCGCAATTTGAAATGTGTACTCTTAAAGTGAATGTACCTTCTTCTTCTTCTTCTTCTTCTTCATCTTCTTCTCCTTCTTCACATAATGTATTAGGCAAACTGCATGTTTTGGTACTTCATCTCTTGTATGGTCTTCCTACATTTCTTCTTCCAGTGCATTTATAACTGAGAGCCTTTACAGGGAATCTTACTCTACCCATACAGTCTACATGCTCCTTTCATTTTATCCTAGTTTCCTTTTTTTGTTTAGGTTATATATTCCTAAATATTTCCTTATATCCTCACTTCTTTTTGATCTTCCCTTGTAAATCCTTCCGCTCTTCTCAGAAATCTCATTTCTGGAGCCTGTATTTGACTTTCTTGGTGTATTATTGTTGCCCATACTTCACTTCCATAAATGAGGATTGGTACTGCTACTGTTTTATAAAACTTCTGCCTTGTTGCTTTCCTGGCTTTATTTTGCAAAATTTTTGTGATGGTTCCATGTGAGGAAGTAAATTTATTTAATTTTTAGTGCATGTCATTGTTGTATTGTAGTGCCTCAAGAATTTCAGTGTAAATTCTATAAACACTCAGCCTTCAACCGTCTCGACCACCCGATATTTTAGGTACGAGTGCGGGATAGTGAGAACATTTCTACTGATCCACCTGTTTCTGTGTGCAGGTTGGAAGTTTGTTATTAGAAGACTGTAAGAAGGGTGAGTCACTGATGACAACAGGTGTTTGCCACCAGCGCCATAGAAGACGTGATGAAAACTCACAGAATAATTATGTAGTATTCTGTGATGTGTTAGTGTCTGTGGTGATTGTAAAAAGGACTAATGAACAATTGAATATAGATTTCTATGCACATTCATGTCTTGTACTTGGAGAAGTCAAGGTGCATGTTTATATTTCCATATGGTTTTTAAACCAACTCTTATATCTGAATGTACTTAATTATTTCTAAAGCTTGGGATACGAGTGAAATGTCTAAGAAGAGAATTTTGTTCTGCATAGCATTTCTAGTACATCGTTAATCAACGAGTACATTGACACTAAAGTTCATATGTGTGATGAACAGATTACAGAAATAAGATGTTATTTTCTGTCACTGAAAAACATTTGAACATGGTGACCTAAGTGACAGGACCCAAAGAAAGTGGGAATTTGAAGACAGAAACAGAAAGAAGCTATTAGGCGTTACCATAGTAAACAGGCCTAAAAAGATATGAGAACTGACCAGTAATTGTATTGAGTCCAATAAACCAATGGAAGAAAGTTGCGAGTGCAATGCAGTAAAAGACGTGAGAAAGTAATAGTGGAGAAAACTGGAGAGAAGACCTCAACTTTTTGACTAAGAAGATTGGATGTGTAGAGTTGGCAGTCTTCACACACGTACATCATGCCGATGCTGACTCAGTAACCAGCCACTGTTGCCAACTACACCAGCTGCTGCCCACTGGTGCTGGCTCTGCGTCCCCTCACTGACGACGCCACTGAAACCAATGTTCGACACCACCAGTGCCAGTGACGTCCACTGGTGCTGATTACACATTCACTCACCAACGCGGCTAGAATTTTATGCTGGGTGAGTGAAAACCAGTAATTATTTGGTAAAAGTTGAGGGGACGGTTGAATGATAAACTGTTATCATAGTTATTGGACTCTGTGGTGAATTTTCTTTTAGATGATTACTAGGTCTAAGATCAATTAAATTATGGATCAAGAACAGCAACAAACTTATGGACCAGCTATGGCCATGACAGTGAATAGGGACATGCCAGACTGGAATGAAGTGGCAAATTTAATCAAAGGACTAAATCTAAAGATAGACTCAGTAAATACTTAGTTAAATGCTAGATTAGATGACCAAAGTGCTAAGTTGGATGACCCGAACGCTGATTCAGCCACTCTAAGTGAAAAATTAGACGCTTAAACTGAAACCTTGAACAGTCAAGCAGCAAATATAGTTTTATTAAAGACTGAATTTCACTCTTTAGATAATAAGGTAGAAAATATGAAGTTAGATTTAAAGAGTGAACTCACTAGTTCTTTGAATACTCAAGTTAAACAACTATTTACTGAATTTAACAAGGGGCAGGATGAAAAACTTCAAGATTTAACTAAAAAATTAGAATTTCACTTTGAAGATAAATGTAACAATGTAGAAACGGAACTTGTCGAAAAATTAGGATCATTTCAAAGTATATGCTATGTTACCTTTGATGTTGTAAATCAGAGGTAGCACACCCTGAAGGAGAGTATTGAAAAACAGGATAAGGTAATTCCTTTTGTCCAGTCGCAAATTGCAGGTATCAACACTTGAGTTGATACCGTGGAAAGGGATTTTAAAGGGAAACTAGTGACATCAGATACCTTTAATATAAGCAGTCTGGAGGAAAAAGTAGAAGAGATGATAGACAGAAAAGTGGCTGAGAGGGTAACCCCTAACAGTGTTTTTTCGGATTTAGCTTTGGAACTAAATGATACAAAGAAAGGCATGGATAGTTTATGGAAAGAATTCAAACTTGTCCATGACAAAGTAGAAAATAGAATAACTTTACTTAATGTTGTGTTTCCTAGTAAAGTGGTAATTGTTTTGTTGTGGGGACACTTTAACACAAAATTTAACAAGAAGTATTGGCCCGTAAGTAATTGAGAGAGGTTAAGGTTAAATCTGTGGGTTCCGGGCAGAGTCACATCTGTTTCTCCCAGGGACATTAACATTCTGTGTTAATGGGCGGAATGATGACCACGTCAGATCCCTAATTGTTTTCGGTGTTTTTCTTCTGTACTATTTTTCCTGCAGTGAATGCCCTTCAAATCTCAAACTATTCTGTAATTTATTCTTGAATTCTTGTATTATCCTATTATCTACCTTTAGAGATACTAATGAAATGTAGAGTCACACATTATCTTAATATGCACAATCTGATAAACAGTAATCAGCATGGATTTCAAGCTGGGGGAAGTACCGAAACAGCTGTACTAGAATACACAAAAGAAATAATCACTAAATTGGAAGAGGGAAATAGTGTAGTTGGGATAAACCTAGATTTGCCAAAAGCCTTTGACACTGTTGACCACAGGATACTTTTGAAAAAGCTTGAAGCTATAGGTATCAGAGGACCGGTAAAAAAGTGGTTGGAGTCTTATCTGGAAAAGAGGATGCAGGTGGTTGAAATTACAGCACCAAATATTAATCAAAAAATTAAACTAAGATCAGATCCAAGGGAGGTCACAGTAGGAGTACCCCAAGGAAGTATATTAGGCCCCTTGCTGTTCCTCATTTACATTAATGATATTCAGGTGTCAGAGAGAAAAGCTAGAATCATGTTATTTGCTGATAATACTAGTTTAATAGTTAGTGATATGAAGCAGTCATTGCACAGTACTGTGGACCATGTCCTACAAGATATACAAAAATGGTTTAGTGCTAACAAGGTAACACTGTATGCAAAAAAAAACTAATTATGTGCAATATGGAAAAATAAGTGGACAGGACGACCTAAATCCCACCATGGAGGGCAAACAACTTGAAAGAGTACAGTGTGCAAAATTCCTGGGTATGCACATTGATGAGAAGATTAATTGGAAGGACCATGTGGTGAACTTAGCACTAAAACTAAATTCAGCATGTTTTGTGCTTAGAATAATTTCAAGAGTTTGTAGTAATGACTGTACCAGATTAGTATATTTTGGCTATTTTCAGTCCATTGCATCCTATGGGATAGTATTCTGGGGAAAAACAAATTGTCGTCTAAATGAGATTTTCAAATTGCAAAAACGTGCTATTCAGATAATGACCCACAGCCCACCTCAAACACATTGTAGGCCCCTTTTTAAAGCATTGTAAATTTTAACAATTCAATCATTATACATTCTGAAATGTCTGTTGGTGATAAAAAAAAATCAGGACAAAATGAAAACCAATACAGACTTCTATAATTACGATACACGGCACTGTAAAGATCTCCACATACAAGCAGTAACAAGGACTCGAAGCCAGAAACATGTATGTAATCAAGGCATCAAACTTTTTAATGCACTACCAAAACATATCAAAGAGCTGGAAAATGAGGATAAATTTAAAACTGTTCTAAAGAACCACATGCTTGACAAATGCTATTACAGCATAAGTGAATATCTCTGCACAACTGTATAAAATATATGTTTAAGTTAATGTGACAAATGAAATTACATCAGTGCATAATAAATTATGTTATAAAAACACTTATTAGTTGTATATTGTATTAAACATAAGATAGATTAATATGAATTCAGCACAGATACAAATTTTGTAAAGATATTATATAGTTGTTAAAATGTACCCTGACAAATCCTATATCACAAATGTGATCATTGGGATGATAATAAATAAATAAATAAATAAATATAAGGTTATCAGTTTTCTCTTGCTTCTACTTCCTTGTCTCTACTTGGCTGACAAGCAATGGCTACTGCAAGTCAGTGATATCATGGCCATACTGCTGTTTGCAGTAATAGTAATAAGTAATCATATCACTATTTGTGATCTTGAATCCCGGCAACAGTATAGAGTTTGGAAGAAGTCATCGTAAGTATTTAAGTCACCTTCACTCTCCGCTCTAGTCAGTGGTGGTCTCAAATTCCAGCATCAGGGTATAGTTAGGTCTTAATTTGGCCTAAGCTATTCTTGGAGAGGAATCAGGGAATATTAGATTAAAAGAAAATGGAATTTTATATGAATCATTACATAATTGTGATAACATGATACATAATTTTTACCCTTCGTGAGATATAATGTAAATGGGATGGTTTGTATCACTTTTGGAAGGGGTGGGTAGTGTAAGTACATGCATGACTAACACTAATCACACACCCCACCTTTCAGACAACCCTTGCAGACAAGTGTAACTGATTCTTCACCATTTGCTGTTCCATAGGTGTTGCTAAGATTTTTTCTTTAGGGTATTCAAAGGTGAAGGTGAGAATGTCTGTTCTGTAGGAGATGTTTAACATCATACCTCCTCCGGCTTCTCACTCAAGTACTGGCGAAGTAGGTATCGTGGGGAAGGGGGATGGAAAGGGTTTTCCTGTCTTTGGGGCTATCTTCTTTCTCTTCTTTGATCTTAGCAACCATTTCTACTTTTTCCTTTCTTACTTCGCACCTGAGTACTGGTCTATCTTTCCGTCTTTCCATATGCATATACTTCTATCCCTGAAGTCCTTCTTATTTTCCGTGGGTTCCAATAACCTTCAACTTATTTCATAGAAGTAGGCTGAAGAATTAGGATAGACAAACACACATCTACATACACACAAAGATATACTTAAACAAAAACAGGAGAGTTAGGGATTAGAAACTGAAGTGATGTCAGAACCACCAAGGGATGTAGGGGAATAAAGTTATATGTACATCTGAGTAGATGCACATATTAAATTGTTGATATGTGACAGCTCTGCATTGTTATTTTTTTGTCACTCTCAAATATATATTTACATTTATATGAAGACAGGAGAGTAACAATCAATGCACGTGCCACGCTAGTCCTTTGAGAAAAGGCATAGTATCTACTGGGAGTTGGTAAATACAGGTAGGCATAGCATCTACTGTGTGTGGGCATGATATCTGTCTATATAGTAGGAGTGAGGAGTGAAAGAGGACTCTAGGGTATTAGGGGAAGTATTGGAAAGCAGAGTTAAGGTGTAAAGTAGAGTTGTAATTTTCCCAGAGAATATTTAAGAATAGTATTCATAAAGATGTATGCAAGGGCAATGAACCAGGAGGCCTACTCAAGAAGGATGTGGAGGGTGCCCTCGGCATTTATTGGATGAGAAAAAGGGCGGACAGGCAGACCTATAAAAGGGTGACCTATAGTGCACGGACAGGGGCACCAAGAAGGGGATTGACCTGTGCCATAGGAGGATAGGAATAAAAAAGGGGCGTACCTAGCAAAACAGAAGGAGAAAGGGAAAAAGAGCATTATCATGACAGAAGACACACCATTTAAAGGGATGAGTCTGGTAGGTTTGAATTCTATGCAGCACTAACATTTTTATGTTTTAGATTTACAAGTGTCAGAAGAAGGGAACACCTTTATTCTACCCAGGGTTCCTTCAGATTACAATAAGTAAGGAATAAGTACATACTTAGGAAAAGTAGTATGGGAAGTAAGAACAAAGCAGTAGAGTATTCATGAGTTATGTACACCTGTAATTTACGATTGGAAGAGGAATAGAAAACAAAAATTTGGTACTCACGAATTTTTTGAGATTGTAAAGAGCTAAATCCAACATGGATTGAAAGTTTCAAGTTTTATAAGTGTGGTAAAATACACACGGTTATTAGTAGTAAAATAAGTTAGCTCGCAGAAGTTATTGGCTGTGGAAGTTGAAAACATAAAGTGATTGAACTGAAAAGTATTCTATGAGTACCCAAATTATTTCATGAACAGAGAAGTAGTTTAATAAATTACTTTAACCAGCTATTGTCTTCAGAGAAGAAGCTTTTGGGAAATCGATATAGCTGGAGAAGAGTATTGACTACACACAACATACAAGTTAACTGACTTGAGAGATGTGTGAGCCTTGCAACCCAATACCACACTCTCTCTTCTCATGTGAAAAGAGGGCAACGGCCTTGCTGCAGTGGATACACCAGTTCCCATCAGATCACCAAAGTTAAGCACTGTCAGGTGTGACCGGCACATTGATGGGTGACCATTGAGGCCGCCATGCACTGTTGCCATTTTTTGGGGTGCACTCAGCCTTGTGATGACAACTGAGGAGCTACTCAACCAGATAGTAGCAGCTCCGGTCAAAGAAAACCATCATAACAAACGCGAGAGTGGTGTGCTGACCACACGCCCCTCCTATCTGCATCCTCAGCTGAGGATGACGTGGCAGTTGGATGGTCCTGACGGGCCACTTGTGGCCTGACAACGGAGTGCATCTGTAAGTGATGTTGCATCCTAGATATTTAAAATGTTTTACTTGCTCGCAGATTTTGTTATTCAAGACTATTTTATATCTTACAGGTTGCCTGCCCTTAAATGCTATCACTTTGGTTTTTCTACTGACAGTGTTTGATTGTAGTCTGTGGCTTTCTGCAGGAACTTGTAGACTCCCATATGAAGGTCATTTTCTTTCTCTGTAATCAGAGTTAGGTCATTTGCAATAAAAAGTACATTTAGTCTGGTGTCACAGTCTAAAAGAACCCCATTCATGTTCGACATTTTCCATTTGCTGATAACTTCATCTATATGTAATTATGTATTGAAAAATGTTGGAGAAATACAGCACCCGTGTTGTACCCCTTTGTTTGTTTAATTGCCTTTTGTTATTATGGCCAGCCGGAGTGGCCAAGCGGTTAAAGGCGCTACAGTCTGGAACCGCACGACTGCTACGGTCGCAGGTTCGAATCCTGCCTCGGGCATGGATGTGTGTGATGTCCTTAGGTTAGTTAGGTTTAAGTAGTTCTTAGTTCTAGGGGACTAATGACCTTAGAAGTTAAGTCCCATAGTGCTCAGAGCCATTTGAACCATTTTTTTTGTTATTATGTTTTCCACATATATAACAATTTCAGTGTTTGAATATAATGTCTGCTTGTGTCTGTGTATGTGCGGATGGATATGTGTGTGTGTGCGAGTGTATACCTGTCCTTTTTCCCCCTAAGGTAAGTCTTTCCGCTCCCGGGATTGGAATGACTCCTTACCCTCTCCCTTAAAACCCACATCCTTTCGTCTTTCCCTCTCCTTCCCTCTTTCCTGACAAAGCAACCATTGGTTGCGAAAGCTAGAATTTTGTGTGTATGTATGTGTCTGTTTGTGTTTCTATCAACCTGCCAGCGCTTTCATATGGTAAGTCACATCATCTTTGTTTATAAATTTGAGTGTTTGTGTAGACTCCTAATAGTATTTATGAGGTGAGATGGATAACCTCATCCAGCTGTGGCATTCCATAGCATTTCTCTATTCACGTTATGGAATGCTTTCTCAGAATCCACAAAAGCAATATGGGTTTCCCTATCCCACTCTTGTCTCTTTTCTGTAACTTATTGCAGTGTAAAAACATTATCAGTTGTTGATCATCCCTTTCTAAAACTTGATTGTTCTTCAGCTATTAGCTTTTCTCTGATATTTTTAAATCTTACCTTCAGGATTTTGGCATACAGTTTACAGGTGGAATCCAGGAGGTTTATACATTGATAGTTACTACATATATTTTTATCACACTTTTTACTTTGGCTCATAGCCAGTCTTATGGTACCACCTCCTTTCTCCAACACTGATCAAATGTCTTAAATGTAGGAATAACCCTCCATATTTCCACGGTTCCATATTAACAAAGTCTAAACCACTGGCTTTCTTATTTTTGTAGCTTTTAGAGCTTCTCACAGTTCTCTCATATCAGTATTATCTAGACCTTTTGTGTCATTTAGTTCAGGTAACATCTGAGTTAAAGTATCATCATATCACAATGTTTTATGATGAGCTACCTATTCATTTTCTCCTATATTATTAACATACATATTCTTCTTGTCTGTTGAATCATTTCATTACTTTCTAAGTGATAGTTTATCTGCCATGTAAATTGTGCTCTGTATTGCTAATAAAACATTCCCATGATTCTGCGTGCACTTTTTGAGTTATATACTTCACATTATTTCTTCTCTTTTTATACTCATTATACTTTTTATTAGTGGGTTTATTTATGTAGGTATTGAAAGCTTCATGTTTTTCTTTAGTTACTGTTTCCATTTCTGGTGTCGAAATTTTTACTCCTCCATATTACCTATATTTCCTTCTCTTCCCCAGAACTCTTTAGCTATGTTTGATATGGCTGTTTTTAAGTTTTTAAATTCTTCTTCCAAGTCTTCTATCTTTTCCAGATTTGCTAATGTTTTTGTCATCCACTTTTGGTAGAGATCTCTTATGCTGCTGTCTTATAAAAGATAAACCTTAAGAACTTGTTCTTCCTTTTGATTGTTAATTGGTTTCTTTGGTTTTCTCCATTTTACATAGCTGTAACTTACTGACACCATTAAGAAGTGGTCTGATGCAATATCCACTGCTCTATAAACTCTGGTATATTTAACCTGTTCAGGATATCCTTATTCATTATTGTACTGGGTGAACATTAATAAAACTGCAGGGATGGATTCATGACTGGAAATGGAGGGAAAAAGGTAGGTCCTATGAACACATGTCCAGAAATGCATTGTTGCCACATTAGAAGGTGCTGATGTATAACAGTTCCTCTGACCATGTGCTGCATGCTCCTTGTGTGTTGCAGGTTGTGTGACTGACACAGCATACTGTAAGCATCAGAATGGTCTGGTACTCATGTCAGGAACAAGCCAAAATGGTTGTGTACAGTCCAGCAGATAGAAATGGTTGAGAGGCAGGATGGCTATACCAAAACAAGTACCCTCACATACACTAACCACATCACACAGCATGTTAAGCCATTTTTGGGTCATGTAATCAAACTGTGGCTTACACATGTTGGCAGGTCACTTGCCTGGAGCCTGTACTATGGTTTGTCTCAATTTACTATAGAACCCAGTCCTCCAAATCTGGTATATGCACAATCCATCGCCTCCCTGCGCATTCGTCTGTCTGAAAGGACCCGTGATCATGCAAATGCCCAAAAGAGCTTGTAATGTTGTGTAATGTAGTTGATGTCTGTTAAGGTACTTGTTTTAATATAGCTGTGCTGCCTGTCAACTGTTTCCACCTGCTTGACCATACACAAACACCATCTTGGCTTCTTTCTGACATGAATACCAGACCATTCTGGTGCTTACAATATGCTGTGTCAGTCACACAGCCTGCAACATGCAATGAACACACAGCACATGGTCAAAGGAACTGTTATTTGTAACTGCCATCTACTGTGGCAATGATGCATTTCTGGACATATGTTCAGAGGACCTTTTCTCCTCATTTCCATTATTTATATTTATCCTGTATAATCTGTAACAGATCTATATCCTCTTGCCGACCAGGTAAATTTGTGTATGTCTTTTTTCCTACACAATCTATTGGTAATTTTTAAATGATTAAAAGTAGCAAAATTTCTGAGAATTTTTCGTTTTCATTACATATGTTTTCTCCAAATGTGCCTCCTATTTTTGGAATTGATATACTTACAATTCTAGCACTGAGATCTCCCATAAGTGAAATCTGATTTTTGTTGTACCTGTTTATGATCATTTGTAATTGTTCATAAAAGCCCCAAATTCTGTACCATATTCATTTATGTGAGTTACAAGCTGTGGCTGCTAAAGCTCAGTGTTGGTACTTCTATTACCTGTCTCACCTATAGTGGGCCACTTTCCCGTTCAGAGCCACAATAAACATAGTTGCAGTACTCAATATAACTTCAGAAATAGGATGGATTACCATGATATGACATGGGCAAAAAATAGGAACATGAGAAATTAGTTTAATGAAGCTGGGAGAGGTGTCACCTCGAATGTTAGGGGAACTGCTTTTAAGGAATTTAAAATAAGCTAAACATTTGAAAGAATCGAAATAGATTTTGCATCAGTTACAGAAACAAAGAAGAAAATGTCTAGAAATAAATATGTAGACAACTATTTATGATCTACAGTGCAGTGAAGCAGGAACAAAGAGTAAGTAAAGGTGTTTCCATCTACATCCAAAGAAAATGGGAACATTAAAAACTGGACTGTGAATATGTAAATGAATGCATTGTACAAGATGGAATTAATGGTCCAAGAGGAATTCTATAAAAAATAACAACTTGTGCACCAGAAGAAGGAAAAACTGACAAAAGTGAATATACAAGAGAGAAAATCTACACATCCTTGGAGAAAGTAGGCAGCTTATTGAGTAGTCCATGGTGGAGGTTATTTAAAATCTATATTTGGTTGACACACAAATAGACTGCAAAGAACTCAATATCTGTTTGCCCTCATAAGATCCCTAGTCCTGCCACACAGTAGTATATGATAGGAGCAATAAAGCCATTTTATAGTTTATATCAGAGATGTAGAATATGTCACAAATTACTGTTTTTGACAATGACTACATCTTTGTGCTCCCACAAGGTTCAAGGTCAGGTGTACTCACTCTGGAATTAGTGTGTCACTGGCTTCTATGTTATGTGAATGTGTTGCGGTTGTACACCCTGATATTAATAAAGCATGTGCAACTGTATCCTGTGGTATTAGAGTTTCATTCAGAACACATCCTGCAAGGAAGGTCTACAGTGGTGACCCCAGAAAGTGCAGCTACTTTTGTCTACATTTCAGAAGTGTGCTCTGTAATACTGTGCTAATACCAACAATGAACATTTACAAGAATATCATTCTTTTGGACAAATTCTTCAAAACAGTAACTCCCATGTTGACCCGCAAGCATTTTTGCATCCTCTGATCAACACAAAATGGAAACAAAACATGAAAGTGGCATTCTGGTGCATTGGAAGGCCAACACACTAATGGTGTTCAGGTACATGAACAATACTTGTGACAACAGGACCTATTTGGTGACTTCAAATTCAACGAACACAGTGCTACAGTATGTCACTCAAACAACAAATTCTAGACTGTGTAATGGCAACTCATGTGTGCTGACCAGTTCATTTGTGCCAGTCATAGGCCAGTTGAATCCATTCATTGCACAATACAGAGCCCAGCCAGCTGGGCCTCTCAGGATGTGTTCCATTTTTCCACCAGTGTCAGAAACATGACACAAGCACTCACCTGCTGAGCTCAGACTGATTGTGCCATCACAGCACAAACAAAACTTCAGTGAAGTTCTGTTAAGCTATCGGCATTTCAACTAGAATACCTGGCCATGAGGTTTCAGATTGCCTAGTTCATAATTCAAAGCCATGGTATTGCTAACTATTCTCATGTTATTAGAAACATCATCCACACACCACCAACTACAGGAAAACTTGATACTGCAAAGACAGAACTACTACAGTGCCTTGCCAAAACACCTGAACAACAGCTGGATCAGGTCATTTATGAACACTGGTAGCACATCACCTTTGTAGGAATGGCGGCATCCATAAGAGGCTGTTTGTCCCACTATTATGCCAGACAGCACACTTTGGTCCATCTGGTTGCTCAAACTACCTCCTCTAAGTTAGTCTGACTGTTATTCCAAAGGAGCGTTATTCAACAGAGATTAAATTATGTTTAGCAGAGAGTATTTGTTATTCCACAGCCATGACAGAGATCAAACATGTGGTACAACAATGCACTCAGCTTCAAATCAATCACAATATTGGCACAACAACACACCCAGTTTCAAATCAACTGCTATATTGGGACCACAGCAACTGTGCAGTGATGCAAATGTGTTCATAGACACCCAACAGTGCCCAACTAGGGTCCGCTGACTTGGCAGCCAGGTGCAGTAACCATTCCCACAGCAAACAACATACCGTGCACTAGTGTAAGGGCATGATCACGCTTGTGCTGGTTTCATGCTTGCTTTGATGAGAAAGCACACAACTGCTCACAATTGTACATCCACCCAAACTCAAGAAGTGACCCATAATAGGTGCTACGCATCAGAACAAACAGTGTTTTTGTCTAACAAATGGGACATGCAGCGGCTATGCCTACGGGAGTGGATGCAAGACTATATGTACTGGACTATTTCCTGTTGACACTGGACCTGCAGCGAGCAGTGCACCTGGATGGTTAGCTACATCAACGGGTGAGACATTGGACACACAACTGCATACCACCCACAACAACACCGTTCGGCAGTGGGAGACAGTTGAGCAGACTGTGGACCTCACTTTGCGATTTGTTGTCACCATGTGTAAACCAATGTTGAAGGCAGACTTCCTTTTCGGCTTCCATCTCTTGCCTGATTTAGCAGAGCATTAGGTTTTCTTCAACACGCTAGTACGGTGGAGTCAATTCTTTGTGACATTGGCACTTCACTACTCCCTCCCCTCCCTGGAATGTAATCCAGACAACCCCCCCTCCCCCCTCCACTTTGGGGTAGTCACTACTGACAAGCCCCAGAATGCAACCTAAAAGTAGTGACCAAGAAGTATGAAGAGAATAAGCAGGAAAGGGTAACAATACCCACAGAAAACTCAGACTTGCAAGATAAATTATGTTTGTTAGGAAGGGAGCTGGACAACAAGTGAGATTACCCCACATGAATACAATAAGAGCAATGGCAGTGGCAACAGTGACAACAAGGGAAAACATGTACTGACTAACCACCAAGCACTGCACTGGATTCACAGGAGAGTATGATGAACAACTTTCACAGTATGCATGCTATCCCCTCATGTGCTCACCATGTGCACCACATGCAGTGGGTGCAAACAGTACAGTGAGAAATGAAACATGACACAATACACTGGATAAATACCATGCTGTGACCACCAATAAAGCATGGCACCTGGCACCTGATAGACTGCACAGCCAAAGATGTTACAAGCGGACTATTATGAGCAGATATACTCAGACCATCAGAGAGTTCATTGGCTTCTCCCATTCACTTGGAACCCAAAAAAGCCAGATCGTGCAGACCATGGGGTGCCTACCATTCCTTGAACATGTGAATGATATCTACGGGGTGCCTACCATTCCTTGAACATGTGCATGATACCTGATTGGTACCCCATTCCAAACATCCAGCAGTTTATGCATGCTTTGGCTGGTGTTACTATTATTTGTGTCCACAGACTGCAAAACAGTGCGTCTACAGATCCCTATGGCAAGTGATGATGTACCAAAAACTGCAGTAATAACACTGTTTGGATTGTATGATTTTTGTTTCTGCCATATGGCTTAAAAATACTTCCCAAACATGGCAGTATTTTATTGAAAAAATACTGTTACAATTCCCTTTCTGTTTCTCATATTTAGATGACATTTTGGTTTTTTCACCATCACAACAAGAACACAAGGAGCACCACTGAAACATTTTGAAAACAGTCATACAGTACATAGTGATAAACAACGAGAAATGCCAATTTAGACAAACAGAAGTTACTGGCTAGTCTGTCATCCAGTGCAGTGTTTGACCTATGACAGAACAGTCTGAACCAATACAATTACTTCCTTGACTGAGCAATTATCAGGAACTATATAGGTTTCTTGGAACAATAAAGTGGCAGTGATATGAGTCGTGCTTTCAGATGGGTAAAAGCAAACAAACATGGCAAAAAATCTCTGAAATGGATGAAGAAAATGCAACAGGCATTTGACAACATCAAACTCTACCTGCCAACAGCCTACCCAGGCTATCCACTTGGCTACTACAGCTAATGCTTCACATGGCAACTGGGCAATTCTCCAAAATTTGTCTGTGGGGAACAGCAACCACTGTGCATCTTTTCCCCCAAAAGCTTACTCTTTCACAATGCAAATGGTCTGCCTTCAACTGCAAGCCCTTAGCCATGTATGAGGTAGTGCAGCACTTAAAAGTGTTTGTAGAATCCAGGCCATTCACAATTAATATGATAATAGACCACTTGCAGAAATTACACGTAATGGGGTAAAGACTGCCCTCTAAGATGTTTCCACCACCTTGACTATGTTGGCCAGTACACCACCGATGTCCCACATATCTAGGGTGCTGACAACATATTGACAGACTACCTGTTGTTGTAACTATGCTACCTGTAAACATTAATTATGAAGATCTCACCTTGGCACAAGAACAAGATCCACAATTCTGACAAATATTGAACAATTTGTCAGGAGGTAGAATCTGCTTGTTCGTTCCACTTCCAATGCTGAAACATTTCTCTGACAGCCTCCACCACCTGTCGAAGAAGTTGATAGATGTTTTCTGTCAAGTGAAAGCATATGTGTCACATTAGAATACTATTACCACTGCTTCATGGATGTCCCAAGATCTTTGAACACAAGGCCCTGGTGAATTATGCATTTGTCATGCTGTGCGATGACACTATATGGGAATCCCTCCAGTCACCACACTCTGGCCTCCACAAGGTTCTGCAGAGAGGAGACAACACCTTCAACATAGTTCTCCATGAAAATATCTGCAAGTCTCAGTGCACAGACTCAAATTTGCCTGAGTGCTACTACATGATGCTCAGGACACCCTCACTGCATGATCAGCTACCGACATGATTTTGGACCACTCATAACGTTCCAAATGTTACCTGTAAATATTTAATCAGACTGACTGAGTCAGGTAATAAGTTGATAATACTACTCCGTACAAAAAATAGCTGAAATTTTCTTCTTTCTACTCATACACATTACTTAACATTTACTCACATAATAAGGCAAGTTTCCACCTTTTAAACAAAGTTGATGTTTCATGACTGCTGTTCTGGGATTCCCACTTTTACTCATGAGCACTTGCAGTCCAGGGTAATGTGAATAGTTGCATTACCCATGATCAAAAATTTTTTGAGACAGCCAGATATTTGGGTGATACTCTGTGTAAGCACGCCTGAAATAACAGTTGATATTATGGTCTTGTGTGCAGGCAGTCATGTGAAGCTCTGACCATTTGCCATTTTTGATTAAAATTTCAGTTTGATTATTAATAATTTTAATTCAAGTAATTTGTAGCATGACCATCCGGTTAGCCGTGCGGTCTAATGCACGGCTTTGCGAATTGGGAAGGAGTGCCTGGTCTCCTGCATGAATCTGTCCGGCGGACTAGTGTCAAGGTCCGGTAAGCCGGCAAGTCTGTGGATGGTTTTTAGGTGGTTTCCATCTGCCTCAGTGAATGCAGGCTGGTTCCCCTTATTCCACCTCAGCTACACTATGTCGGTGATCGCTGTGCAAACAAGTTTTCCATGTACACATACACCACCTTTACTCTACCATGGAACCATAGGGTTACACTCGTCTGGTGTGAGACGTTCGCTGGGGGGTCCACCAGGGGCTGAACTGCACAATAACCCTGAAAAAGTGGTTCGATGTGGGGTGGCAGAGGGATGAAGTTGACTGTGGTAGTCATCGTGGGGTTGTGGGACCACTGCGGTTGCGGTGGGGACAGAGCCTCTCCGTCATTTCTAGGCCCCCGGTTAACTTACAATACAATTTGTAGCATGAGAGTGGTCAACATCCAATAATTCAGAATGAGCAAAATAACTACATTACAGTTTATTTGACAATTATTTCAACTCCAAACAGTTCCAGCATGCACTTGCCTTCATTACTGTTGTTGCAATTCATTTTCATTAGTTTCATGTCATTTTCTGTTGTTCCCCATGATAACGGCAAAAATTTAATTGAAACCCCATAGAGGACCATTATCATTTCTTATTGTTCACAAGCAATTGTTAACTTCACCCATCTGAGCCACTATAATAAGAACATTGCTTCTTTAACAGTTCAGTGTCACAATCTCTTCTTCTTTTACTAATTAATGTTCTTTCTTTTTCATATTTTCCCCACTCGACTCATCATCTACATTAATTTCAGGTGCATGACAGAGGGTGCATCCCATTTACTAGCTATTAAGATTTCTTCCTGTTCCATTCACATATGGAGTGCAGGAAGAGTGATTGTTTGAATGCCTCAGTGCATACAGTAATTATTTTAATCTTATCCTCAGACATGTAGCAGCACCACTGTTCTAACTCTGACCAACTCTTAATTCTGATTTACTTTACACAACTCTAAAAATTCATTGCCTATAAAAAACCAGACACACTTGCCTGAATAACTCTGCCTTGTCAACACTACAATGCGCAATGAATGTTTCCTGGCTACCAGAGAACTTGACCCTGGTAGATGTGATACATGTTGAATGTCTTTTGAAAATGTAGTAATATGGGATCTTACTGTTTACTGCATCTACTTGTGGCGTATTACATGTGGTTAAAGTATTTTGCTATATTGAAGATCACAATAATTCTAGACAAATGGACATTAATGGTATTAGTGCATAATTTGGGTCAGCTGTAGTTTTATTCTACTTAAATATGAATTACTTGTGCATTGTTTTGGACTGTCTGCCTTGAGAGAGAGCCACAACAAATCTACTCAAAAAATGGAGGCTGGTTCTCATTTTAAAACTCATCAGAACTTCTGCCATGGTGTGAGACAATACACTGCTTGGCATTAAAATTGCAACAAAAAGAAAAACAGTAGCTAATGAAATTTTACTTATTGTCCATATACAGTATAGTAGCAAGAACACTACATATTTTCAGTGGCTGGGAGACATGGAGAATATTCTGGCCAGGGTGACAAAAGTCAAACATCCTCAGCTACCTCTACATCTATACTCTGCAAACCACTTTGAGGTGCATGACAGAGGGTACATCCCATTGTACCGAGTATTAAGGTTTCTTCCCATTCCATTCACGAATGGAGTGTGGGTAGAATGATTGTTTCAATGCCTCTGTGCATACAGTAATTATTCTAATCTTATCTTCATGGTCCCAATGTGAGTGATTCAATTCAATTCAATTCAATTCAATTTATTAGTGTCCTTGTAGTACATCATCGAAATGACATAGGACTTGTCAATAAACATTACAATTTAAAATACATATACATGAAAATTTGTAATTGAATTTACTTGTCACTTAGACATTACAATTTTAATAGAACTTTTAGAACATTAACATAAAAATATACAAGTAGAATAACAACATAAAAAAAAAAGTTAGTGATTCTCACATCAAAGATTATTTACATTCTTACATTAACACTGTTTCACGCTTTCATAGAAACAGCAAGTATTTAAATGTGAGCAGTTACACATATTTATTATGTCAGGGAAATATTAACTGCGCTTTTATTGTCAACGATTCATAAACTCTTCAATACTGTAAAAAATATTGCTCAATAACATGTTTTTTAATTCTCTTTTAAATATGTACAGTTTTGGTATTATTTTTAGTTCTTTGGGGAGAGCACTGTAGAGGATTTTGGGTTGGTATAGTACACTTTTGTGATACATAGCTGTTTTATGAATTTCTCTGTGGAAATCATTCCTATTCCTTGTTTCGTAATTGTGAAATTCTCTGTTTAATGTAGAAAATTCCTTGTGTTCTTTTAAGAAGCATATGCTTTCATATATGTATAAAGATGGTAGTGTCATGATTTTTAATTCTTTGAAAGCTTGCCTACAAGAGTCTCTATATCCTATATCTTTTATTATTCTGACTGCCTTCTTTTGTAGTCTAAATGAGTGTTTTGTTAGACTGATGTTCCCCCAAAACTGTACGCCATATCTTAATAAACTGTGCATGAATGAGAAATAAACACATAATACTGTTTTAATATTACATGAGCTTTTAAGCATTCTAAGTATATAACATGTTTGACTTAATTTTTTGTTCAATGATATTACATGCTTTTCCCATCTTAAGTGTTCATCAAACCATACTCTCAAGAATTTAGTGTATGATGCTTGTTCAACCTTACACTTACCCAGTTATACTGTAAGGTTAGTTTTTATTTTATTTGTAATATGTCTGAAGTTGATCCACGTTGTTTTTTTGGCATTCACAATGAGTCTGTTTTCATTAAACCATCTGTCTGCTTCGTCTGTTGCTAATGTGACTTTTTCCTGTAAGTCAGCTTCACTATTTGCTTTAACAAACAAACTTGTATCATCAGCAAACAGTACTGCCTCTGCTTCAGATAGTTGACTCGGTAGGTCATTGATAAATATTAAAAACAGTAATGGCCCTAATACAGATCCCTGGGGTACTCCATACAAAACTCTCTCGAATCTTGATGAATATGTCCTATCTGCCTGGCTTATCTCCACCTTCTGATACCTGTCTGACAGATATGATTCAAACCATTTGTGGGCAACTCCACGTATCCCATAGGCATATAACTTCCTAAGCAGTAACTTATGGTCGATGACATCAAAGGCCTTTGATAAGTCTAAAAACAATCCACAATTTAATTCCTTTCTGTTTATGGAATTTAGAACAAGTTGCAAAAAATTGAAGATAGCTGTTTCAGTTGATTTATTTTTACGGAAACCATTTTGCGCATTAACCAATATTCTATTCTTAATAAGAAATTTGTATAGTCTCTGATACATTATCCTTTCTATTATTTTTGAGAAACCTGACAACATTGATAAAGGCCTAAAGTTACTAACATAGTATTTATCACCATTCTTGTAAAGTGGCTTTATAGTAGACATTTTAAGTTTTGATGGAAACACCCCTGTCTTAAAAGATTCATTTATAATTTCAGTGAGATGTGAGGCTATGTTTCTTGCACTTTGCTTAATGACTTTGTCAGGAATCCCATCACACCCACATGACATTTTATTTTTTAACTTATTTATAACATTTAGTACCTCTGAATCAGTTACTGGATAAAGGAACATTGTCATGTCATTCATGGGGATTTTTACCTTGCTATTGGAATTGCATTTAGTTTTAATTAAATTTATGGCTATATTTGTGAAATGTTCATTAAATATGTTGGCAATCTGAAGTGGGTCCTTAACAGTTTTACCCCCACTTTTAATGACAAAGCTGTTATCTTTTCTTTTGTGTCTACCGATATTTTTATTTATTACCTCCCAAGTTGACTTCATTTTGTTGTTACCTTTCTCAATATAGGTATCATTATCAAGCTTCTTAGCTGCAATTATTACTTTCTTGTACAGGCTTCTATAACATTTCACATGTGCTTTCAGTACTACATTCTTCCTGGCTGATTTATTTAACTTTCTGAGAGTGTCTGATGACTTTCTAATCCCCTGTGTAACCCATGTTTTAGTTTTATGTTTAGTTTTGACTCTTTTTATAGGAAAGGCAACATCGAAGCAATGTTTGTAGCTTTCAAGGAATGAGTCAAACTTTCTGTTGACATCACCACTTGATTCACTACCCCAGTTGTTATTTTCCAGAATGTAATTAAAAATTCTTACGCTGTCATCGTTTATAAATCTCCTTTCTCTGTAATTGTTATTGATAACAGGGTCCTTGTAAGATGTGTCATTTAAACTCAATTTGATACCCTTGTGATCCGAGAAACCAGTGTCAATTACTTCAGTGTTATATTCACACTTGTCCTTGTTTATAAATACTTGATCTATTATAGTTTCAGACATATTTCCGCATCTGGTAACTTCATTTACAGTTGCCATCATATTATGACACAAAAACAGATTGCACAGTTGCTGTTGTTTACTACAATCATTCTTAAAGTTAACATTAAAATCACCAAGAACAATTACATTATGTTTAAGTTCATTCAGCAGTCCCTCAAGGTTTTCCATAAAAATGGCAAAGTTGCCCAGTGGTGATCGGTACAAACACACAATAGTAATTTTTAATTTGGTTAGCTCACATATACTGTATTCAAAATCTTTTTCTATGCATTTTAGTTTACATTAAATTTCTTTTGATTCTACCCCTGTCCTAACATAAATACATGTCCCACCCCCTTTATGGTTGATTCTACAAAATTTGCTAATCATTTCAAAATTTGGAATAATTATGCTAGACGCTTGCATTTCTTTTACCCAGTGCTCACTTATCCATAGTATGTTAATGTCTTTTAGATAGTCAGTTAATAGAACTTCTGTTTCAGCTAATTTACTTTCTAGTCCTTGCACATTTTGGTATATGACACTGTAAAGATTCTGCCTTTTCTTCTTCTTCAAATTGCGAAGGTCCCATAAAAAATAGTCACTACGCACAGCAGGGGATTGTATTAAATTCCTAGAGTCATTATTTAGAGCCAGTTCTTGAAACTTTGTTAATAGACTTTCGCAGTGTGTAAATTGTGGTTGTGTTAATTACCAGAATAAACTCAACATAAACGTTAAAAAGTGCTTAACATGTAAAAAATTTGATGTATATCGTGATGATATGTGCATCGCGTGTTTTATTATTAAAAAAGTTTCGGAAGGAAGATTTGGGGTGCCCCAAAATTGCAAAAATGAAATCGCACATGAAGCTAGTACCTCGTCTGACGAATCGCGAGAGCAAATACAAAGACTTTGCTACTGCAAATCGCTGGCCGTGAAGGGCATAACGTGCATAAACTGTAAAACTGTATATCATTTTGCATGTGTAAAGGCAGATCCAAGACGAAAACTATGGAGTTGCAGAAGGTGTAATGAATATGGCCTAGACAAAGCACTACAGAAGAGTGACTGCAAAGCCGAAATTATTGCTATGCTGTTAAAAGAGGTACACGCCCTGAAATGCAAATATACCAATAACAATCAATGTGAGTATAAAACAAACAGTGATCTTGTAATTGATAATGATATTAGAACCAGCGGTAACAAATATGATACCAACTGAAAAAAATGCGGGAAAACCGCTAAAAGTGGTATAGCATGTGTAAAATGTGAAACAAAATTCCACTTTCGATGCGCAAAGGTGGACAGCGCATTGAAAGGAAATGAGAAGTTTACAAAAACGTGGAAGTGTAATACGCGTAGGCCTACCGATATACTAAGGAGGGCCGCAAATATCCCGCTAACAAACAGATTTGAAGTGCTCGATGCAGACACTAACGATGATGCTCTTGAAGCTCATAAAGAACATTTTCAATCATCGAATGCTGCAGTAACTCTTCCTGGAAGCACTACCACTTCTGAACTTCAACAAGGAGATCTTCAAGTTCCGTGTGATGCTGCTGTTCCTGTCCCGAAAACCATCTGTCAACATAAATCGCATTATGGTATTACGAGGAAGCTTGTGATTGTTGCCGATAGTCACGGTCGAGAGATTGCTTCTCGTATTAATGAAACTGCTGAAACTGTGAAGGCAACAGGATTTGTCAAGCCTGAAGCATCTCTCTCTCAAATATGTGTGTATATACATTGAGAAGAAATCGGTAAGGTGTCATCCAAGGATTTCATTGTACTACTCGGCGGCTCTAATGACGTATACTGCAATGAAACATCAGTAGCCTGCCAAGAACTAAAGAAGTGCTTGTGTTATCTAGAACACACAAATGTAATATATGTAAACATTTCACAGAGGTATGACTTACACAGTCGTCTTGTGTGAACAGAGAGATCAAACTTGCAAATGAACAGCTCCCAAACGTATGTAAACAGTTTAAAAATGTAAATGTTCTAGATGTAAGTGGTGTTGGTCGAAGATTCCATACCTCACATGGGATTCATTTGAACAGTCTTGGGAAAAGATTCTTAGCACAAAAAATAATTGAAAGAAGCACAGGCAACAGTTTTACTACAAATTCAACAGTAATGACAAAATTTGTTTCAAAGGCAACCACAGAAAAGAAAAATAGTGATTTTTTTCCCCACAGCAACACATTCCAGTAATAGTCAACACTCAAATAAGATCTTTTTCAGGCTAAAGAACAGAAGAGAGCACGGTATAAACGTTGTACCTTTTGATAATTTAACTTGTGTGAAAAAAAACATTAAGGAACCAGTTAATAATACAATTGATAAGCTATATTGTTTAGAAATATTTCATCAGAATATAAGAAGTCTTTTGAATAAAAAAGAAGAGCTGCTGCTTTCACTGCAAGAAACAGCTGACACAGACGGAATTATTCCTGATGTGCTCTGCTTAACTGAACATCACTTGGAAGCCACAGAAATTAATCAGTTACATTTAAATAGTTATAAAACTGATTCTTCCTACTGTCGGAGCAACTTTAGACAAGGCGGAGTGGCAATTTACACACACAATACTATTAGGTCACAAGTTAAAGATGTATCTAAATACTGTATTGAACAGCACTTTGAACATTGTGCAGTCAAATTAGAGCTTGAAACACAGTTCCTGATCATAGTAACAGTTTACAGGTCACCTATGGGAGGCCTTCAAAAATTTCTCTCTCAGCTGGAAACAGTTCTTACTAAACTTTATAGAAACAATAGTAATGTCATCGTATGTGGTGACTTTAACATAAACTTACAAAAAATAACAACCAGAAACTATTAGAATCACTACTGTTAACCTTCAATCTCCTCCCCATGATCTCATTCCCAACAAGAGTATATGGGCACAGCAAGACCCTGGTTGATAATTTGTTCCTAGATCCCACAAATTACAATGAAGTGATGACACGGGCAGTAACAAATGGTCTGTCTGATCACGACGGTCAAATGACAACCCTAAAACTTGTGAGCAGAAAAACAACACATGGCCATTGTAACCAAGTTAAACATATTAGATCAATAAATGCTGAATCTACTTGCTTGTTCAGAAATAGTTTAGCCATGAACAATGGGAGGAAGTATACCAGGCTGACACAATGAATGAGAAGTTCAACTCATTCCTGAACTTATTCCTTAAACATCAAAACTTCTTTCCCCCAAAGACAGATTAAAATCAAACCAACCTGTAATAAAAGGAAAGAGTGGCTAACTACTGGCATAAAAATATCAAGTAACAAAAAGAGAGATCTGTATGTACAACAGAGGACTGGTACAGACCCAGCAGTAAAGTTACATTACAAGAAATACTGTAAAATTCTAACAAGTGTAATCAAGAAGGCCAAACAGTTGCACTATGCACAAAAAATTATCAATTCAAACAATAAAATAAAAACCATATGGCACATCATAAAAAGTGAGACAAATAGGAACGTAAAACCTGACAATAATAAACACAAAGTTGCAGCCTCAGATTTCAAAAATTTTTTTCTCTCTGTAGCTGAAAAAACAGTGAACCATAATAAACAGGCTCACACAGAAGCTATTGAACTACTTAACCACATGCAAATAACATCTAAAGTAGGACTTCATTTCAGAAGTACAACCCCTAAAGAAATTGAAAAAACCGTAAAATTACTCAAAAACTGAGATTCCTGTGGATACGATGGCATATCAAGTAGGATTTTAAAATCGTGTGCAGACTTAATCAGTTATATATTGTGCTATTTGTGTAACCAGTCAATGGAAACTGGTTTGTTCCCAGATAGATTAGAATATGCAGTAGTGATGCCATCCACAAAAGTGGAGCAAGGGATGAACTATCCAACTATCGGCCCATCTCCCTGCTGTCAGTATTCTCAAAGGTATTTGAGAGAATAGTGTATGATAGGATTTATAGTCACACTAAACAATATGGCTTACTGGCTCCTACATAGTTCGGCTTTCATAAGGACTCCTCCACAGACAGAGCTTTATTTAACCTAACAGATGAAATTTTAGGTGAACTAAATTACAAAAGGTATCCAATGGGGATATTTTGTGACCTTGCCAAGGCATTTGATTGTGTAGATCACAACACACTATTAAAAAAGCTTCCACATTATGGCATTAAAGACAAATCTTTGACTTGGTTAGAGTTATATTTACAGAACAGGAAGCAAAGGGGGGCAGGAACAGCATTAACATCAGACTGGGGAAATATAAAGTATGGAGTACCACAAGGCTCAATTCTTGGGCCATTAATTTTCCTGATCTACATTAATGATCTACCAATCACAATTAACAACAGAGCAAAAATAGTAATGTTTGCCGACGATACAAGTATCCTCATAAAAGGACCGAACTCCACAATGCAGGATACAGCCATGACAGTCTCTACTCAAGTACACAAATGGTTCACTGCGAATAGCCTAATCTTAAATATTTCAAAAACCAATATGATACAGTTTCTGACAAAAAAAAAAAAAAAAAAAAAAAAAAAAAAAAAAAAAAAAAAAACTACTGAAATACATGTTAACAATCACAAAAGTAATGAAACCACACATACAAAATTCCTAGGTATCCAGATATACATGTTAACAATCATAAAATTAATGAAACCACACATACAAAATTCCTAGGTATCCAGATAGACAGTCACCTAAGATGGAAAGAACAAATTGATCAACTGGTCAAGAAACTTAGCTTATCGTGCTTTGCACTAAGCGATCTCCATCAGTTAGTAGACAGAGAAATAATGTTGTCATATTTTGCATATTTCCATTCTGTTCTCTCCTATGGCATAATCTGGGGAAATGCTGCTGGTCTTGAGAAAGTCTTCAGAATACAAAAACGAGCAGTGAAGCTAATATGTGAGGTCCCTAATGGGACATCTTGCAGAGGTCTCTTCAAATCTCTCAGGATACTTACCATCACAGGTCAGTATATATACTCACTGATGTTATTTGTAGCCAACAACAGGGAACTGTTTCAGAAAAATTGTGACATCCACAACCATGACACAAGACAGGTGAAAAATTTTCATAAAGGCTCTGCAACTCTCACTAAAGTACATAGGGGAGTTACTGAGTCAGGTATAAAGGTATTCAATAAGTTCCCCATCAATATAAAAACGGAAATAAATAATGTAAAGGTTTTCAAAAGGAAACTAAAATTATTCCTCATCGAACAAACTTTCTATAAAATGAATGAATACTTAGATTTATGATGTACAAGAGTTGTGGAAACTGCCTAAGAAAAGCACTCCCTTAAAGATAATGTGTGATGCTGTTACTCGTAGTTTAACTGAAATTGTGGTGATAAAATGTAAATTTATTTGTTTCATTATGAGAAAATGTGTACTCCCATGTATCCCACTCTCTTGAGCATTCACTTAAACCTCTTCTTAAGGAATGCAGCTAAAACTTGTGTTCATTCAAACCATGACCATGAAGAAAATTTACTTCCTTATATATGTCAGTAGCATAAAAATATGCACTGTCACTTGTTCTAATATTTTAAACAATCACTTAAACTGTTTTTGGCATAATGCAGGCTTCAATACTGCATTCAAGTAATTGTTCTTGTAAAATAAACCAATGTCTGTGCAATGTGATGTATAAATGTTAATGTACTTCTGTAATTGCATCAATTGACTTGTCCTATATTACTTGTACACTGGCTGTATAATATGTAATCAACAGGACCAAATAAATAAATAAAATAAAAATAAAAGACACTTTACATCCATCTTCAAAACCTCCCAGTTCATTTCCTTCAGTATCTCTGTAACACTCTCCCATGGATCAAACAAACCTGTGACTACTCAAGTTGCCCTTCTCTGTATATGTTCAATGTCTCCTGTTAGTCCTATTTGGTATGGGTCCCACACACTTGAGCAGTATTCTAGAACCATTCACATGAGTGATTCGTAAGCAATCTCCTTTGTAGACTGATTGGACTTCCCCTGTATTTGACCAATAAACTGAAGTCTACAACCTGCTTTACCTATAACTGAGCCTGTGTTATCATTCTATTTCATATCCCTTCAAAGTGTTACACCAAGATATTTGTATGAGTTGTCCAATTCCATCAACGACTCATTGATAGTATAGTCATAGGATACTATGTTTTTTTTTTTTCATTTTGTGAAATGCACAATTTGACATTTCTGAACATTTAAAGGAAGTTGCCAATCTTTGCACCACTTTGAAATCTTATGAAGATCAGATTGCATATTCATGCAGCTTCTTTCAGACAGTACTTCATCATAGACAATGGCATCATCTGCAAAAAGTCAAAGGTTACTGTTCATATTGTCTGCAAGGTCATTGATGTACACTTCTCAGGGTACACCTGAAGTTACTTCTACATCTGACAGTGACTCTCCATTCAACATAACATGCTGCATCCTCCCTATCAAAAAGCCTCAGTTCAGTCACAAATTTCATTTCATATTCCATATGATCTTACTTTTGACAATAACATAGGTGTGGTACTGTGTCAAATGCTTTTTGGAAATCAAGAAAAATAACATCTACCTGACTGCCTTGATCTAAAGCTTTCAGTAAGTAGTTTGAGAAATGTGTGACTTGCATTTCACATTATTGATGTTTTCAGAATTCGTGCTAGTTGGCATTGAGTAGGTCATTCTATTCCAGATATCTCATTATTCTTTGAGGCCAGGATATATTCTAGATTATGCAACAAATCGATGTCAAAGATGTTGGACAGCAGTTTTGTGGATCACTTCTACTACCCTTCTTGCACATGGGTGTGACCTGTGCTTTTTATCCAAGAACTGGGCACAGTTTTTTGTTCCAGTGGTCTACAATAGATTATAGTGAGAAGAGGGGCTAACTCAGCTGGAAATTCAGTATAGAATCTAATAGGTATTCCATTGAGCCTTGGAGCTAGGTCTGGAGAGCACAGGAAACGTACAGTATTACATTATTTGAAAGATAATGTCACAGAGACCTTGAAGTAGGAAACAGCAACTGGGCTTACCACATCAGTGGTGTAACAGCAGCTATTCAAATTACTGACTATGTGAACTCGATATGATCACGTTGTGTATCCAATAGCACCCCTTACCATCATGCCAGGTGCTGGGATATATGATGATGACAGGTGCATTCTAACAACATTCCTTCTCCTCAGAACCTTCACACTTGGATATAACCATCATGATGCTGTACACAGAACTGGGACCCATCTGAAAAGACAACATGGTGACACTGTAGTCTTCATTGTTGTCATTGGGCGCACCACTGTTAGCATGCCTCTCTCTCTGCTGCTGCATCAGGGGAAGTTGCCATACAGATGTCATGACACTATCTGTGCAGATACATATCTTGCTGCTAACAAGTCCTTTTCCTGACTCAGGGTACATGACACAACTTCATAATCCTTCACAGTCTAATGAACAATTAATTTATTTTTATTTATTTATTTATTGTTCCATGGGACCAAAATAAGAAGAAGTCTCCATGGTCATGGAACGAGACAATACATGAAATTGTAACATGATAGTAGAAACAGATAAAATGAAGTACAAGAAACGTATTCAGGCAACAATTTGTAAGTTTAAATAAAGAAAATCAACAATGTAACACTGAAATTTGCTTAATTTTTCAGCTCTTCCAGGAGCTCCTCGACAGAACAGAAGGAGTGAGCCATGACGAAACTCTTCAGCTTAGACTTAAAAGCGTTTGGGCTACTGCTAAGATTTTTGAGTTCTTGTGGTAGCGTATTGAAAATGGATGCAGCAGAATAGTGCACTCCTTTCTGCACAAGAGTCAAGGAAGTGCATTCCACATGAAGATTTGATTTCTGCCTAGTATTAACTGAGTGAAAGCTGCTAACTCTTGGGAATAAGCTAATATTGCTAACAACAAACGACATTAAAGAAAATATATACTGTGAGGGCAATGTCAGAATTCCCAGACTATTGAATAGGGTTCGACAAGAGGTTCTTGAAATTACGTCACATATAGCTCGAACAGCCCATTTTTGAGCCAAAAATACCCTTTTTGAATCAGAAGAATTACCCCAAAAAATAATACCATATGACATAAGCGTATGAAAATATGCGAAGTAGACTACTTTTCATGTTGAACTGTCACTTATTTCAGATACTGTTCTACTGGTAAATAAAACAGCATTTAGTTTCTGAACAAGATCCTGAACATGGGCTTTCCACAACAGCTTACTATCTATCCGAACACATAGGAACTTGAACTGTTCCGTCTCGCTTATAATATGCCCATTCTGTCTGATCAAAATATCAGTTCTTGTTGAATTGTGAGTTAGAAACTGTAAAAACTGAGTCTTACTGTGATTTAGCATCAAATTATTTTCCACAAGCCACAAACTTATTTCATGAACTACATTATTTGATAATGTTTCAATATTACACACAAGATCCTTCACTACCAATCTGGTGTCATCAGCAAACAGAAATATTTTTGAATCACCTGTAATACTAGAAGGCATATAATTTATATAAATAAGAAACAGCAGTGGCCCCAGCACCGACCCTTGGGGAACGCCCCACTTAACAGTGCCCCATTGGGACTGAACATCACTACCACTCTCAATACTGCGGAGAATTACCTTCTGCTTTCTGTTCTTAAAGTAAACTACTCCCCTTACTCCATAATGGTCCAACTTCTGCAGTAATATTTTGTGGTCAACACAGTCAAAAGCCTTCGTTGAATCAAAGAAAACACCTAGCGTTCGCAACCTTTTATTTAATCAGTCCAAAACCTCACAGAGAAAAGAAAATATAGCATTTTTAGTTGTTAAACCATTTCTAAAACCAAACTGTGCATTTGACAGTAAATTATGTGAATTTAAATGCTCCAGTAACCTTGTATATACAACCTTCTCGATAACTTTAGCAAACACCGATGGCATAGAAATAGGTCTATAATTGTCAACATTATCCCTGTCTCCATTTTTATAAAGTGGCTTCATTACCGAGTACTTTAATCGGTCAGGAAACCGACCACTCCTAAAGGAAAAGTTACAGATATGGCTAAGTACTGGGCTAACATACATAGAACAATACTTCAGCATTCTGATAGATACCCCGTCATATCCATGAGAGTTCTTGGTCTTTAGTGATTTAATTATTAACTCAATCTCCCTCTTGTCAGTATCATGGAGGAGCAGTTCAGGTAACAGTCTCGGAACACTTTTTTCTACAAGCTCTATATGATTCCCTGTTGGGACTAGGTTTCTATTTAGTTCACCTGCTATATTCAGAAAGTGATTATTAAATACTGTACATATATGCGACTTATCAGTAACACGGACATTCCCACCACGTACTGATTCTATATCCTCGACCTGTATCTGCAGACCAGCCACTTCCTTTACGACTGACCATATGGTTTTAATTTTATCCTGAGACTTAGCTATTCTATCTGCATACCACATACTTTTTGCCTTCCTAATAACTTTTTTAAGCACCTTACAGTACTATTTGTAATGGGCTGATGCATGTAGATTGTGACTGTTTCTAACGTTTTGATATAACTGCCACTTTGTTCTACAGGATATTCTTATCCCTCTAGTCAGCCACCCAGGCTGCCTGTTTGTGCTAGTACCCTGTTTTGAACGTTCTAACGGAAAGCAACTTTCAAAGAGCACGAGAAAAGTCTTGAGAAAAGCATTATATTTATCGTCTACTGTATCAGCGCTATAAACATCTTGCCACTCTTGTTCCTTGATAAGGTTTACAAAGGTCTCTACAGCAACTGGATCAGCTTTCCTAAACAGCTGATGACTATATTTAACATGTGTTGCAGCACAAAAATCTTTTAGAGTTAAAACTTGTGCATCATGATCTGGAAGGCCATTCACTTTTTTGCTAACAGAATGCCCTTCTAGTAATGAGGAATGAACAAAAATGTTGTCTACGGTTGTTCTACTGTTCCCTTGCACTCTCGTTGGAAAGAATACGGTTTGCATAAGATTATATGAATTAAAGAGGTCTACCAGCATCCTTTTCCTTGTACAATCACTTATACTGTATAATTAATATTGAAGTCACCACATATAACTAACTTTTTTATTCCCTATAAAGTGAACCAAGTACCTCCTATAGCTTTAGCAAAAATGTTGTGAAATCGGAGTCTGGGGATCTATAAATAACAACAGTTAGAAGTTTAGCTCCACTAAATTTAACCACACCTGCACAACATTCAAATACCTTTTCAGTGCAGTACTTTGAAACATCAATTGACTCAAATGGGATACCGTTTTTCACATACATGACTACTCCCCCACACTGCAAAGACCTCCTAGGAAAGTTGCCAACCAACCCGTTTCCTGGTAAAGGAAGCCTCTGAATTATCTCCTTCTTTAAGAAGTGTTCAGATATACCAATAATTTCAGAGTCAACATCTATAAGTAGTTCACTAACTTTATCTCTAATACCTAGTATATTTTGATGAAATATACTGATTCCCTCATTACTCGGATACGTAAGCTTTGTCAAAAGTGTTTTTTTTTGTTAGAGAGACTTCCCTTAAGCAGGAATACCTATCAGCAATACATTTGTCCTTTCAGACACTAGTCACTTTTGGCCACTGAGGTCCAACACAGTATTGAATACTGACCTCCAGAACTCATCAATTTCACATTTAAAAGATAGTCAAGGGCTTTAATCAATGCTCACATCATTATTGTGGGATGATAAACCACGGTCTGTATAGGCCACCATTCTGCTGATGCTAAGTTGCAAAACAAACTGGTAGATGTTTTCCATTCTCACATAAGGTATAACATGATCTTCTCACAAGTAAACAATGTTAAATGGTATTTCTGGATGAGAAACCTGTGGCTACAGAATGTAGATGGCATTTCTACTGTGTGCAGTTGCCCTGAAATGCTAATCAATTGCATATCGAAACAAGCAGTACACTTCATGTCAATCTGATGTCTGCAGATGCCACCTTTATGGTGTTACAATTTTAATAGTCAGCAGTACATATGGATATACCAATGCTGTGTGCAGGAGAAAATCTCCGGAGTGATGGCAGAAGCGCAGAAGGCTTACGAGGCGGCGCAGGTGCAGGCTAGGGACAAGGTGGAGCAGCTGCAGCACATAATAGAGGAGTTGAAGCAGAAGTATTCCGGAGAGGAGCAGCAGCGACAGTTGCAGCAGATAGAACAGATGGTGCAGCGCGCCCAGGAGGAGCTGCTCACGGGTACCGAAAAGGGCCTGGAGCGCGCCAAGGCGCAAGTGCAGGCTGCCAGCGAGCAGCTGCGGAAGGGGTCTGACCGCACTACAGCAGAGTGGAGGAACGCCATCGCCAGGGCCACCGGCAGCACCATACAGGTCCCCAGTATGATTCCTCTCACACTGTCCAGTCTAAGGTTGCCAGATGTCCCTGTTTAGCTGATGCTGTCCCTACAATTAAATCTTCCAGCGATACATACCAGGTGGTTATAACTAAAGTGCACATACTTATGGAGGTCCGATGTGGGCTGTAATTATCGTGTGGCAATGAAGCATAGTAGATACGCTAATGTGTTAATGAGGAACTGATTTCTGCTAGAAAACAAGTTAGTTCCAGTTATGGTCACCAAGTGTATATCTGGCGCTGTATACCATTTGTTTGATGGAATGAGATACACAGTCATTTGACAAGGCACTAGATGAATGAACAGTACGCCTGTCGAAAAGAGAGCATGTGGGCTGTTAGTGAAACTGTTTTATGTTAATGACAGCAATTACAGTGCTGCATTGAGAGAGTGTCACTGACTGGAAGATCTGAGGGAAGGACCATTATCATTAAATGGTTTAAAGAACATGGGATTTGAAAACACAGGTGAGCTTGGTGTAGCACGTTTAAGAGGAGGGCATCCTATGCCGGTGCAAGTTATTGACGAGGTCGCTGTTGTTGTAGCTGACAGTGCAACGCGTACCCTGGGTAGTGCTAGTGCTCATGTAGTGTCAGAAGAATTGTCTATCCTAAGGTCAAGAGTATAGAAACTTTTGCAGTGTATTTTACACTGCTACCCATACAAGATCGATATGATGCAGCAACTGAAACTTCATGATTCACACCAACATTCTGAATTTGCTCTTTGGTTCCCGACATGGATCAAAGTTGATGACATTTGGCCGGGTGATATTTCATGGAATGATGAGAAACGTTTTATTTACAGGGTACAGTGAATACACATAGCTGCTGAATGTGGCGTACTGTAACCCACGTGTTGTGCACAAAGAGCCATTGCAATCACAATATGTCAATGTGTGATGTGGATTCACAAGCACCATTATTTTCAACCCACTCTTCTTTGAAAAGAATACATCCAGCGGTTACCACACTGTCTGCATATTATCGACATCTCCTTATGCAGCATATCATCCCTTCTCTGGAAGAGTGCAAGTGTGTGTAAACCACTGTTTTCGCGCAAGATGGGGCAACACCTCATGTCACTTGTACAATGGAAGATCTACTTAATGCAGCATTCCATGAACATGTTTCTAGAGATTTTCCAGATGGCCTGCAAGATCACCTGATCTGATTCCATGTGACTTTTGGCTCCGGGTATATCTAAAACAACACGTTTCTCAGGGCCACATCCAATCTCTACCTGATTTGAAGGTTAGTGTACAGGAACATGTTGCTCAGATTCCACTGCAACTGCTAATCATGTCATTTTAGGGATGAAGCATCTCATAAACGTCTCTGGTACTCATATTGAACAAATTTTGTAAGTGGTGGTTCATAATAAAATCAATGTTATGTCTTTATCACTTGTTCGACCTTTATGCCCATGTCGTCTTCCTAATACATTGCATACTGAAACATTCCTATATGTCCTTCTTGCATACATAGCACTAGACTTGCACCTAGTGGCAAAAATTGGAACTATTTTTTTCCAGTGTAAATTGGTTTCACATTAACGCATTAGAATATCGATCAAGTTTCACAGACATAAGATGATTACAGCCTACACTGGACCCTGTGAGTAACTGCACTTTAATTATAATCACCTGGTATAATTCCCAATCAAACCAAAACAGGTAATGGTTCACATAATACAATCTATTCATTCTGTGAATATTTAAATTGGGAGGCAGTCTTGTATACATAACTGAAATGAGATATTCAGGTTTTAGTATGTCTGGCAAACTTGGGCGCATGAACCAAGTCACTGTAACACTTTAAGAATAGAATAATTGTAAGATAAATATTTCCTTTTTAAACCTGTGTGTTAATTGTAGCTTTACAGGGGTAATTTTAGAAAAAAAAAATCACGACTTTGTTCGTTTTAGAAGAGACAGATCTGTATAAAATCTCGACTTCGTTAAAAAATAACAAAAAATTCTGGTCCAGACACGCTATTACAGAGCTGTTACTCATGGTGGTACAAGGAAGACGTAAAAAATTCTTGGACTGCCAGAGAAAGTCTATGTTTTATAGACAAAAAGTATTTTTCGACTTAGTTTTGTCTTAGATTGTACGCTTTGTCCATTCCAATTCATAAGATTCCGTCCCGCAAGTTCGATTCATGGAGGTAGGGGAACAGCGAGAGGAATGGGACATTATTTAAATTATTCATTCTCATTCATTTCCAATAGACTCTACAGCAAAGATAATGATAGATAATGGTACATCCATCTTTGATGCACGTAAATTCACAAAAATAGACAGCACAATTCATCTTAACAATGATTTATGAAGTATGCTGTAAGTTGGTGCAAATGTCCCACACTTTCCATACCTGAGGGAGGAATGGGACAGAACTAGGGAGGTATGGGACTATATTGTACAGTACTAGTTTGCCAAGATTCTGATGAACATATAACTTTTATTGGTCTACAGCACTACTGTACATCATACATTGAAAGATTTACAGAAAATGTATACAAAGATTTCACGCTTTCAGTGCTTCCAGAACAAATGGGGCTGGTAACTTCATTAAAATGTCTTTTTCAATTGGAAAATAGAATTTGGAAATTCCACTTTTTTCTGCATGAATGTAATTTCGACTTCATTGTTTGGATCACACTTAATTACTTTCCCAACGTAATAAATCACAGTTTTTGTTTTGTTTTGTAGAAAACTTTACATGAACAAAGTCTACTTACTTATCTTCACTGGATTGCTTTCCCAGTCTATTTCTTCCATTTCATCTTCCTCAGAACTCAGGGACATGTCAAGATCATCATCAGTGTCTTCATAATTGACATCCTTCTGATGATTCAGAATTGTCATCAAGTGCTTTCTTTGGTGAAAGATTTCTTACAACTTCAGCCACTTTAGGCCTAGGGCTACTTGATTTTTCTGACTGCTTTGTTTTCCGTTCACATACTAATCTTTCTGCCTCTGCCTCTGCCTTTTCCAGAGCACTAGTTAAAATCCGACTTTTGCGACTCTTCCTTCCTCTTTTAGCTTCTTTTCGTGGTTCTGCTTTGGGAAAAGGATGGACCCATTCAGACTTATTGCTTGCATCAGTGAAGAAATGCCAACTGTGCATTCTTTTTTAAAAATTCGGCCTCAGTGAAGGGTTCACTGTTATATGGATATATGCCAGATTTCCTAAATCCAAAAAGAATAGTATTCTGTGTGACAGCCAAAAGATATGCTTGTCGAACCAGCTCGCCTATGCAATAGATGGAAATAGTTTTTCCTGGGTGATTTAGTAACCAGTCTTTACAAATTCTGTTTTAATGGCTTTTAACTGGAGCAAACACTGACACGTCAAGAGGCTGGAGTCAGTGGCTACAATGTGGTGGAAAGGTTAACAAAATAACTCCATTTTCCTTTGCTGTAATGATAACATCTACTCTACATGACTCTCGTGATTATCCAAAATTAGTAGTATAGGTTGGCTCTTGCTGCACTTGGTATGGTCACTTATGTGCTCTAAACACTGCTTGAAAAAAACACTGGACATCCAACCTGTCCTGCTAGTTAGTGCAGAACTTCCTGGAGCAGTACACTTTAGCCGGCCATTGTGGCCAAGCGGTTCTAGGCACTTCAGTCTGGAACCGCGTGACAGCTACGGTCGCAGGTTCGAATCCTGCCTCGGGCATGGATGTGTGTGATGTCCTTAGGTTAGTTAGGTTTAAGTAGTTCTAAGTCTAGGGGACTGATGACCTCAAATGTTAAGACCCATAATGCTCAGAACCATCTGAACCATCAGTCCACTTTAAAAAGAAATCTTTATACCTAATTCTCGGAAAAATAAAAACTGTAAGCAAAGGATTCCCAATGGCACTTCAAGTGAATAATGCCATAATCTGCTCCCCTCTTTCTGCAGATGTTATCTGACTTACTTGTTTTTCACCACACTTTGCAACAAAATTAGGTGGTGTATTGATTGTAGATATTCCTTTTCATCGCAATTGAATATGCGATCTGATGTAACTTCATATTTTTCATAAACAGACTTGAGATTATTTAAAAAGAGATCAACATTTGGTTTGTTACAGCTTGTTGCTCATCCTAAACTTGTTGCTTCTGGGGTCCTCAACGATAGTTCTTGTGTCGTCCCATAAAGCCTTTGAGCCAATCATATCCTGCAATTGTTGTTGCTTTCCAAGATTTAGGGATTTTGCAGTGTAAAGCACAATCATACTGCACCCATAATGCATTCTACTGGCAGTCAAAAGATACTCCACTAGTGCTGACTCCTGATCTTTGGAAAATACCAAGTCACATATCAAATTACATTGAAAGACAATGCTCTCCTTATCGTCTGCTTGGGAATATTTCTGAGGATGACGCTGAAGTACTGACCTGGAGAGCCCAAATTATTTTGCCACTTGTCTTATGCTATGACTCTTGTTGACTTCAATTATAGACTCCAAAATGTGACTCTTAGCTGGAGCCATCCTGTCAGGGAACTTCTTGATCCACTTATGGGGCATTATGTCGTTTGAGTATCACACAGTCAATGTTTAAGAATAATAACTCTCATAATGATTATAGTAGGAGGAATGGGACAATGTCCCACTCCTCCCTAGACAGGAAGTCCCAGTCTTCCTTTAGGAGCACTTTAATACATAAAAGTCAAAAACATAGCCTATGAAGCTACGAAATTTTATTTACTGATTCGGGAACATAACAAATGACCTCACATTTGAATTTACATTTTCAAGTCACTCTAAGTAATGAATATTTAAAAAAACAGTTGAGTTGTTGTCTGTGATGAATTCTTACATTTTAAGAGCGAAAATCGATTATGTTCTCTCCTCACCTAACAACATGAGCTTCGTTGACCATGATGGAAGGGGAACTGCATTAGACCAACACCATCTGGTGAGGAGGTATTGAACTAACAATTCAAACGAAATAGGCGGGAAATTTGAACCGTCCCATTCCTCCCACAGTCCCACTCTTCCTCTATGCAAAAGAAACAGCTACAGGTTCTATAACCTCTTCATTTCTTCAACACACCTACTAACAACAGATGTCTTTGGAAGTGGGAGTGTTGTGGAGGAGGCGTCGACTCCCATTTCAAGGTGGCTCCCATTGCGGAACCACCTTAAAAGATACATTAAAATGTATTTTTCGACAACGTATTGTAGTATTTATATTATGAGAAAGTTTTTCGAATATTTTCCACACAGACTTAAATACTGACAGTTTTTACAACTATGAAAATCAAGAAATATTTTTCAGCCAGATAGTAGTTAAGTCTGTGTCTTGAAATGCTGATTAGCATTTAGCTTGAGGTCGTGGTCTGAATGGCAGTATAGTGAACAAATCTTCACACCGTTGACTAGATAGACAATCTCTTTCTGCAAAAGGCCAGGTCTTCTGCTATTTACAAGCCATTTTTTGTTCCTAAAAGAAAACAACAATCTTCTGTAAATATTTGTAGGGTACAAGAGAATAGTACATAAATTGTACTGTAATGTTCCGTTTCATACAGCCCCAGGGTCCTTAGGAAACTAAAGAAAGACAAATGTAGTGCATCTTCGTAATGCTGCTGTAAATTATAGCGCCACAGATGCTCCCATTTGTAAAAACCATTCTACAAACCAATACATAAAATTACGACTCACTTTAGCTTTCACAAAATCACTCTGAGCTGAACAGTAGACCTACAACTTACTGGCCACTTGACATGCTGTCATTGCAGTGGGTAACACAAATGAGACAGAGTGCCATGACCATTGTGTTAGAGAAGCTGAGTGCAAGCGAGTCATACCAACGTCCACATGATTCTCGCATTCTTCTGCTTATGAAATTTCCTGGCAGATTAAAACAGTGTACTAGACCGAGACTCGAACTTGGGTCCTTTGCCATTCGTGGACAAGTGCCCTGCCGGCTGAGCTACCGAAGCACAACTCACAACCCAATCTCACAGCTTTACCAGTGCCTAATCTCCTACCCTCCAAACCTCACAGAAGCTCTCCTGTGAAACTGCAAGACTAGATTCATGGAAGAAAGGATACTCTAGAGACTTGGCTAAGCCATAGCCTGGGGGATGTTTCCAGAATGAAATTTTCAGTCTGCAGCGGAGTGGCACTGGTATGAAACTTCCTGGCAGATTAAAACTGTGTGCCAGACCAAGAGTCGAACTTAGGACCTTTGTCTTTGTCGGTGACTGCTCTACTGACTGACCTACCCAGACATGAGTCACGGCCTGTTTTCAAAAGTTTACTAACGCCAGTGCCTCGTCTCGGTCCAGTGCACAGTTTTAATCTGCCAGGAAGTTCCCTATCAGCTCACACTCTGCTATAGAGTGAAACTTTGATTCTGGAAAAATCCCCCAGGCTGTGGCTATGTCATGTATCACAATATTCTTTCTTCCAGAAGTGCTAGATTTGTAAGTTTCGCAGGAGAGCTTCTGTGAAGTTTGGAAGGTAGGAGATGAGATACTGGCGGATGTAAAGTTGTGAGGATGGGTCATGGGTCGTGCTTGGGTAGCTCAGCCAGTAGAGCACTTGACTGTAAAAGGTGCCAACTTAGAGTCTCAGTCTGGCACACAGTTTTAATCTACCAGGAAGTTTCATACCAGTGTACACTACGCTGCAGAGCGAAAATTTCATTCTCTTGCCTAATCTGATGGGAAATCAACAGAGTGGCTGGACCTTCACTCTCGAATTCCTGTTTTATAATTCTCTGTTGTGCTTCACAAATAATTAATTGACAATTAATATTAATATTTTGTAGTCTTAGAAACATTTTTATTTTGGGGGATTGCAAATTCGATTGACTGTAGAAAAGGCATACTAAGTTTGTAAATCTCTTGCTAGAGTGCATTGTCATATGGCAGTATAAATGCCACCATCTAGTGAACGCTTCATGTACTATTACATGAAATAAGGGCCTGAAACCTGTGTCATTACTCGCATTCGGGAGGACGACGGTTCAATCCCGTCTCCGGCCATCCTGATTTAGGTTTTCCGTGATTTCCCTAAATCGTTTCAGGCAAATGCCGGGATGGTTCCTTTGAAAGGGCACGGCCGATTTCCTTCCCAATCCTTCCCTAACCCGAGCTTGCGCTCCGTCTCTAATGACCTCGTTGTCGACGGGACGTTAAACGCTAACCACCACCACCACCACCACCTGTGTCATTACTTTTAATTGGTATTAAGTTCTTGCATATTAATGACATTGGTTTGGTTGGTTGGTTGGGTTTGGAGAAGGGGACCAAACAGCGAAGTCATTGGTCTCATGGTATTAGGGAAGGCAGTCAGTCATGCCCTTTCAAAGGAACCATTCCAGCATTTGCCTGAAGCGATTTAGGGAAATTACAGAAAATCTAATTCAGGATGGCCAGACATGGGTTTGAACCGTCGTTCTTCCAAATGCGAGACCAGTGTGCTAACCATTGCACCACCCCACTCTGTGCCTTGACTTGATAAAGTAAACTATTTAAGATAATTCTTGCTACAGTTACTTAAGGTGTATTTTGATTGTTTGCACAACGTGTTTTGAGATATAACTGAAGAGTGTAAAAATCGACAAGACTAAAAAATTTACCAACATTGGTAACAGACTCAAAGTCATTTTCTTATTATGGAAAGCCTTCTTTACTCCAGAGGATGTTATAGACAGTGCAAATGTGCACTGCTTCAGGAAAGAAGTTGATAGATTACTTGGGACTGGGGCTGACTGACTGTCATCGGGAGCTCCAACACTAAGGCCCAAGTACATAATGAAGCATTTTGTCAAACTTTACTATGTTTGCCAAACACCTGACCATGTATGATGTTCTTAGAAGTGTTTGTCAAGCGTAAATCACACTTGGCTTGTTTGCGAGAAATTTGGTTGACGGAAAGTTTGACAAGATGGTGGACATTATTTGTGTCTATGTTTCACCACATTTGTTTTGTGAAAAATAGTTCTATTACAATTTATCTCACTGTATCAAGAGCTTTCACAACTATGGAAACTACAATCAAGGAGGGCAATGACCAAAATGGCAGAGGTGTCACATCTTTCCCAGTCATATGCTACACAGAAAGAAGTTATGGGCAAAACCAATGTATAAGTGGGAATGCAATGAAATAAAAAAAAAATTCGAAGTTCTCTTTCTCTTCCACAGATGATGTGGGCTATGTGTTCCCATGTCGCGGCATTTTAATAAACTGTCATTAGAGGACCAAGTAGAAGAGAATAAATTTTTGCATAGTTGTGTGGCAACTACAATGTCAATAACATTAAGTTTTGGAAATAAGGAAGTTGAGAGGGGTCAATTTCTTGGACAGGCAGACTTTCCCACATAAAGGGACTGAGTTACAGAACTTCCTTGTGGTCTCTGGCTCACGCTGTCTTTGGACTTATTAATGTTGATGTTACTTGCGTCAATGTGCTTGTTCAGGTTTAGGAATAACAATGTAGTTAATGTGTGTTTAAATGGTGTTGATCCTCCTTAGTGCCAACCACCAATGCATTTGTTCTTGTTTTTCGGTGCGAGGGCGAAGTATCTCTAATCAAATTATTAAAAGTTTGACTGTCCACCCATATAAAGTTGATGTAATCATCAGGTTCAGAATGTGACATTTCGATTAAAAGTTTCCCATGTCTACAGTTACCTGGATCAGCGTTTGTTTTCTTCTCCTCCTCCTTGAAACATAGTGCCAGAGACAATGTTAGAAATACTTTATCTGCACTTGTAGCCATTCTTACTACTGTCATAATACTCATGAAAATGAATAGCATCTTCTTCAAAGTGAGGTTAAACTGACTGGGGCACATTTAACATGTAAGTTTGCTCGTTTACAGGGGCCTTTAAGCAGATGTGGAGGTCCTTAGGTAAATAGCAAGCAGATCTGGAAAGAAAGTCACTGTAAACTCCACTTGGCAGTAGATCTTGTCCAAGATGTGGAGGAGGTCGGCCAGCAGCGACTGAGTGCACTGGGTGCACCTGGCTTACAAATCATGGCTCATGGAGAATGAAGCCTGGCTTCAGAGGCCATCTTCAGTTTCTACAGGTAGCTGGCTGCTTTGGTGAAGACAGATAACCACACTCATAGGATGGAAGCAGAGCTACCATTTTGCAGCATTGTTCTCAAAACCATACCAACAGCCTTGCCACAGTGGTAACACCGGTCCCCATCAGATAACTGAAGTTAAATACTGTCGGGCTTGGTTAGCACTTTGACGGGTCACTGTCTAGCTTTGTTGAGTGCTGTTAGCAAGTGGAGTGCACTCAGTCCTTGTGAGGCCAATTAAGGAGATACTTGACTGAGAAGCAGCGACATCAGTCACGAAAATTGACAACAGCTAGGAGAGCGATGTGCTGACCGCGTGCTCCTCCATATCCACATCTGGTGATGCCTAATGGCTGAGGATGAAACAGCGACCTGTTGGCACCATTGGGCCTTCAGTGCCTGTCTGGATCGTGTTTATTTTGTTCGTTCCCAAAACCGAAATCGATCTTCTGGTTTGGAGGCGAGTAGAGAGTTAAACACGAAACTCGAGCGATTCTTTTACAATCCCAGATGCTGAGTTCTAGACTTCTGCTATCGGATGGAGGACAGTGGGACTCTCCTCCTCCAATCCCCAGCCTCTCCCTTGATAAGTCAGGTGTGCACTATGTGCAGGAAGTGGCTATTATGGTATTGGAGTATATGTGGATGTGCGGCGTGCACATGTGGATTTTTTAGGACAAACACCTTCCACAGGCCCAGTAAGATAAATTCTAACTTCAGACATGGAGGAATATTATTCCCATTAATTAAAGAGAGTTGCATTCATTATGGCAGATCGGCGAAAGAAAATGTTGTGTCCATAGAAAGGTCATAGAACTATTCATGCATATAAATGGCAACATCGCCCATGTACTACTAGTGACGGAAATCTGGCTGAAATCAAAAGTTAACAACAATGAAAGTTTAAACTTCAATTAGACTGTATACTGCAAAGACTGGTTGAAAGCCAATGGTGGAGCCCTGTTTTTAAAAGAACATCTAGTGTGGAGGAGAAATAATTTGAGTGTTAAAGATGGGTCAAACTTGGTCATCGGTTGCTTTTATAGACCCCCTTACAGTGCTGAGCATCAATGCAACAAATTCAAGAATATTATACAATACACTTTGGACAAGTATGTGCCGAGGAAGGTTGGGAGGGATTGGAAAGATCCACTTTGGTTTGACAGCCATGTTAGAAAGCTGCTATGAAAGCAAGGAGAGCTTCACTGCAAACTTAAACGTCGCCAAATACTCACACACATATAAAAAAGAAACCAAAATTAACTTAAGGAGAGCCTTTCGATAATCATTCAATGAATATGGAAGTAAAATTCTATTCAATGGATATGGAAGTAAAATTCTATCTGCCGACTTGACAGAGAATCCTATGGAGTTTTGGTCTTACGTTAAAACAGTGAACAGATCGAAACTATCTACAACCACAGCTACATATATAGTCCACAGGCCACTATATGGTATACTGCAGAAGATACCTTGTGCTAGTTCTAGTTTTCCCCTTACATGATCCACATGTAGAGAATCAGGGAGAAAGTACTGTTTACCAGGTGTCCCTCATAAGAGTCATCAGCCACATTTTGTCTGACGTTTCAGCAGGTATTTGCAATTTCGTTTTTTTCAGTGTGTAGCTGGAGTCAGCTCAAACACGCACATTTATGCAACGCCCGTGTCAACGCAAAGCTTTGGTTTGTTTCCCATTACAAACCAAATGATTTTTAAAGTGGAATTTTACGTGCCCCTTCGATAGAGCAGTCCCAAATTAGTTTAGTGTGATATTTGTTTTGTCGATGTGTGTTAACAGGGAGATTAAAACATGGGAAGTAACCAGTACTCTAGTAGTGACTAATCAGTGCTGCTGCATGGCGGCCAAGGCGATGCTGTCAGTGCTGGAATAGAGATAATCTTTATATTTTACTGTCTCTGTTAATATGTACTGGTTGATCGAATATCGACTAGACTAATTTGCGATCGACCTATCGAATGGGCATGTAAAATTTCAGTGTAAAAATAATTTCGTTTGTAACGGGCAACAAACTGACACTTCTCATTGACACTTGGCGTCGCATGAAAGACGTGATAAGCAGCATTAGTTTGGGCTGAGCCAGCTACTCATCGCTATAACGCAATCGCAAATATCAATGAAACACCTATGAAATTATGAGCCCTAATTTCTCTGTCTTGTTTGCTCAGTCCTTGAGCAAAATGTACATTGGCGGCAGTAGAATTGTTCTGCAGTCAACCGAAAATGTCAGTTCTCTAAATTTTCTCAGTAGAGTTCGTCTTCCTTTCAGGGATCCCCATTTGAATCTGTCCAGATACTCTGTAACCACAATGGTATCGAAAAGGAGGATGGCATGGAGAAGGGCGGAATACAAAAGGTCTTTTCCCAAAACCAGGAAAGATTGCACTGTAGTTCCTCCTTAAATCATCAGACAAACGTCAGAATGACAGATATCGAGATAAGCGACCACAGGATTGAAAAGCCACTGACATCGCTCAACAACAGAAGAGCTGCTGGATCTTCTGACCGTCACTACCCTCTTTTAACCCAAAGCTGATTTTGAAGTAAGTTAATAATTTTGGCGGTTGGTCACATTTTCACAGCACTTGGCACGCTGAGATAGTGACACACTGCAGATACAGGTAGCAACGGCAGAATTTGAATAAATAGTTTTCACAATACTCATCTTTTATTCCTCCTCTTTGTTCTAAGTTGTAGGCTCATAGTCCATTCTGAAATGCAACTTTTTATAATGGTCTAGAGGATGCTTGGCTTCATTTTGTTAAGTAATTTCAACAATGGTGGACTTTCTGATATTGAATATATATGGCCGCGGTGGTCTAGCGGTTCTAGGCGCTCAGTCAGGAACCGCGCGACTGCTACGGTCGCAGGTTCGAATCCTGCCTCGGGCATGGATGTGTATGATGTCCTTAGGTTAGTTAGGTTTAAGTAGTTCTAAGTTCTAGGGGACTTATGACCACAGCTGTTGAGTCCCATAGTGCTCGGAGCCACTTTGCAACACAAAATTAACGTCAACCACCAAGCTAACAGAACAAACACATAACTTATACTCCATCCTTGCTCATCAAACACATAAACTACTCAAAGACAGATATTTACCTCTAACAATATGTAGCAAAGAAAATACTATCATATGTCGATCTATTTCTGTAAAAGCATCTCTGAAACAGACATTTGAAAAATAAAGTGCAAATAATTGTTTATCGATGCTTATCTTTTTAAGAAGTCCTTAATCATTATCGTAATTACATTTTGTGTTTATAAACGTTGACATTAATACAGTTTCGTATATATGTTAGTGGATTTCTGGATTTTGAGTCATCAACTTGGGAATAGGTCATTTCATATGATCCAAGATCGGTTAGTGCATATATCTCACCATAAGCAGTTTCGTCGCAATCTGACGGGATACCTTTACGATTCGGCACAGAGTACGCGAAAGAACTTCCCCCTCTTCTAGAAGTAGTGGACTGTAGATCTCTAGAGGAACGAAGCGTTCCTAATGATTGGGAAAAACTGCACTCATCTGATGTCAGTCTGTTGTAGAATTTTGGAACGTGTTTTATGCTCGCGTATTATGACATTTCTGGAGACCGAATATCTCCTCAGTAGGAAACAGCATGGGTTCCGAAAACAACGATCGTTTGAAATCCAGCTAGCTTTGTTCGTCCCCGAGACAAAGAGAGCACTGGATACCAGCGCTCACGTTGATGTCATGTTCCTTATTTCCGAAAGGATTTTAATAGAGTTACACACTGGTGCCTAGTGAACAAAATACGAGCATAAGGAGTATCAGATCTGCTGTGTGATTGCAGTGAAAACTTCCTAGTAAAAAGCACACGGCTTGTCATTCTCAATGGCGAGGAATCTTCAGATGTAAAAATAAATAATAGCGTACCCCAAGGGAGCGTTATAGAACTATTACTTTTCACAATATACAGGGTGTCTCAGCAGAGCGGCTACAAACTTTCAGGAGAGATAGAGTACACCAAGACATTGGAAAATCACATAACAATGCATGGTCAGAAATTCTTTCCTGGTGCGGTAGTGACATAGTGACGATACAGAACATAAGAAAGGAAGGACACAAACATGACGAGAAAACATGTTTATTATGCTTAGTGTAGCAGACATCAAGAAATAAGAACAAAAGCAGAGAACGATTGTCGTCAAAGAAGGTGTTCGCAGTTACGACCCCATACCGTGATCAGATCCTCCATGCAGTGGAGATGTGATGTCTGTGTCACGGTCCGTGGTTGAAATTGCGAACCCCTTCTTTGATGACGATCGTTCTCAGCTTTTGTTCTTATTTCTTGATTTCTGCTATACTAAGCATAACGAACTTGTTTTCTCACCCTGTTAGTGTCCTTCCCTTCTCGCCACATCAGCAAATTTCCCACTTACCGCGAGAGGTCGCCTTACCATTTGGCTATCCGTGCACTGCTCACGACCAGCTGATGGTAATCATTAGTCGCAACTGCGAAATCATCTGATGTGTTTTGTGACGGCTGTGGTCGCCGCATTGCATTGCCATCAGAATACTACGCAGGCACTGGAATGTCGTAAAATCGTATGATGTTGGGGAAGTTATTCTGTATACTCTCGAATCCTACCTGAATAACAGACAACAGACTGTATTAGTGGAAGGAGCAAACTCAGGCGAAAAGGAATTACAAAACCGTATGCCACAGGGATCCATAACAGAGTAGTTAGCGATATAGCCTCTAACAGGCATGCCTTGAGGTTTGCGGATGATAGAACCTTGTTTTCAAAAGGGGAGAACATCGTCCAGGCTGTACAACAAGCAGAAAGGCCTTTCATTGAGGCCAACACCTGGTTTGTCATGAACAAGATGAAAATTAATGAAGACCAGACGCAGGGGATGATATGAAGGGCTTATTTGAATAGTGGTACAAGGCCATTTTTGTTCATTTTGATATACAGAGTCCTAAAGTTAAATGAGCGCTGAAAAATCTGCAGTTGATATACCAGAAATATTCAAGCATATGGATTCTTGCTAGAGATGAACGTTTCTTTGTGTTTGTTTGGATCATTAATTTCAGAAGCATTATAGGCAGAAAAGTGGAGGTAATGGACTTGTACCACTATTGAAATAAGCCCTTCATATGCAGCTTCAGTGATAATGCAGCGCTAGGTGACATAGCAGCAGCTAAACTCAGGGCGAAAAATTGATAATAATTTAACCGGCAACAACACCATGAACATTTATGTTCCAAACTTTCACAGGGCCTGTATCTGTTCAGGGAACTAAAAAAGTATAACAACAGAACAGTGCCTACTAAAAGTGTCCTGTGCAATATTCCAAAGTCGCAAGTGACATCAGCTATGGGCTGCTGCTGTAGGGCCAATCTGCAGCCTACAAAATGTGCTTTTGTTGCAAAGGAAAGCAAAGACGGAAATTACGTAAAAAACTGACCATAGTAAAGCAATTTTTTCAGATTAACAGTTCTAGCTGTTTATGCAATATATATTCAGGTACCTTATTCACACACAGATAAATACAGAACGAGTAATGAAGTTCATCAATACAACATTTGCAATAAAGTCGATATAGACAGCCCAAAGACATCACCGATTAACAAAGACACAAAACAGTTTCCCGATAGTGACCATTAAGTTATTTAATGCACTACTTAAGTATATTCAGTCGTTACCAATGGAGCAATTTAGAATTAAAATTTTTGTGCAAATTAGAAAAAGCAACTTTAGTACAGTTTTATGGAGTTCTTCTCTGGCGACAGAAGTGCCTAACTGAGCTGCAACTCAGTTCCGTGACAATAAAGCTTGGCTCATACTAATGTGGTGCCACAGCTTGTGGCTTTCTGTAGTGGCACGCCACAAATTCTAGGTAGTTGAGCATGGCGAGAGTTGAAATCATATGGGCGAATATGCATGTTATAGGGCATTTTATGGCATTAAAGCTGTGACAAGAGTTAAATACATGGAAGACGAAATACAAATGTTGGATCCAAAAATAGGTGTTGTGGGGACCAAAAACACTTTACAAAAGAAATAATACTTAGAGATGAAAAAATGCTGCTGGAAGGCAAAGCTAACTAATGGCTGACATATAAATATTATCTACAAACACACCACTCTTCCCAGATTTTAGAATCTTATTGTATTCATTGGTGTAGGCATTTCGAATAACTAATTTTTAGTTTAACGGTTGCCATATTACACTCGGGAGCTATTTCCAGCATATCACTACGACAAATCACGCCGTTTGTACGACTCACTTTTTTGGTTATAAATATTAAGTTTATTTAGTTATCCATCCAAAAGAATTGTATAATAGTGGTATACATCATTGGCTTGCAAATATTGCCCACAAACACACTGCTTCAGAAAATCAAACATAGGTTGCTGTTCTCCTAGTTACAGAAGCTGCAAAAGTGTACCTGGCGACCATTGTTTTAACTTTTTTCAGTAATAAAACCGAATGGAGTCCAGCAGCAATTACTTCACGGTAACTGCGACACAATGCGAGTGTTTAGAAATACTGCCACTAGGGTGCAGTGGTGGAAGGAAAGTTGCGCAAAAAAGTACAAAGAAGTTGAACTTTTTGTGGCACGACAAAAGTTGCACCTCTTAAGCTGCGCCACTAAAAACTAGTAATTCCACATGCAACTGCACTGCAACTGCAGTATGCCACTAGCTGCGGTGACACCTCCGTTGTGTGTGTGAACCCACCTTAATAGCAACTCTGTTATTTAACTACACTATGCTATAGTACTGATTTTATAATTGTGTTATTATTGCAAATTATATTCTAATCTAATTGTTAACTTTAATATATTTATAGTATCCATTTTAGTATCATAGTTTAAATTGCAATATTTTATTCATTTTATCTATTTAACGTTACTGTGGTGATATTACTGTAATCTTGATACAGTCTGTCTAGCCATGGCTAGTGAATGATATAGAACAGTTAATAAACTGAAACCACGAGCTGCGTTTGTGTGTGAGTGAGAGAGTACCACATGTAGTGAACAATGTGAGTGCTCCGTTAATTCGTACAATTCTTACGTCAAACCTATCATTTCTCATTGCCAAAGCACCTTTGTGGGAAGCAGCATTGTTTTTTTGTCTCTCTCTTTTTCTTCGAAATTTTCATCTAATTGTCCCAAAAGACTTATACGCTCCAGTTATTGTTTTACCCTCTCAAGAGTAATCAATAAGAACGAACCTTCTTGCATCCCAGAAAAAGAAAAATTGGTCCTGACCCCTCTTGCATCTCAAAAAGAAAGTGGCCACAACCTTTCCAGTATGTTAAATCCATCTTGACTTCTTTAATTGGGGTTTTGCTTCTGCTGTAAGTTGTGGATCCATGTCTCATCTGCAGCAACAACATGTCTCACAGAAACAGTCTTACTGTTTTTAAAACGGTCTGAAGAAACGGTTTCGTTGAATATGGTATCCTGCAAGATTCAGTACTTAGCCCACTCCAGTTCTTGATCTCCCTAAACGATTTACCGAAGACATTTGTGGTTTCTTCATTTATGACGATGTTTACTAATGGTAAAAATGTACCGATAAAGCTCCCAAATACACCCTTATCAGACACAGCCAGGAAAATACTGAAACGGGCTTACAACAACTTCACAGCAACTCTTAACTACATAAAAGTCTTATTATTCAATTCCAGCCAAATAAAAGTGACTTTTAGATGCCTAAAATAGAGATTAATGGTCACACACTAGATGAAATTCCGGTGTGGAACATATAAGCATTTGGACGGGTAATTAACTGAAGTGCCACCTGTGTGTAAATACGTACTTTAACGAAAAAGCTTACTCCTGCCTGCTTTGCACTTACAACTGTCTATATACTGGCAAAGTCAAACATATTTAGTAGGAATCATAACTGATTACAAGTATATTTTACAAAAATAACCTGTAGTTGCTGCTAGTGCAGTTGCATATAATTTGATTTGTGCTACATCCCTGAAGTCTACTGCTCGTGTATGCCCCTATATCTTTAAATACCCATCGTCCAACACCATCTTGTGCTCTATCTTGATATTTTAGTGTGTGAATCAGTTTTGAGACGTTTCTTACGTTGAGCATCTTCTAAAAAATTAGATTCAACTTTAAACTGAACCATCACTTTCTTACCTATTGAAAATAAAAATGCATTGACTTTCATCAATTTCGAATCAGATTTTGTTGTCGACAGAATGTGCAAAATTCAGAATTTTGTGAGTTCATGGTATTCCTGTTTATCTTTTGCTCTAAACACGTAACATGCCTAATTTAAAAAGCTGCATAAGACGAATAAAAATAAGCTACTTCTTGACTTACGTTACTCGCAGCATAAGCCAACATAATAAAAACAAAATTTCTTTCTCATCAACACCATCTGTTTATGTTACCGAGAACTTTTCGTCCTGTCTTCATAGAAACTACTCTGTCGAAGATCTCTGCTCACATAGACTGTTGCAGGCGCACTAGAAGCGTCCATATATGACACCTCTTTCTTCCATATGATCTACCTATGTTTAGTGTGTGCACTGTTGCCGTGAGAGAGGTCTGTGTTTTGGAGGAATGAGATTCAGATCTCTATCTGGCCATCTAGATTACACATTTTCTATGGTTTTCCCAAGTTAAATGGAGGCAAGTGTCAGACTGCCGATTTCCTTCATATTTTATCCACTTTGTGCTTATCTCCAATAGCCGTGACATCAACCCTTATGTTCCTATCTTCATTCATTTAGTGTCACCAAGGCAAACGGTTTTTTTTAAATCATCATGCCCGTCCCATTCCCCTCTCCCACCAATATCAACCCAATATTATAATGAAACAGCCACTAATAGTGTAGTATTTTAGTGGACATTAAAATACACCAGCCAATCACAATGTAGCGCCAGAGCAGCCATCTTGGTCAAGCTCAAAAGTATCCAAATGATCTGAATGTTTTTTGGTTCATGTTCAAAAATATTTATTCAAGAAGTTATGTTAAGGGCTATCTTGCAGTATTTCTACAATCAAAATATGCCACTAACCGACAGGTAAAGCACTTGTGAACGTTCAAAGTTCGATTACAGTTTCACACTTGGTGTGAGGCACAATGGACCATCGAATTATACACTATGTGATCACAAGTATCCGGACACCCCAAAAACATACGTTTTTCATATTAGGTGCAATGTGTTGCCACCTACTGCCAGGTACTCCATATGAGCGACCTCAGTAGTCATTAGACATCGTGAGGGAGCAGTATTGGGCGATCCGCGGAACTCACGGACTTTGAACGTGGTCAGGTAATTGGGTGTCACTTGTGTCATACGTCTGTAAGCGAGATTTCCACACTCTTAAACATCCCTATGTCCACTGCTTCCGATGTTATAGTGAAGTCGAAGCATGAAGGGACACGTACAGCATAAAAGTGTACAGGCCGACGTCGTGTGTTGACTGACAGAGACTGCCGACAGTTGAAGAGGGTCGTACTGAATAATAGGCAGACATCTAACCAGACCATCACACAGGAATTCCAAACTGCATCAGGATATGAAGCAAGTACCATGACAGTTAGGCGGGAGGTGAGAAAACTTGGATTTCATGGTCGAGCGGTTGCTCATAAGCCACACATCACACCGGTAAATACCAAACGACGCTTCGCCTGGTGTAATGAGCGTAGAAAATGGACAATTGAACAGTGGTAAAACGTGTGTGGAGTGACGAATCACGGTACACAATATGGCGATCAAAAAATGGTTCAAATGGCTCTGAGCACTATGGGACTCAACTGCTGAGGTCATTAGTCCCCTAGAACTTAGAACTAGTTAAACCTAACTAACCTAAGGACATCACAAACATCCATGCCCGAGGCAGGATTCGAACCTGCGACCGTAGCGGTCTCGCGGTTCCAGACTGCAGCGCCTTTAACCACACGGCCACTTCGGCCGGCAATATGGCGATCCGATGGCGGAGTGTGGGCATGGTGAATGCCCGGTGAACGTCATCTGCCAGCGAGTGTAGTGTCAACAGTAAAATTCTGAGGCGGTGGTGTTGTGGTGTGGTCGTGATTTTCATGGAGGGAGTTTGCACCCCTAGTTGTTTTGCTTGGCACTATCACAGCATAGGCCTACATTGATGTTTTAAGCACCTTTTTGCTTCCCACTGTTGAAGAGCAATTCGGGGATGGCGATTGCATCTTTCAAGACGATCGAGCACCTGTTCAAAATGCACGGCCTGTGGCGGAGTGGTTACACGACAAAAACATCCCTGTAATGGACTGGCATGCACAGAGTCCTGACCTGAATTCTATAGAACACCTTTGGGATGTTTTGGAACTTCGACTTCGTGCCTGGCCTCACCGACCGACATCGATACCTCTCCTCAGCGCAGCACTCCGTGAAGAATGGGTTTCCCTGTCCCAAGAAACTGTCCAGCACCTGATTGAATGTATGTCTGCGAGAGTGGAAGCTGTTATCAAGACTAAGTGAGGGCCTACAGCGTACTGAATTCCAGCATTACCGATGGAGGGCACCACGAACGAAAGTCAAAAAAATGGTTCAAATGGCTCTGAGCACTATGGGACTTAACATCTGAGGTCATCAGTCCCCTAGAACTTAGAACTACTTAAACCTAACTAACCTAAGGACATCACACACATCAATGCCCGAGGCAGGATTCGAACCTGCGACCGTAGCAGTCGGGCGGATCCGGACTGAAGTGTCCAGACCGCTCGGCTACCGCGGCCGGCTTCTAAGTCATTTACAGCCAGGTGTCCGGATACTTTTGATCATATGGTGTATATTTGCCAAATCTAAATTGTTCCATGATGCTTGTCAAGTGTCACAATTTTCATACCACATCTAAAATGTCTGAAAAAATACGCCAGCAACACTAAAAATGCAATATTCGTGTGAAGCGTCACATTGTTATTTCCATTTCCACACACACACACACACACACACACACACACACACACACACACACATCCGTTAAAACTGCGGTTAAAAGCGTTATTGTGAACTCTCGAATTTTTGAGCCTAAGTAGTTAGAAAACACGGTTAGACTGGAAAACGATCACTTTGGATAACAATTACATTGGAAAATGGCTACACCGAAAAATGATTACAGTGTAACAAAGGGCAAATTGTTACAATTTTGCTATGGTAAGTTGCTGTTATTGACTGTAGAGAAGGGTGCATGGCTTGTTACACGATGCTTATGACGTCATTGATAAGGGTGAAGAACAACAGTTCAAAAATTCTCTGTTCTGGAAATACAGGTCCCCTTGACGCCTAAGTCGATGATGATCATCTCAATTTACTACCAGTTAAATGTGGTTCTTTTCTATGTAAACGCTCTGTACAAAGTGCATACAGTAGATTTCTAATGTATCTACTTCGACAATCTTAAATACGTTGTGAGATCACCTGGCAGAGCTCACATCTCATACCGAGGGTTTCCGACAGTCATTCTTTCCGGACACCATTTGAGAAAGTTGTGTGGGGAGGGGGGTTGGAGGGGGAGCAAGAAGTACCATCCACGAAACTACATAAAGTGACTTGCGTGACTTTCGGCGCATAGACATGGTATGTGGTAATAATAATGTGACTGACAGCGTAAATCAAGAAGTGGAAGGAGGAGAAAAATCCAGATCCTTTCACTTGAACGGGTTGTGCGATTCCTTGGCATACGAACAGTGTATGGTCTTTTAAGTGTTTCATTCTCGATGTTACGCGACTGGCTCAGTGTCAGGTTGCGTTGATGTCAGTATGTAACAAAAGGAAAACCTGGTTCGCTTTGAAAGCGGGGAAGAAGGGGGGGTGGGGGTGGAACTGTGAGTGGTTTTATTCGCAGTTTACCGATGAGCTATCTTGTTTCTGTCTTAGTTTTGGACTGTATATGTATTTATGCCTTCTGATTACAATTGAAAGGTAAGAGAAACGTTGTAATGTTTATACTAACACATATTAATATTTAATTTCCAACTATCAATTAGTACTTATACTTGAGTATCTAGAAATTCTTATATCTTAATTACAGTGCCGAAAAAACATTAGAACATCTGCTAAGATGTAGTTTTAGATCCAGTGACAGCATATGCCGCCTGTAGGTTAGTAGATGTACTGATAATGGTTTGAACGGCCTCCTCCAGCAGATAATGGAGTGGTTTAGTTACCAGAGCGCCAATTATGTATACCCTTTAATGACTGCAAAAAAAAAAAAAAAAATGGTTCAAATGGCTCTGAGCACTATGGGACTCAACTGCTGTGGTCATAAGTCCCCTAGAACTTAGAACTACTTAAACCTAACTAACCTAAGGACAGCACACAACACCCAGCCATCACGAGGCAGAGAAAATCCCTGACCCCGCCGGGAATCGAACCCGGGAACCCGGGCGTGGGAAGCGAGAACGCTACCGCACGACCACGAGATGCGGGCTTAATAACTGCACCCACGTGATAATGACGCCCCCCTACCCACCCACCCCACCCCCCAACCAACCTTCCCCCGCTCCCATTGTTCTTTCGTGCTGTCCAAACACTTGATTGGGGTTCCTCCTTACCATGACTTCCAGTCTACGTCCTTTCCAACCACTCTTCCTCCAGCCATAATTTTCACCCGTTGCTCACTTCCCGTACCTGTACCTCCCGTAAGGTTTGTATGAATACTATCGTCAATTAACTGTATTTTTTAAAAAGAGACAACAGTGTTTTACTTGAAATCTTAAATGTACAACCACCTATTTCAATACTTTTAAAAACAAGTATATGTTTCATCTTCTTAAATTTTTTAGAAACCATATTCATATTTTTTAATGCTCTCGGCTGAAGAGTGACGATGTACCAATGCCCTACCCTCGCCGTAACGGACCTGGGAATGAAATACCAGTAAAGAAAATAAGCCATAAGGTTCAAATGGCTCTGAGCACTATGGGACTTAACTTCTATGGTCATCAGTCAGCTAGAACTTAGAACTACTTAAACCTAACTAACCAAAGGACATCACACAACACCCAGTCATCACGAGGCAGAGAAAATCCCTGACCCCACCGGGAATCGAACCCGGGGACCCGGGCGTGGGAAGCGAGAACGCTACCGCACGACCACGAGCTGCGGACAAGCCATAAGGCTCACTGTGGTACCAATGTGTAGCGCAATGGCACAATGGTACAATGAAAAGGAGAAGTACTCGTGCTTGTTTCAGTCAATTAAACGAGTTGTAGAGGTGTTGAATCGGGCCTTTCGAAGGGTGAGATGGTTATTTTGGAGAATTTTCACACAAGGTGGAATTCCACGTCAGTTATGTAGCGATAGAGAGGACGCTGTCACACCCGTCGGAGACGTTCTGAACGTCCACGTAACGTAGACGTCAACGAAGTTCAAATGGCTCTGAGCACTATGCGACTTAACTTCTAAGGTCATCAGTCGCCTAGAACTTAGAACTAATTAAACCTAACTAACCTAAGGACATGACACACATCCATCAACGAAGTTCGTTTCAGTGAAAGACAGTACTGCTTCCACAAGTGTTAACAAGAACTGTTGCAAATAACCGGTCACTAGCAGTGGGGCTACTGGGAGACACATCTTCCACTCACGCCACGGCATCGACGTACATGGTTCGACTAGCGCTGCTGTCAAAAGATCACCTGGAGGCTGGAGTGGCGTTCCACTGTTTTCAGCAATGAAAGCAAATCTGCCTACACTGAAATTATCGTAATCGTCCATGACATAGACATGATGATTGTTGTCTTGGAGAGTGCATTCATCCAAGACACAGTGGTCTCACCACAGGCTTTATTGCCTGGTTTTTGATAAAGTGCAAGTTTTCGTGTTCGTGGAGGGGACGTTGACCAGAGCAGAAAGTTGCTCGAACAGTTCTTCTGCCTTTTTTTTCAGTAGAAAGGTGGTGTACTTTTCCAGCAGGATGGTACCGTACAATGCCCGTGAAATTCAACATACTCTGCAAGATGCGGCACGATCTCCGCCTTGTCTCCAACCGAGCACGTGTCAGACACATTTGGGACGATGAGTGATTCGTCCACCTACATCTCCTTCACAACTACGAGAATAGGTCGAGCATGTGTGCATTAACGTATCCCTAGACAATGTTTACCTCCTGTTTGATTGTGGATGCTATACTTCGTACTAATATAGGACGCATAGCGACACATACATAGTACTTCAGAACCACTTGAGCTACTGAACTGTAAATGTCATCATTTCATCTACTGCATAAATATTGCTTCTACAGTAAATTTTGAGTAAATGGAAAAACTATCAAAGGGTGTTCTGATAGTTCTTTTAAAAAGATCTCAACCGATTTACTTCCCTACCCATCCACAGCTTTACCTTGTGTTTACTCTTTAATATCACGTCGCCGACGTCACGTAGAATCCTAATTGTTCTTCTTTATTTTTTCAGATCAGCCGTTCTTCGGCACACTACTGTCTTGACATTTATGCGGCCTTGCCTGTTCCCTGGACCCTAAGAATTGATCTGATCTCAAGATTCCACGTTTCTCGTTGTAACTTGCTTACCTGCTCTTTAAACTGACGGAAAGACGGAAATAAAATTGTATGTGGAACAATGACTCACAATAGAGCTCATACCATCAACCTGCTTAATCAATCTATCATTCTACTTACGTACGTCGCATAATGGTCATGTCCTATAACTTATTATTCTTTTGATAGCTTTAAAAATCCTAGTATCAAGAGCTCTTTTAGGCTGAAATAAAGTTACAAGCCCTTCGACAAGTTTTCGAACTGTCATACATTTTCTATCGGAGCTGCAGTAGGCCCTCGTTAATTTCCTTTTATTCTTCTGACTTCAGAGTAAAAAATATCCTTTTCATTCCCATTCTCCTGCAGAACACTACTCCTCGTTTCCTGGTCTCCACTGGGTATGTTACAGAGTAACTGAAAACACAAGGGACAGTTCTCGTTATAGCCTTGAAAAAATTATGAAGTTAATTTTGCGTTTGTTTCTAAGTATATATCTGCTGTGTTGGTACGCAGTGACATCCTCAAATCACAGTACTGTAACACATCCCTAGACGAACCAAAAGAAAATGTCGGAGCACATTGATAGAGTATAGTGCATTAATTCGTTTTCGGCAGCAACACAATGTTACAGCCGTGTCGGCAAAATCCAGAAGACATCTATACTTCTTCGAAGTGATAATTAAAACTTTTGTGACTAGCCCCCGTACATCTGCAGGAATCGTTCCTAAGGCAGCTGTCATTTTAAGCTGCTTCGCCACGCACTTCTGAAAGTTTTTGCCAATTACAAAAAAAATAAACTAGGAGCTTCGGGTACAGGAGATGTGTGCGTTACCAGTATCTTGTTCATTTCAAGGTTATGGCCTGGACTCTCTTGAGGATGGCATTGAAACAATCATTACTTTCCAGACTGAATTTTTCATTCTGCAGTGGAGTGTGTGATGATGTGAAACTTCCTGGCAGATTAAAACTGTTGTTGAGAATGGATTCCGTTAGGAAATTTATACACCCGACCACACAATAAGTGCTGCAAATAATGAAAATTCCAGCATTGGTCGTATAAATTTGAAATTTTTTAAAATTATTGCGTATCGATTTCAATCACAGACTGATCACCTTCAGTTCAAGACTAAGTCCAGTGGACTCATATAATCATGAACGAAATATAACTTCAAACACAGGTGTTCATAGTGATGAACATGCCAGCTAGCAGGTGGGTTTGAATCTTACGTCGCAGTAAAAATCGCATGAAATCAGCGGAAGGAATCACTCGTGTTTTCCAAAGTGCCACCATCAACCTTGCTAGAACAATGATAGTGTGTAGGGAGAATGGTCTAGCAACTCCTCAGAAGCCAACATTTCTATAGTCAGTTCTAGGCGACGCTGAAGAGGTGCTTCTGCATCGCGCGACTACTTTGCAATTCCCATTTAAGTATTTGGCAGAGGATCCATCGATCCACTGTCACACTATTTCTCTACCGTTCCACTCGAATAGCACACGGGAAAAACAAAGACTTAAATCTTTCCGTGCGAGCACTGATGTCTCTTATCTATTACAATGAGCATTTCTCCCTGTGTAAGTGGGCGTCAACAAACATTTTTGCGCATTCGGAGAGAGTTGGTGATCGAAATTTTGCTTTATCTTTGCTTTAATGAATGCCACCTCAACTCGTATATTATGTTCGTGACATTCTTTCCCATATTTATCGGTACTACAAAACGAGCTGTCCTTATTTGAACTATTTCGACATGTCTACTGACAATCCTACCTGGTAGGGAAAGCCGTACCGCCCAACAATATTTCGGAAGAGGACCGCCAAGGGTGGTGTAGACAGTTTCTTTAGCAGGCCTGTTGCATCTTTTAAGTGTTCTGCCAATAAAACGCAGTCTTTAGTTCATCTACTCAACAACAGTATCTATAATTATGATCGTCGAAGTTTAAGTTGGTCGTAATTGTAGTTCCTAGGTATTTACTTGTATTGACAGCCTTCAGATTTGTGCGATTTATCATGTAACAAAACGAATGTGGATGACACCATACTTCTTTGTTTAGAATAAATTGCCACTTTTCCCACCACTCAGATATATACCGACAGGAAAAAGTCGAAACACCAAGATGGAGTCGTGCGACATAAAAACAAGTTGGCAGGCGAATTTCTACATCTGAAAGACGATGTCTGTTCGCATTTCGCGCCAGTCGCTTAAGAGCGGCACTAGAAGTCCCACAATGAGGACGCAAATCAGATTTGCCTCAAATACACACTGTAACGGTCGTGAGAATTACCTTTGAGATTGGAAGTGGTGAGCTGACGTTAGTGAAGAATGCCTTTAAGGCGACAAAGACGCCATTATCAACATCTCATTTAGTTTGAACGAGGTCGTGTAATGGCGCGACGAAAACCTGGATGTTCCATCTGTAATTGTAGGAAGATCTGACAAGAATGTAGCCACTGTGCGCAACTGCTGGCAGTTGGTCACGGGAAAGTACTGTCGTGAGGAGGCTGGGCTCAGGACGGCGCGTGGCAATACCGAGAGGAATACTGTCGTGTTCGGCGTATGGCTCTGGCGCACTGTACTGCATCTGCAACAGCAATCTGAGCATCATTTGGAACCACAGTGACACAACGAACTGTTACAAGTCGGTTACTCGACAGCTCAGAGCCAGACGCCCTGTAGTGTATTCCACTGACCCCAAACCACCGTCAAGCGAGAGCTCTGTTGTGTTTTCTGAAAAAAGCTGGTTCCACTTTAGTGCCAGTGATGGCCGTGTGTTGGTTATAAGGAGGCCAGTTAGGGGCCTGCAACAAACGTGTCTGCATGCTAGAAACATTGGACGTACACCTGGAATTATGATCAGAGGTGCGATTTCGTAAGGCAGCAGGAGCCCTCTCGTGGTTATCCCACCTACCCTGATTGCAGATTTGTACGTCAGTCTGGTGATTCGACCTGTTGCGCTGCCATTCATGTACATCATTCCAGGTGGTGTTTTCCAGCATGATAACGCTCGCTTATATACCGCCGTTGTGCGACCAACACGCTCTGCAGTGTGTCGACACCTTGCCTTGGCGTGATCGATCAACAGATCTCTCTACAATCGAGCTCATGTGGGACAACTCCAGCCCACAACTAGCGTTAAACGACCCTTTATTGACTGACCAAGTGGAGCAGGCATGGAACTCCATTCCACAAACTGACATCCGGCATCTGTACAACACAATGCATGCACTTTTGCATGCTTGCATTCAACATTTTGGCGGTTACACCAGTTATTAAAGTACCAGCATTTCACATTTGCAGTGGCTTACCTCGCGCTCATATTAACTTGTGATCTTGCGATCTCTTAAATATGTCATTTAGACATATGTATCGCGAAATGTCATTAATTTATATTAATTATTTTTTTGGTGTTGCGATTTTTTTTATCAGTGTTTATTTTCTAAATCATTTTGTAATTAATTTTGATCTTCTGATGCCTTCAGTAGACGGTAAACGACAGAGTCATCTGAAAACACCCTAAGAGAGCTGCTCAGACTGACGCCTAAATCGTTTCCATACGAGGAGCATTCAATAAGTAATGCAACACATTCTTTTTTTGCCTTAAAGCAGTTTGGTTTTATTCAGGGTCCCAGAGTACCATATTATTTCCACACTTTTTGCTACAACACCCTATTTTTCAACATAACTACTGTTCAATACGACGGCCTTACGCCACCTTACTATAACGGCCTGTATGTCCGCGTCGTATCACTCTACTGGTCGACGTCGGAGCCAGCGTCTTGTTGCATCAAACACCTCTGCATTGTCCACGTACTGATTCCCGCGGTGTGCGTCTTTCGTTGGGCCAAACAATTGAAAATCGGAAGGTGCGAGATCGGGCTGTAAGGTGGATGTGGAAGAACAGTCCGATGAAGTTCCATGAGCTCCTCTCGGGTCTGCTGTCTTGTATAAGGCCCTGCTTTGTCATGGAGAAAAAGAATTTCGTTTGCATTTTTGTGGCGACGAAGACGCTGGTCGTTTCTACATCTACATCTATACTCCGCGAGCCACTCTTCGTACTTTTGTTCACTGCCAGGTCTCCGTAGACATCGTGCAAGCGCCTAAAAATATCTGCGATGCTTTGGTTTTCCGCCAAAAAGAAACTCAGTGACATCTCTCTGATTGGAACGCATACATGCAGTTTGATAAGAAGCCGCTTATGACGAAAGTTGTCAAAAGCCTTTTGGAATTCTTGAAATATGAAATCAGTTTGAGATCTCCTGTCGATAGCACTCATTTACTTCGTGTGAACGAAATAGTTGTGTTTCACAAGAACGATGTTTTCTGAATCCGTGCTGACTATGTATCAATAGATTATTTTTTTCGAAGTTGTTCATAATGTTCAAACATAGGATATGTTCCAACATCCTAATGCAAATCGACGTCATTGATATGGATCTGTAAGTTAGCGGATTAGTTCTACTTTCTTTCTTGTAAATAAATGTCGTGTGACTAGGACCTCCCGTCGGGTAGACCGTTCGCTGGGTGCAATGGCGTAAATAGTGCAAATTTCCCCTCCTTAGGTTCGGATCTTTCGTTAAGCAAGGGGTTATATGTGATCGCTAAGTATGGAGCTACTACTTTACGTTAGCATACTATGAAAGGAACCTAACTGGTACGTATTCTGGACCGGAAGACTTGCCTTTATTTAGTGATTTAAGTTGCCTCGCAGCACAGAGGGTATCTTTAAGTTACTCATTTTGGCGGTTGCTATTGATTCGAATTCTGAAATATTTATTTCATCTTCTTTGGTGAAGGAATTTTGGCAAACCGTGTTTAATAACTCCACTTTTGTGGCACTGTCATTGGTAACATTACCATCTGCTATCACGCAGTGAAGGTATTGATTGTGTCTTGCCTCTGGTGTACTTTACACATGACCAGAATCTCTTTGGATTTTTGTCAGATTTCGTTGTGCATCTTCCATTGAAGTCTGCACTAAGTTTCGAGCATCCATAAACCGTTGCCAATCTTGGAGATTTTGCGTTCTTTTAAATCTGGCATGCTTTTTTCGTTGCTTCTGCCACAGTGTTCAGATCTTTTTTAGTGTACCATGGGGAATCTGTTTCGACTCTTATTAATTTATATGGTATTAATCACAAATGCCATTAATACTATTTCTTTGAATTTAAGCCACACTTGGTCTACGCTTACATAATTTGGGATGAGTGAGACAGTTGCTCAGGAAGGTAAGAAGTGAATTTTTATCTGCTTTTTAAATAGATATTTTTGTTTTTATTTTTGATGAATTTGGATGTTATGTTACAACGACCTTGTGATCACTAATCCTTGTATCCGCCATGATTCTCCCTCATTGCTCAGGATTAGTTGTTGTTAAGAGATCAAGTACGTTATCATAACCGTTTACACTTCGAGCGGGCTCCTGAGCAAAGTTCTCAAAATAGTTTTCGGGAAATGCATTTAACACAATTGCCGACCATGTTTCATGCCTAACACTGACTGTAAACATTTATTACCACCAAAATATCGTGCGTAGATGAAGTCACCACGAACTATAATTGTATGAATCGGGAACCTTTTTGATGAGACTCAAATTTTCCTTTAATCCCTCAGCAACTATATAATCTGAGTCGGGAAATCAATAAAAGAAATCAATTGCTGATTTTTATTGCGGTTGTCAAGAATAACCTCTACCCATGTCAACTCCAGACAATGTGTACATGAATTTCACTACAAGATAAACTATTTTTAATGGCAACAAACACGCCACCACCAACTGAATTTAATCTATCTTTTCTGAAGACTATCAGATCCTTGGTAAAAACCTCAGATGAACTTATTTCTAGGTCTAGCCAGCCGTCAGTGTCTATAACGATTTCTGCTTCAGTGCTTTCTCTAAGCGGCTGGAGCTATGTTTCTTTCCTAACAAAGCTACAGAAATTGACAACTGTAAGTCACCTGTATTGGAGCTGCACCCTTTGAGACGGAACCCCTGTTTTTGCACTTCCACCCAGTCCACCCCACACAGCACCCACTGCCAGTGTAGCCGCTGCTTTTAAGTATAATGGACCCATTATTGTCAAGCAGAACCCAATACCCCACAATTCTATGGCACAGGCCAAGGACTCTGCAACCTACATGGTCGCACAGTCTTCTGACTGTGATTCAGACTCACTCTCAGCTCTGTACCGAAAGTCCATAGTCAGTGCTGTCAGTGATGCTAGAAATGATGAGTTTTTCCTTCACCTTGCAACCAAGATTGATTGTCTCTGCCATTTCACATAGTCGCCGGAAGCCAGAGAGAATCTCTTTTGGCTCAAAGCGACATGAGCCACCACCTACAGTTCAACACACCCCGTTTTCTTCATGGCATCCAGGAGCACCCGTCGCACATGTTGGATGACTACCCACAGCATTCACATAGATAGAGTGCACACTGGATTTCTTCCCCTCCTTGGCAGCCATATTCTTAAGAGGGCCCATTTACTCGTCTAACATTGGAGCTCCCAACTACCACTAATCCCGTTCTTTGTGAATGCCCCGATCTTGCTGGCTCCTCTGAAACAGGACAAGCGACTACATCTGTCTCAGGATCTTTATCAGCCACACGTAACGCCTGAAATCTGTTTGTCAGACGAACTGGAGAGGCCTTTTGATAGATTCCCCAGAGAGTATTTCGCTTCTTGCCATTCCCTGGTACGACCTCCCTCTTGACCAATGGTGAGGCGGGGGGGGGGGGGGAGTTTAACGTCAATGCAGACAGCAAACAAGCCGGCCGCAGTAGTGGACCAACCGGGACCCATATCCGGTCCCCCACAGTGATACCTATATCAACAGCCTCAAGCTGTGTGACTGAAGCCAACACCTCCCGGAGCAGTGAGCGACGATTTATCAACTTGGCTTGTACCTGAACACAGCATTCGTAGTCTCTGTCCATACTAAACACGGTGGGAAACTACATCATACAAATACCTGATAAATTTACGATTAAGCTACAAAAGCACAAAGACAAATGTAAATGAGTAGGTCGCTACTATTTAGAAGTTCGTAAAATGAACACACAAGCGGTATGTTAGTCTGCTGCTGCTAATTCAGAGATTGGCACCTGACTGAGCTCTTCAAAATGATAATGTGAAGAGCGTGCCACTGGACAATGTGAAGGGGCCTGGGTTGAGACTCCTGGAATGAAGGAGCTTGGAGTACGGCGGAGCAGGCCAGTCGGTGCACTGGTTGCTAATGATACAACATTACTGTAACAGGAATTTATTACATTAAAGTTTACAATCGTGTATTTTTCTTTGTGACGGCGCCCAGGCTGGGCGCTTGGCCTTGGGACATGGTGACACTATTTCAGCAAACTCTGGTGGAAGTCGATCTGTGGCGTCCGGCTCATGTAACCATGGTATCGGGCAGTTGGCAAACTGCGTTGGCGCTCGGCGTAGTTAGTGCGACAGGCCTTGCTGTCCAGGACAGAAACTCAGTTTTTATCAGAGCAGTCTAGTAGACACAGAAGGGGTGTGTTTGGGTAATCTCTCAAAATCTCTGCACGGTGTGGTTATGGGCTGAAGCATAGCCCAGCAAATGAATATGGTAGGCCAAGCAGGTAGCAGTATCGATGGCGGGAGTCAACAGCGCAAACGGTAGCAAATAATCACAGGTTCGGTCTTGTAGCTTGTGTACTGCAACGTAAAGATGCAGATCAAGGCTCGGAAGCCTGAGCATTTATTACTGCTTGTCTGAGACAATGAGGTTATGTCTCGTCAGCGATTAGCGAATGTGGCCTACTTTTATGGGCTGATCGGAGGTCTTCATCACCTCTCATTTCACAAGGACGGCTTTCAGGGCATCAGCTAATTGCCTTTCCGCCATGTTAGGATGCTGATAGGTGTTCTCGTGAAATTTTCATTGTCTCTTACGAAATGAAGCAGTGCTATTAGAATGATGTGATGTCTTCTCCTCGCTGAGGTCATGCTGCTGAGTTTACGATTCAAGCCTCCTGCTCATGCGAGGTGGGTTTATTTTGCTTTCTGCAGTGTTGGTGTTCTGTCCGTTTGTAGAGTTGATTGCGACATAGGGCGTTGGCCTAGTTTTCCTTGGCTTGACGCAGGCTGGAGAGGACTTTGAGAAAATTTTACATTTGCTCGTAATACATTTATGTTGTGTAACAAATGGATGAATGGAAACGAGTAGTTCTGACTGATGAGTCACGCTGTATGCTATGGCAATTCAACGGAAGGTTCAAATGGTTCAAATGGCTCTGAGCACAATGGGGCTTATCTTCTGAGGTCATCAGTCCCCTAGAACTTAGAAGTACTTAAACCTAACTAACCTAAGGACATCACATACATCCATGCCCGAGGCAGGATTCGAACCTGCGACCGTAGCGGTCGCGCGGTTCCAGACTGCAGCTCCTAGAACCCCTCGGCCACCCCCGACGGCTCCAACGGAAGGGTTTGGAATTGACGATCGCTTGGAGATCGTTACTTGCCATCATGTGTAGTGCCAACAATTCAGCATGGAGGAGACAGTGTTACTCCATGTAGGTGTTTTTTGTGGTTGGGTGTGGCTACCTTATTGCGGAAGGAAATAAACACGTTTTAAGTCACTGTGCCCTGAGTACAGTGAAGTTCAGAGACGACAATTGTTTGGATCAGTATGATGATGGACCCTGTCATAAAACAGCCTATGTGAGAGAATGGCCTGTGGACAACAACAGTCCTTTAACTGTCTGGTCTGCGCAGATGCCCGACTAGAACCCAACTGAACATCTTTGGTGTGAGTTAAAACTTTGATCTCGCTCCAGATCCCAGCGTCCACTACCTTCTCTGATTTCGGCTCTTGAGGAAGAATGGGCTATCATTCCTCTACAGACATCCAGACACTTCATTAAAACCGTCCGCAGCAGAGTTCCCACCGTCATAAAGGTGAAGGGTAGACACTCCACATATTAATATCCACTAATAGGTGTCTGGATATTTTTTATCAGAACAGTGCACATGGGTATTATTATCATCGTAATGTTGATTACATAAACAAATAGCAGTACAGTGTAGGAAGCTAAGTTGTGGGCTCAGGCCTTGGTGGTTAGTTTCGATATTAATTCGAAGAAGTGAAAACACAGTGACTTGGGCTTTTCCTTTACTATGTCACTATCCACACAGGCTGAAAATGACTGCTCATTGCTGCCACATTGAAGATAAGTGTGTCGATTAGTATTTTGTTTTTCTGCCTGTTCATTAAGCTGGCAGATTAGGCATTTGAATAAACGCTGAAAAAAGAATGAAGTTCTGTTTTGTACATAATCCTTATTTTCTTTTAATTATTTACCTTCAGGCATATAATTGTAAAGTCATTATAAAATGTGAATAGCAGAATTTAATGAAATTCCTGTTGTTGTTTTAGAGACCACGTGAACACTTCTCATTCTTATCGTCAAATTTTCATGATTTCACAGTTACTGGAGAGAGTACAGCAGAATGCGCTGCAGCAACAGGAAAGAGCTAAACAGAGGTCCGCGGAAATTGCTGAAGAACTAAAGAGAAAAAGCGAGCAGAGTTGAAAACACTGGAGTGTAGCAGCTGTATGAACAAAATGGAATAATAATATTTATGTGCGATGTCATTATGAAACAGAACCCCGTAAAAAATAGAAAAAATCTTCCAAAACTTTATCTTCCTTTATCGACTGCTATTGGAATAATAAATATTATTAAAATGCAAACATAGTTTCGTTTTCTTTTTATAGAGGTGTTCTTCATATATCTGCTAGCCGTACCATAAAAGAAGTCAGATGTCATTTGAATTACTATACAATATTTCTATTTAATTCGCTAATAGCTTGTCAGTTAATAACTAATCAGCGCATGCATTATGATTAATCTGGTTGCTACGTCAGACTTTAAGTGCTCGGTCTAAAGATTCCATTAAATATGTGTGTAGTGATCGATAAATAATAATATTAACTTCGGAAGAATGCTGCGTAATCAGGCGGCTCAGTATTATTTTGTTATCAAAATAACGGTCCTCTGAAAATCTGTGGCATATTGTTCACATGCATGACGAAAATCTTGTCACCAAACGTCTGCATGGCTATAAGGCCGAGAAGGAACTTTCATTTACACAACCGACATCGATATATTCAGTTTAACCATTACTGATGGTGTAAGTTTTGGCCAAAATGACTCAAGTAGTAAATCATCAGAGAGAACGCAACTTATATGATCTGCATATGAAGTTCGTGTATTCTGTTCACAACATTATTACGCTAAAGAGATGCGATTTGACTGCCAGTAATGGTAAAAAAAAAAGGGAGAGATTCCCGTGTCTATGAGAACTGATTTTCTTTTCAGTAGGCTGTACACGATTTCTCGGAGAAAAAGTCAGTTTCTCTTCGCAGTTCTTCAGTCCAGGTCTACCAAATGCTCCCCATCAGGACTAAAAGCCTTAAGAGGAACACTAGTCACAACGAACTGAGGGCATTATAAGTTTAACAAGAATGTATTTTGGAGAGTAAGTAGTTGTTCAGCGACTGTTATGTTTCCGTATCATTTTTTGTGTGTAATGAGTACAACATTTTTCGCCGAACGACTATTCCCTGAGGGTTTGCATATACTGTACTTTATTAGAAGATTCGTAACTTGAACACGAGACAGGATTCGGCACTGATGGCATTATTATAAACAGTCATGTTTGTTAGGATGCTGAAACAACGACTACTGTACACACACCCCGTCTGGATCCGTTTTCTACTGACACGTTGACAGCTATTCTCAGGAACTATTTAATAAGATAACACACTTTGCGTCAAGGACCAGCAGGGAAAGTCCATCTAATCTTTTGAAGGTCGGTGCAGTGTGCAACCAGAGTTGCTGGGTGGTGTTCCATTGCACATGTAGACTATGGTACGGTTTATGCGTGATGGGTCACCAGCCTACTGGCTTCAAAACCTGAGACATTGGGATTTATGAACACCGGTGGATGTTATAAGTCTGTGGATGACTACTTTTCTTACAGAACATCAGAACATTGGACACTTACTTCTGGTGAACGCTACTCCAGTGAACAGAATGGATAATATGCAGACACAGATTTTTACGAATATGTCAGTTATTTAACTAGTTTGTTGTTTATTCGTCTGTTGAAATTGTTGTAATCTTCAGTCCGAAAAATAGTTTTATGCAGCTCCCCAAGCTTTTATTCTATCCAAGCCTCTTCATCTCTGCACAGCTACGGTAACCTACATCCGTTTCAGCCTGCTTATCATTTCAAGTCTTGGTCTTCCACTGCAGTTTTTACCCACCCTTCCTTCGTTCTACTAGTCAGCTGACGATCCCTTGATATCTCAAAATGTGACCTTTTAGTCGAGTTGTTAAAAGTTCTTGTCTCCCCAGTTCGGTTCAGTACCTCCGCTTTAGTTATTCGATCTACCCACATAATCTTCAGTCTTCTTGTATTTCCCTCTTGTCTGGACTGTTTATGGACCATGTTTCACTTCTGCAGAAGGGATTTCTCCAAAGAAATACCTTCAGAAAAACTCTCTGACATTTAAATTTATATTTGATGTTTACAACTTCCTCTTTTTAAGAAATACATTTCTTGGTAGTGTCAGTCTGCATTTTATGAGCGTTGTAGACATTGTTAAAATTTCATTTGCTTCAGGAGTTCTTGGTGTTTTTTCCAGTAACACAGATGTTTCTGTCATCAACAATGAGAATATGCTCACATGCCTAAAAGCGCTTATAGAGCGATATAGCTATGCTGATAAACATATTAATGCTAATATGGCTCCCAGAGAAACTCCTGTACATTCAGGTTTCGTGATGGGTCTAGATGCTTCTATGAGTAAGTTGATCAATACTGTCTTATTGCGAATACAGAATATATGCGATAATGAATACCATAATAGGCAGTTCAGTTGAAGAGGAATGGGCATTTCAAAAAAGGCCATCATGGAAGGTGAACAGACAGCTACAGATACAAGGGAGGTAACTGCGAAGAAGCGTTAGGTAACTGACGAAATATTTCTAGTGATTGATGGAAGAAGGAAGCACAAGAATTTTCAGCACAAGAACAAAGTAATATAAATCACATAGGAATGAAAAAAATGCGAAGTGCAGGAAATCGAACGCGAAATGGCTACAGGTAAAACGTGAACAAGTGGTAAAAGAAATTATCGTTGGTAGGACTGATGTAGCGTATAAAAAAATCAAAGATGTCAGCATTAAGAGTGCAAGAAGAAATCCACTGTTGATCGAAGAGGGGATGGTGACTAGACGAAAAGAGTACGTTGAAGACCTGTACAAATGTGGAGACTGCCTGATGAAGTGATAGAAGAAAAACTGGAAGTCGATTTGGTAGACATGTGGAATCCAATATTAGAATGAAAGTTTAATACAGCTTTGGAAGACTTTCGATCAAACAAGGTAAAACGCATATGCAACAGTCCTTCGGAGTTCCTAAAACCATTGGGGAAAGTGGCAACGAAACTACTATTCAAGTTAGTTTGTAGAATCTATGAGTATGGAGACATATTATCAGTCTATCGGAAAAATGTCATTACACATTCCCACAGAATGCAAGGGCAGTAAGTGCGAGAACTTTCGCACAATCAGCTCAACATCTCACGTTCAAGTTGTCGATAAAAATGGTATACATAAGAACGAAAAATAAAACTGGAGAGCTGTTAGATGTCTATCAGTCTGGCAATCGGAAAGGCAGCAGAGAGGCAGCTCTGACGTTGCGCTTGATAATCGAACCAAGACATTACAAATACAAATGCGAGTGTTAACAAGGCGCTTCCAACATTCTGGGAGCGCGCCGTCCTGAAATCGAATCCATCCGATGGATTAACGACGAGGACCGGTGTGCTGTCCAGCCTGGATGAAGTTTTTAGGCGGTTTCCCGCATCCGACTAAGTGAATAACGGGCTGATACTCAAGTCCCGCTTTAGTTATACGATTCGTAAACATTTCGAAAACGTTCTCACACTTTCACCTGATATAACGCTAGACACAGTCAGATTGGGGTACACAAATTTCTTCCTGGAGGGAGGGAAGAGAGGGGAGGGGGATGACGGATTGTGACAGAAAGGGATTTCGGCCACCTTCCACCTATAAAATTACCAAATCAGAGTAACGTGCCGACCTCGTGAAGATACAGAATAAAGGCCAGGAGTAAGAAGAAGACTTAAGAAAAGATACGTTTATTGGATTTGCTGGCCTACAAAAAGAGTTCGTCAATGTACAATGCCGCAGGACTTTTCAAATTTTCAGGAAAATGGGTGTAGGTTGCTAGGAAAGATGGACAATACATAATAAGTACAAGAAGCAAGAAGGAAAAATAAGGAGGACCAAGAACGAGGTTCTCGGATTAGAACGGACACAAGACAGGCACGTAGTCTTTCGTCCATACTGTTCAGTTTGTGAATCGAAGAAGCAATGACGGAAATAAACAAAAGGTGCAAGAGTGGTACCGTATTAAAATTCGAGGTGAAAGACCATCAATGACAGGATTCACTGATGACATTGCTGTAGACCTAATCGGTGACAGTGAGGAAGAATTACAGGATCTGTTGAATGGAAGGAAGAGCCTAATGAGCAAACACTATGGATTGAGAGTAAATCCACTACCTTGACACCACAATAACACATGACGAACAAAGCAAGGAAGATCAAAACCCTGAGTACCAAAGTAAAGAGGACATTCTTGGCCAAAAGAAGTCTTAATTCGAGGAAGAAATTTCTGAGAACATACGTTTGGAGCACAACACTGTATGGAACTGAAGCGTGGGATATGGGAAGCTCAGGTGAGAAGAGAATCGGGGAAATAAGGAGTTACTCTCCAGACTTATGCGGAAAACAGCGTCAAGGACGAGAACACGATATGAAGGAATAACTTCCATGGTACTTGAGGGAGGTGTAGACGGTGAAAACTGTAGGGCAAGACAGAGGTTTGAATATATCCAATAAATAGTCCGGACATCGGGTCCAAGCAGTATTCAGACTCAGAGGTCGGCACATAAGAGAAATTCGTGGTGTCCACGTCAGACCGGTCAGCAATGTGATGACCCAATAAATTGATTACAGAGAAATGCATTTCACTTTCAAATAGAGAAAATTAAGTAGACTTTCCATCATCTCTTGATCCCAGGGACACTTGCGATGTCTGCCCAATTCTTTATCTCACAGTGCTCGCCACTGTGACTCGGTATAAAGGTATTGCATCAGCCCCTTCGCGTTCAACAGACTTCATTTCGCTGAGTGCCTCGCGTTAGCGACGAGGCGCAGGATGTCCAGCGGGTGTAACGGTGAGACGAATTGCTTGAGGGCTTCACAACAAAGACTGCCGTATAACAGGAATAAAATAAACCACAGGGCTATAGACTGAATGATGGTGAATGAAATGCGTTTGGCTGTCAAGAAGCGATGAGTGAAACCTTTAGTGACTACCGAAGCAGAATATTGTCATATAATCTTTCACGAAACCAAAAGAAATTCTGGCCATATTTAAAGGCTGTGGCACCAAAGTTAGTGTCCACTCACTCACGGATGAGACTGGAATTGAAGTTGAGAGTAGTAAAGTAAAAGCAGAAATGCTGAATTCTGTTTTCGAAAGTTCCTTTATAAAGAAGAACCCAGGAGTACTGACATTGTAGCAGCAGTAACTGATCTAACAACTGCACCAGACACTTGTTGTCTTCTATAGGCATTGCCGACCGCAGCGCCGTATTCTGCCAGTTTACATATCACTGTATTTGAATACGCATGCCTATACCAGTTTCTCTGGCGCTTCAGCACGTTACTGCACGGCTGAGCGAACAATACGTCTCCCCACTCTGGCGCTGTTCTTGTGGCACCATGGAGATCCTTCATGCAGTTGCGTATGGGTTCTCAATAACTCATTCATTTTATATTCCAATGATAGCCATGTGATCTAGATGTCTGGGAGTGGCAATATCACGGAATGATAAACCGAAATTTGGATGGGCCGTGACTTTGGCGCTGTCGGATTCCGAGATGTGCTGGTAGAAATTTGTCGTTCTTAAGCTGGGAATAACGCGATCTTACCACGAGCAACGAGTATTCAGACGCGGTTTCTGAATGATAAAACCACTGCGTCATCATCCGATATGTTCAGAATGTGGATGGTGTTACTCCTACCAACTGTGTACGACTGTGCTAAAATGCTAATCATTTATACACTCCTGGAAATGGAAAAAAGAACACATTGACACCGGTGTGTCAGACCCACCATACTTGCTCCGGACACTGCGAGAGGGCTGTACAAGCAATGATCACACGCACGGCACAGCGGACACACCAGGAACCGCGGTGTTGGCCGTCGAATGGCGCTAGCTGCGCAGCATTTGTGCACCGCCGCCGTCAGTGTCAGCCAGTTTGCCGTGGCATACGGAGCTCCATCGCAGTCTTTAACACTGGTAGCATGCCGCGACAGCGTGGACGTGAACCGTATGTGCAGTTGACGGACTTTGAGCGAGGGCGTATAGAGGGCATGCGGGAGGCCGGGTGGACGCACCGCCGAATTGCTCAACACGTGGGGCGTGAGGTCTCCACAGTACATCGATGTTGTCGCCAGTGGTCGGCGGAAGGTGCACGTGCCCGTCGACCTGGGACCGGACCGCAGCGACGCACGGATGCACGCCAAGACCGTAGGATCCTACGCAGTGCCGTAGGGGACCGCACCGCCACTTCCCAGCAAATTAGGGACACTGTTGCTCCTGGGGTATCGGCGAGGACCATTCGCAACCGTCTCCATGAAGCTGGGCTACGGTCCCGCACACCGTTAGGCCGTCTTCCGCTCACGCCCCAACATCGTGCAGCCCGCCTCCAGTGGTGTCGCGACAGGCGTGAATGGAGGGACGAATGGAGACGTGTCGTCTTCAGCGATGAGAGTCGCTTCTGCCTTGGTGCCAATGATGGTCGTATGCGTGTTTGGCGCCGTGCAGGTGAGCGCCACAATCAGGACTGCCTACGACCGAGGCACACAGGGCCAACACCCGGCATCATGGTGTGGGGAGCGATCTCCTACACTGGCCGTACACCACTGGTGATCGTCGAGGGGACACTGAATAGTGCACGGTACATCCAAACCGTCATCGAACCCATCGTTCTACCATTCCTAGACCGGCAAGGGAACTTGCTGTTCCAACAGGACAATGCACGTCCGCATGTATCCCGTGCCACCCAACGTGCTCTAGAAGGTGTAAGTCAACTACCCTGGCCAGCAAGATCTCCGGATCTGTCGCCCATTGAGCATGTTTGGGACTGGATGAAGTGTCGTCTCACGCGGTCTGCACGTCCAGCACGAACGCTGGTCCAACTGAGGCGCCAGGTGGAAATGGCATGGCAAGCCGTTCCACAGGACTACATCCAGCATCTCTACGATCGTCTCCATGGGAGAATAGCAGCCTGCATTGCAGCGAAAGGTGGATATACACTGTACTAGTGCCGACATTGTGCATGCTCTGTTGCCTGTGTCTATGTGCCTGTGGTTCTGTCAGTGTGATCATGTGATGTATCTGACCCCAGGAATGTGTCAATAAAGTTTCCCCTTCCTGGGACAATGAATTCACGGTGTTCTTATTTCAATTTCCAGGAGTGTATTTTCAAGTGACATTTGCTGCATCCTGCATTCATGATGTTGCAGTTTTAATGGGCAGAAGTGTAAGATAAGAATAATGTCTTGAAATTAAAGCAACAAACGAAAATTTTGCAAGGTTACGTTTATTTCGCCACAAAACAGTATACATAGGTGGTAGAAAAGCAGAAACAGTGCAAAGGATACAGAACGTAAACAACTGCAACATGCACAGCGGTAGACAATCATATTATTCGTTTTTTCCGACTTGTCGCATTTGCACACACTACACGGCAAACATTACCCCGTTTCAGAGATGCCGTGACGCCATCGTAGGCGTGTTTGTCCATTCGACCTGATTGCCGTGTTCCGTGCAGAACAAGATTATACGACTGACAGTTTGTATGATTATATCGTGAGTTACACACAGGACAGGGAAATAGCGGTTTGTTGCTTTAATTTTTAACACCAGTGTACATAAAAAAAGGAAATGCGCATAACGAAGAAATTATCTAAATGGGGCAGAAATCTATAACTGTGATATACATGTACAGGCAAAAACATGATTATAGTTTCACAAAAAATGGATGACTTATTCAAAAGAAAGAGCTTCACAAAATGAGCAACTCGATAACGCATTGATCCATCTCTAGCCGGCCGAGGTGGCCGAGCGGTTCTAGGCGCTACAGCCTGGAACCGCGCGATCGCTACGGTCGCAGGTTCGAATCCTGTCTCGGGCATGGATGTGTGTGATGTCCTTAGGTTAGTTAAGTTTAAGTAGTTCTAAGTTCTAGGGGACTCATGACCTCAGATGTTAAGTCCCATAGTAATCAGAGCCATCTGAACCATTTGATCCACCTCTGGTCATCTTTCAGCGCTGTCTGGAGCGTCTCCAGATTCGTCTTCGCTGGTCATCGTGACTCAACGCAAAGAGGGGCTCATCGCTGAAGACAGTTCTACTCTAGTCACTGACTTTTCAGGCCCATGACGTGTCTGAAGACGCTACAAGCAGCAGTGGGATATCAACCTGTTACCCACCATACGGCTCGACCACCAGGAGTGATGGTCTGCAGCACCATCTCACTTCATAGCAAGGCGCCTTTTGTTATTATCCACGGCATACTTACTGCACAGCGTACGACGAAGATATTCTAACCCCCTGCCCCCCCCCCTCTCCTCGCCCCGTTTTGTTGCCCTTCAAGGCAACTCTTTCTGGGCTTACATTTCATCAAAGTACTTCTGCTTGTCCTCGTGCTTGCCAAAACCTGCGTTGAACAGCGAGTCACCGGATCTCTCCCCAGTAGACAACGTTTTGAGCATTAGGGGCAGCGCCCTCCAACCACCTAAGGATTTTGACAATGTTGTTGTTGTTGTTGTGGTCTTCAATCCTGAGACTGGTTTGATGCAGCTCTCCATGCTACTCTATTCTGTGCAAGCCTCTTCATCTCCCAGTACCTACTGCAACCTACGTCCTTCTGAATGTGCTTAGTGTATTCATCTCTTGGTCTCCCTCTTTGATTTTTACCCACCACGCTGCCCTCCAATACTAAATTGGTGTTCCCTTGATGCCTCAGAACATGTCCTACCAACCGATCACTTCTTCTAGTCAAGTTGTGCCACGAACTTCTCTTCTCCCCAATCCTATTCAATACTTCCTCATTAGTTACGTGATCTACCCATCTAATCTCCAGCATTCTTCTGTAGCAACACATTTCGAAAGCTTCTATCCTCTTCGTGTCTAAACTATTTATCGTCCACGTTTCACTTCCATGCATGGCTACACTCCATACAAATACTTTCAGAAACGACTTCCTGACATTTAAATCTAAACTCGATGTTAAGAAATTTCTCTTCTTCAGAAACGCTTTCCTTGCCATTGCCAGTCTACATTTTTATCCTCTCTACTTCGACCATAATCAGTTATTTTGCTCCCCAAATAGCAAAACTCCTTTACTACTTTAAGTGTCTCATTTCCTATTCTAATTCCGCCAGCATCACCTGATTTAATCCGACTACATTCCATTATCCTCATTTTGCTTTTGTTGATGTTCATCTTATATCCACCTTTAAAGACATTGTCCATTCCGTTCAGCTGCTCTTCCAGGTCCTTTGCTGTCTCTGACAGAATTACAATGTCATCGGCGAACCTCAAAGTTTTTATTTCTTCTCTACAGATTTTAATACCTACTCCGAATTATAACGCGCCAATCGTACAGAATTCGGCACGATACCCCCCAGGAGGACGTCCAACAACTCTGTCAATCATTGCTAAGCCGAGTAACTGCTTACAAAAGCGCCAGAGGTACACCGACGCGTTATAGACTTGTTAATATGTGAAACTTTTTCTCTTGAAATAATCATTCAATTTTTTCTGAAATTGTAATCGTTTGCTTGTTTGTACATTTGCCTATTTACTTCCATTCGGATAATTATTTCGTGGTGTGTGCTTCTTTTGTCTTAGAGGGTATTAGGTTAAATAACTGTATTTACTTCAAGAAGTTTAATGGAGTATTTAGTGGTTGTTAACAGCAATGTGTCTGTTTTATGGTCACGAAAGTAGCAGGGATAGAAATTCAAATCGTACTACGAACACAGTTCTAAAGTTCGCAAGCAAAGCATGTAGAGATCCAGGCCTCCCACAATGGGAGCATCGCGCGTTTCTCGAGATCTCTCATTCCGAACGGCGTCATTTTGGCTTATCTTCTTATTTTCGTATGTATTCTGAAAAGAATGTTGTGGTTCGGCGATAGGAACTTCGTGGACAGAGAAGTTCCGTCATCGAAGAGCCCCTAATTCTTTAGAGTCTGTCAACAATGTCAAGGGTATGGCTCAAAAAAGTCTGTCAAGATATACAAAGTCAATGCAAATTAGGCATTGATGGAAGGCGGTTGTTTTACGGGATTCACGATGTTTGCTCATGGGAAATATAGTTCGAAATGTTCAATAACTTGAAGAATTTTTTGTTTCAAACCAAGGCTGAATTCTAAGTACTTGTGTTTATTTTTTCTGCCATAAAGAATTGTAGGAGACCATGTCCTAGTTTGTGGTCGTTGAGACTTTGTGGGAGACCGCATTTCAACTAAGTGAATAACGACGATCTTGTATACGGAAACTTCAACACTGGAAAGGAAAAGGGAAGAAATTTCTCATACTTGCTGTGTGAGGTAGTGTTTTTTGTAACTTAAATCCCTCAGTTTTCGATGAAATTCGCTTTTAGCTCAATTCACGCATTTCAAGTTCTCCAGTCAGTGGATTCTATTCGTAAGGTACGATTCTGGATCTGCAAAATATCTCCTACCGCTGTTGTAGCCTATACACTGGACGTTCCCAAACCATAAATTTTGTGAAATGTGAAAATAAGCTTGTGTAGAGGGAGCTAAATTTAGTGAAGTGGATTACTGATTCACCAATTCCTACTCCATATCTCTCAGTTTTCCTGTTATTAAAGCCAGGTGTTTTATCATGTTAAAAATGATCTCTTTTTCTTCTTACGCTATTCAGACTCTTCTCACGTACTTCTTCACCTACTTAGACAAGAAAACTTGTGTAACAATCACCATTTATTGTTTTATCTTAGCTGGGTAACGCATAGGAAGAATCTCTTTTGCATACCAGGAAACAATGGTCATAACCTACCTGACAGATGAAACCCACTTCGTCTTTCTAGGTGCAGAGTCACTTACTACTATCCATTCCTGGGACGAACTGGACGATCAACAGTAACAAACAATGCTCAAAAATCGCTTGCACTCCTTTTATAACGGTCCAAATGTTGCAGATTAAATAATTTTCACATTTGCTTTTGGTTGATGTTGGAGAACGGGGCCGTACCGAGGGGTGGCGAGGTAGGCCTGCCACCAAAAGCCCAGGCATAGACAGGCGCAAAGAGTGACCGAAAAAAAGGAAAAAAAATGCACCACCCTTGTTGGGCAAAAGTTTTGAATTGGGACACTTAGTATGTAGTATCATAAAGAAACAATTATTGCCAAACAGACATCTATCGCTAATATTAACTTGGTTCGCACATCGTCTGCCTACGCTATTCGCTCTTCATCTACATCTACATACATACTCCGCAATCCACCATACGGTGCGTGGTGGAGGGTACCACGTACCACAACTAGCATCTTCTCTCCCTGTTACACTCCCAAACAGAACGAGGGAAAAATGACTGCCTATATGCCTCTGTACGAGCTCTAATCTCTCTTATCTTATCTTTGTGGTCTATCCGCGAAATGTAAGTTGGCGGCAGTAAAATTGTACTACAATCAGCCTCAAATGCTGGTTCTCTAAATTTCCTCAGTAGCGATTCACGAAAAGAACGCCTTCTTACTCTTCTTCGACAATGGCGTTCTCGGTGCTACTTAGCTACAGTATTATAGGATCTCAAAGGTCGGCGAGTGGATGCTGAAGCAAATATGCTGTTTCCCCGAAGGCTTCCAATTTTTGCCATTTTCTACCGACTGAGGACTGGTGGGGACGGGACAGTGGAGGAAGCAAGCAAACTACGTGGAGGGGATGAGAAATTTACTTGCTCCTCCACTCAGTACTTTTGCTGTTCAGGAGTTTCATTTGCTACGATCTGTTGTGCAAATAAAAAAAGAATCTGAGAATATACCATTTGAAGTATTTGAGAATAAACGATCTGTGCTGAATAACGTCGTTACTGGATTCGTTGTGCCTATAGAAAGCTGTACTCTCTTCATCTTCATCTAAGAGTGTAAACTATCGTATACTCTGCAAGCGAACTGATCAACGTAACTTCTCCGGAGCACTGTAACATCCAACTCGTAGTTGGTGGAGAGAGTCTACTGATGAAGGAGCGCGAGATATCTCTTGATTAATGACTATCTTATTTCTACTATCAGAGAATTCATCTCGAGATCTGTATTTGCGACGCTAATTGAGCGGCGACGGCGATAAGTGAGAGCAGTGCTGTTTGAGAAGCCATCATGAAGCTGCCGCTGCTTTTACTGCTGTTCGTGGCCTGCGTCGTCGGTACGTACTCGTTTCGGGTAACTATTGGGAGGAAGGTTGGCAGCCGATGTGCAACGCAGTAAGTTAGCTACAGGAGTACAGTGGATCTGTTTTCTTTAAGTCCTCGCTTACTGTCTCTGTTAGTCTTCTTAGTAAGAATTTAACAGAAGCCATTTCGTCAGTAAAACAGCTCTTGTCGTTCTCTACCACCTCTGGGTCTAGTATCTGGGTATACGCCAGCGACAGAGAAGAAAACAAATCTGTCCCAAGCGAGCTATGTCCATATTCCTAGCCTGGTTTAGTGGCCACAGCAAACGATGCCGAAGGGGTTCGATTCGAATCTTTTGTATCAGCAGTATTTGATGGTGGGGCTTCTTTTCCTCCCAGTGCCGTAGTGCCTTGCTTGATGTGCGTGTGAGAAGTATGCATGTTTTTAATAAGTTACTTTTTATGTAAGTTGTGAAAGTGCGGTCTAATAGTCGTACATTGGAAGGGGCTGGGATGTTAAAACCTTTTTCTTCTCATACGCAGCCGCAGTCTCGCGTCTGATCTTAGGTCAATCTGTACTAGTGAGGCAATGCGGATTCTCTAGAGGAGTAGATTTTACTGAGTCATTACTGATGAGACATTCTTCATTAAGTGCCATATTCACGTACTTGTGACTGGATTGATACCATACCAGGTAAGCACATTCAGTGGCAGAGTGGAAAGCGCTGTTGTCTTCACTCTGTATGGTCGAGCTTCTCACTTAGTTTTTTACTACTACTACTAATAATAATAATCTGTGCCTCGAGTTGCCTAAGCTGATGGAATACAGCACCATAGCTTTTCTTCAGTTGAATGTGCATAACGCTCAGCGGCCGATAAAAGCTATCCATTACTATATACTTATTTAATTAATGCAGTATTGCAGTGCTTGTATTGTTAAGAAGAACAACGCAATGTTCCTTCGCATATACATGCAGGTAAGAGACGCTGCGGCAACTACACCCGTCATGAAATACACGAAATGTATTCGCAGTTGCGAAAACGGACAACCGTCAACTGTATAATGAAATGACGGCAATGAAAATTTGTGCCGGACCGTGGCTCGAACCCGGGATTCCCATTTTACACATGTGGTTGCCTGAAACGCTTTGGATTTCCAGACCCAAACATCCAGATGTCGTCGTTTCCTGCATCACAACATGTACTCGTCACAAAGTACACTACTGGCCATTAAAATTGCTACACCATGAAAATGACGTGCTACAGACGCGAAATTTAACCGACAGGAAGAAGATGCTGTGATATGCAAATGAGTAGCTTTTCAGAGCATTCACACAAAGTTGGCGCCGGTGGCGACACCTACAACATGCTGACATGAGGAAAGTTTCCAACCGATTTCTCATACACAAACAGCAGTTGACCGACGTTGCCTGGTGAAACGTTGTTGTGATGCCTCGCGTAAGGAGGAGAAATGCGTACCATCACGTTTCCGACTTTGATAAAGGTCGGATTGTAGCATATCGCGATTGCGCTTTGTCGTATCGCGACACTGCTGCTCGCGTTTTTCGAGATCCAATGACTGTTAGCAGAATATGGAATCAGTGCGTTCAGGAGGATAATACGGAACGCTGTACTGGATCCCAACGGCCTCGTATCACTAGCAGTCGAGATGACAGGCATCTTATCCGCATGGCTGCAACGGATCGTGCGGCCACGTCTCGATCCCTGAGTCAACAGATGGGGACGTTTGCAAGACAACAACCATCTGCACCAACAGTTTGACGACGTTTGCAGCAGCATGGACTATCAGCTCGGAGACCATGGCAGTGGTTACCCTTGACGCTGCATTACAGACAGAAGCGCCTGCGATGGTGTACTCAACGACGAACCTGGGTGAACGAATGACAAAACGTCATTTTTTCGGATGAATCCAGGTTCTGTTTACAGCATCATGATGGTCACATCCGTGTTTGGCGACATCGCGGTGAACGCACATTGGAAGCGAGTATTCGTCATCGCCATACTGGTGTATCACCCGGCGAGATGGTATGGGGTGCCATTGGTTACACGTCTCTGTCACCTCTTGTTCGCATTGACGGCACTTTGAACAGTGGACGTTACATTTCAGATGTGTTACGACCCGTGGCTCTACCCTTCGTTCGATCCCTGCGAAACCCTACATTTCAGCAGGATAATGCACGACCGCATGTTGCAGGTCCTGTACGGACGTTTCTGGATACTGAAAATGTTCGACTGCTGCCCTGGTCAACACATTCTCTAGATCTCTCTCCAATTGAAAACGTCTGGTCAATGGTGGCCAAGCAACTGGCTCGTCACAATACGCAAGTCTCTACTGTGAACTGTGATATCGCGCTGAAGCTGCATGGGCAGCTGTACCTGTACACGCCATCCAAGCTCTGTTTGACTCAATGCCTAGGCATATCAAGGCCGTTATTACGGCCAGAGGTGGTAGTTCTGGGTACTGATTTCTCAGGATCTATGCACCCAAATTGCGTGAAAATGTAATCACATGTCAGTTCTAGTACAATATATTTGTGCAATGAATACCCGTTTATCATCTGCATTTTTTCTTGGTGTAGCAGTTTTAATGGCCAGTGGTGTAATTCCGTACAGGGGGAGGATATATTAATTGAAAGTCGCTGCCTGCTAACATGCATGCTTGTCCAAAGGAACTCTGCATCGTGGTCCTTAACAGCACAGGCATTGCAATGTCGTATTTATCCGTGGATACGAGGTCGAGGAACATAGTCCAATATGATCGTTTTGGTAGTCCAGTTGTTATGGTATGGGGAAGCATAATGTTACATATATGTACTGACCTCCAAATCTTTGAACATGATACACTCATTGGTCAAAGTCACTGTGACTCTGTACCTCTTCCCCATGAGCGACTTTCAGAGGTACATTCAGACAATGTATGGCTGCAACGAACAGCGCAGATGGATGAGCACTTGGAAGGAGAGGATATTCCACGAATGCACTGGCCTGCCCGTTTGACCGACTTAAATTCCACTTAGCACATGTGGGATGCGTTGGTGAGATGCATTGCAGCAAGTCCTCATGCACCAACGACCATCCAGCAGTTGTCAACCACACTGGTGGACGAATGGAATTCCTTACAAGAAGAAATACTTACCAACACTGTGGCCAGCATGGGAGCACGTATTATAGCATACACTATCGTTCGTGATGGTCAAATCGATTCTGTTCGTTCCACTGCGTGTTACTTTCAGTCACCTGCTATATTGTACTGTACTGTACTGTGGCAGTTCTTTCTAAGTATGGTCCAAGTTTCATCGAGCTATGCTACTTAGCAGTGACACATTATGCGAAAGTTACTTTCGTATTTAAGTGTTGCACATCAATGTATTTGGTACTTTTCACCCATCCCAGGTTATAATTCAACACTCGGATTTCGTCAGTAGTTATGGTCCCGAAGACCATCTTAGTAACTAACTGCCCGTGTTCAACCATCCTCTCTTACGACACAACAAGTGCGTGGTGCATTGGTTGGTGTAACTGCTCATGCAATTGCTCGTAGGAGATGTTGATTCTGCAGTGCGCCTACGCCTTCTCCTCTGAAGAGGTTGTCTCATTGTCATCTGCATTATCAGATCTTCACTCCTGTTCAGAAAAAAAAATAATCACCTTGAACGACTAGAGGTAGGACATTAAAAAAAAAAAAGTGGCTCTAAGCACTATGGGACTTAACATCTGAGGTCATCAGTCCCCTAGACTTAGAACTACTTAAACCTAACTATCCAAAGGACATCACAGAAATCCATGCGCGAGGCAGGATTCGAGCCTGCGACCGTAGCAGCAGCACGGTTCCGGACTGAAGCGCCTAGAGACGCTCGACCACAGCGGCCGGCTATAGGACATTTATATTCACATGATATGCGTATAATGCATGAATGGCGTCCTCTGGTACAGCCATCCATGCTGCATCCACCTTGTCCCAAAGTTTATCTTTGGTGGTCGGCATTTGCTCACAGCACTGCAACCGTCGTTTCACCATACCCACACATTTTCGAATGGCGACATATCTGGCGAACCAGGGAAGAAAGCTGACATCCTAAGACACAAAGAAGGCACGTGTTCGTGCAGCAACATGTGGTCGTGAACTGTCTTGCTGGAAAATGGCGTCTGGGGTGTTGTGCAGAAAGGGTATAACTACGAGCCGCAACATGCCATTCACCTGTGTGGTTGTACGCAATAGCACCCCACGCCATAAGGCCTCGAGTTGGCGCTATATGTCTTGTGCGAATGCAGTCACTGTGATGTCGCTCCCCCTGTCTGCGGCGAACCAAAATGTGGCCATCATTTTCAAACGAACAGAACCTGGATTCGTCCGAAAACGCTATCTGATGCCATTCTTGTCCACAGTAACGTCCTTCCATACAGCATTGCCGTCTAACATGTTTCTGCACGTTCGTCACAGGTAGGCGTAGAAGTCGACGACGCGCACGTAACCCGTGTCGTAATAAACGGCGATGGACAGTCAGCCCTGATAGTGTACGATGTGTTCCACTGTTGCATCAGAGCTGAGGAGGACGCAGATCTGTCCTACAGTGCCATTCGGATGAGGCGTTGATCTTCTCGGGTCTGGGTGGTGTGACCTGACCCATCTAGTCATGTTCTACGGCCTTCCGTCAACCATTCTGCACACACCAGTTGCACTACCGAAACACTTGTTCCTAGACGAGCAGCAGTTTCCCGAATGGATGCGTCACAGTCTCTCACGTCAATAATGCGCTCTCTTTGATTCACTGATTTGACGATGTGGTTCGCGCATACGCCTGCGCGGCATCCTGCATGTCTGCTCATGTCACAATGATCCATTCATTACCTTCTGTTTGTAGTGACAACGAGAGCCGCAGTCATACTTTACTGGCAGGTGGTATTGCGCCATGATATCGATGTTGACTCTGAACCCACGGGGCGACAGGGTTCAAGTGCTAATCATTTCTGCAGAGCATACTAATGTTCATGTCCTTTGAATATGAACATCGTGTCTCTTGTCGTTCAAGGTGTTCTGTTTTTTTCTGAACAAGAGTGTATGACATGCATCGTAGTCTTCCTTAGTGCTGATGCAACATGGGGAAAGGAAGCTACAATTACTATCCCTCCCCTTTTCAAAACGATCAGATGGATACACACATCATCAACGACATAAACCCTTCTGATATGACATCACACCATTACTTAATTCGTAAGAAAATAAACTCCACTTGACGCAAACCAGTACAAAATACACCAAAAGAATAAACATAAATCCTTTAATATTAACAAAAAATATCTCAAAGAAAACAAGATACATGAACAAGACAAAACCATTATCAGCGTCCCTTATGAATAACACACTTTCTACATAAGTAATCACACACAATGAAATTCTCAAAATAGAACACGATAACCTACCACCTATTTTCACGCCCTGAACGTATACGGCATCCCAAGTGTGGTTTTTGCGAGTTTTTCCATCTATCTTTTTTCAGGGTAGTAGTATTGGTACTTGTGGCAATGGAATCTGGAGTACCTGTAAAAGAATGAACGCACCCCACATGGACAATGATTGTCTGCATCAGCAATTGTAATTAAACATTCACTGGCGACATCAATCCCACAACTTGTTATGGTCCCCAGGGCACATGATAAACTTCTTTATCTTACCCTTCGGAGTATATGGACTAGTTAAAATCATCCATTGGTCAATATGATACTCTCGTAATTTACTACTGTGCCACCTAATTTTTTACTGAAATTCGAGCGCCCTACTGCGCGCATCTGGAGACGCTTTCACAAATCCTGTAACGTTATACCTTAGTTTCATAAAGGTTTTCCATCTTTTTCGTAGCTTTGGTTTAATAAACTCAAACTGTAATGATATTTTCGTTCCATAAACCACCTGTTACGACGAGGGACAAGTGCTGTCATGCACTTCCGAATTATACACCGCCACAACTCATGGTGAGTGAACATACCATTTATTATTGTGACTATTGACATAATAGGTCAGCCTCTTACCAACTGTTTGATGAATCCATTCCTTCCCTCCAGTAGCGTGTCGATGTACTGGGCTAGCTCTCAGTTTACAGAAATATAACAAGCAGCATAACTGTTTGATTTACCCCGAAATGAAGTTGGTGCATTGATCCACGTTCATCGTTTCAAGGATTCCAAATGTAAACAACCAGTTGTTTGCCACTGCATGTGCTTCTCTGCTGTTTGCAGTTGCAAACATTTAGATGTATTGGAAAAATGATCTATAGTAGTCAGAACATAGCTGTTCCTCAAAAGTGTCTGACTAATCGGCCCTAAGATATCCATTTCAGTCATCTCAGAGGGTTTAGTTGCTTCTGGCAGCCGCTAAAGTGACACTTTCTGATGACGTAAAGCAGGCCCGACGAGACGGAGTTAGGGAGGGGAGGAGGCAAAATCTCCATGGCCAGATATTCTAGCTCTTTCTTTGTACTCAGTTTTATGAGCCATTCAGGCTAACTGCATACAATTATATTTCACTTTTAATCTCGAATGCACAATATTTTCTTTAGACATCGTGCAGTAGAACTCCTGTGTGATGGATTCGAGAATAAGCTTTCTTTAAATGTTGTTGGAAACCCTATCAAAAAATTTCCCCAACAAATGTACACGGAAACAGTTGGAAAACAGTGTTATAATTTGGTAGGTTTCAAAGATAAGGTACTTACGATTCCATCATAAGGTGATTTTATGTGAAAAACGAGTATACAGAAAATATTTTTCATTCAAGAGGAAACACAACATAAAAGATTTCGATTTGTATATAGTCCTCTGGAGTAATCGTGAAACTGAAGAATGGAAGTGTCATGAAAGATATACATCGGCCATGCTGATGCTCTGAAGAAAAGAGGTATGAGTAATCATGTTTTTTGTTCGTCTGTAGAACAGCCAACTTACGTGGGAACTTTCAAGTGACGTGATGTGACATTATCGCTTGGTAAAAGAGGTTTGGACTTCAGAGGTTCTGCTTAGAAAATTGGAGATCCAAATAATGAAAAAGTCCTAGGACTATTAGAGCTCTTGAGTTGCTACAATCCAGTTCTCGCCAAATCCATTAACAAGGTCAGATACACACAAGATCTGAAAAAGTGTTTACAAGTGCATTATCTGTCAAGTCAGGGGTGCCATTGAACCAGGAAAAAGTGAGAATTGTTATTCAATTATTGTTGATGCAACTAATGACTCAAATCATATTGACCAAACAACATTCATGCTGTGTTATATTTATTTCAAGAAGGAAATTGATAAATCTGAAATAAATGAACGGTGTTTGGAATTCGTAGGTTGTAACAGAAAACGAGAGTGACTGTTGCACATTTAATTTGACCAACACTCGTGAAACACTCAGTTCCAATCAGCGAATGCCACGCCAAGTTTGTGATAACCGAAGTAATATTAGACGGTCTTATAAAGGAGCTCAGACGCATTTTCTTCAGTGAAATTCTCTTGCGATATTTTCTGTGTGTGGTTATCAGCTTTTTGTGGAGTATATGCAGCGGAGTGTTTTTATGAAGCAAATACATATTTGGGAATGATTCAGCTTCATTACAACCTGTTCAGTAGCAGTCCATATGTTCTGAAACAGAGTTAGAAGTTTTTTATCTTGCATTTCTGACACCAGTTGGAGTGCTCGGGTTGTGGCTGCAGGAACAATTGCAGCTCATTTGAGTAAGATTGCCAGTGCTGTTGGATCACTCAGTAAGTTAAATTTGTCAGGACACGTTCTGTGGTACGGGATGTTTTGGATTATGTGATATCATTCAAGTGGTCAATTATGGCATCAGTTTTTCTTAAGTTGTTAGAACCAATTGACTACAGAAGCATATTAGTATAAGCTCTAAATACTACCACTGATGTCGAGGAAATACGCTTTGAGAGTTTATTAAATGACTTAAAATATCTTCTCGAAAACTGGAACGCCGTTCACCCTGATCTAAAGTTGTTACCAGCGCAATGAATATCGATGCTGAATTTTCGGAGGTGCGCACTAAGAAGAGGAAATCATTTCATTTTGAAGCCAGGGACGAAGTGGTAGATACGAATTCAGAAAATGTATTCAAAATAAATGTATTTCGTGTCATTATTGACAATCAAGCGTCTACCTAGAAAATCCGATTAGTAACAATGAAGATTTTAGATGAAACATTTGGATTTTATGGGAATACGTAAGGCCAGGTTCTCATTGAAATGAACAAAAAATAGGCAAAGTTTGGAACTATTTTTTTTGAGACAGTGAAAAGACATACAAAGGATCTACTTAGGGATTATGATTGATCATACTTTGAACCTTAATTTAGATTTTCAACACACAAAAAGAAAAACAAAATGGCGCTCGTAATTATGCTCTTATAAAGGGTCTGAGAGTTTGCGGTACGCAGACTGTGTGCAGTGTAGCCCCTCAGCAGTTAAGTAAAATCAAAAATGGATAACATCAGTCGATACTACATTAAATTTATGGGAGCTTTTACCTAACCACAATGAAATAACCTTAAATTTAACGGTATGGTACAAACTCGAACTTTGAGTTCGATTTTTGGGGGTTTGTTTCACTATTTACAGCTTTACAAAAATGGTTAATGTTAAGAAATGTCATAAATTACAGGAATAAGCTCCCAAGAAGAGCATTTACTTTTCGTAGGTCGGATGCAGAAGTTAATATGTTGAACCGTTTTCATTTTATGCTGCACGTTGTTCTGAAAAATTCGTTTCTCAAGAAAAATATGTTTAAAGTTTAGGGAATACTCTTATGCGTAAATACTAGTTCAACTTGCATAACAACTATATGTTATTACATAATTTTGATGTGTGGCCGTGGAAGTAACCACTGCCACCGGACCCCTAACAACTGTTGCAATCTACCGACCCCCACAAGACGAGATAGACTAGGGAGACATAGCTGCTCTACGGCAAACTGAGGGCAAACTCATAATAGGGGGGCGACTTCAATGCCAAATATTCCGATTGGAACTCTGGAGTAACCTCCGGAGCAGGCGCCAAACTGCAACGACTAGCGCGCGACCATCACTTCGAAATATGGGATCCGGTCGAGCCCACACATTTTCCAAAAAAATGGAGGTAGGCCCGACGTGTTAGACATAGCCTTCACTAGGAGGATCGCGTGGTTTTTCGCCGCAAGGACAATCAACAGAATGTCCTCCCATCACAACCCAGGGATTCTAAAGGTCGATGTGGGAGAATGGGTAACACCTCCACGGTTCCAGATGTCCTACAAACGTACAGTCTGGGAGCCATACCGAGAAACTGTCGCCTCTGATATCGCTCGCGCTCCGCCACCTACTGCCGAAACACTAGAACAGGCCCTACAAGACCTAACAGGAACTATCTTGCAGGAAGCGGAAGATGCCACTCCCCCACAAAGGGATGGCCTGCCCCCGCAAGTACGACTCCCGGAACATTTACTGGCTCAAATCCGTCACAAGAACAGAGTGGCAAAATAGTGGAAGATCACCAGAAATCGGGCCACCAGAAGGCTGCTTAATCGTCTACAGAGAGAGCTGAAGGTAGCGCTCAAGAAACCAGCAATGGCAAAACCGCCTCACAGCCCTCAAAGTAGACGATCACACGCTATGGCAAGCAACCAAACAATTTACCAAAGAGGCGCTAGGTTGCCGCCACTACAAGGCGAGAGGGATCTGGCCTACAGCCATGCTGAAAAGGCCAACGCCCTCGCCAACACCTTTCAAGCGGCAGAACCCCAGGATGAAGAGCATGAAGAGGTAGTCTGTCGTCAACTGGGTGTCTTCCTCAACGCTGAGGATGACCCAGAGGATGAACCCCCACTTTTCGCCCCCGAAGAAGTGGCGAAAGAAATTAGGTCTCTCCCTACAAAAAGGGCGCCAGGACACGACACTGTCACCAACCAGCTAGTTAAAATCCTCCCGCCGTTGGCTATCGAACACCTCGCGAACGTCTTCAAAGAGATTACTCGTACCCGCGAGTTCCCAGCTTACTGGAAACACGCAGAAGTGGTCGCGATACACAAACCAGGGAAAGGCCCTTTATTCCCGCAGCACTACAGGCCGATTAACGTCTTGCCACCTCTCAGCAAGATCTATGAGCGCCTCCTGCTTATTCCCATACGAGACCAAATCACCAACGACCGACTTTTGCCGGATTTCCAATTCGTATTCCGACAGAAGCACTTCGCCCCACAACAGATCACGAGACTGATGGAAGCAGCCACAGAGGGCTTCAACCACAGAGCCTACTGCGGGATAGTGCTACTTGATGTAGTCAAGGCCTTCGAGTCAGTATGGTATAAAGGGCTACTATGCAAGTTATACACACAAGGGCTCCCCGGGAGCTTAGGTAGGTTAATCCAAAGCTATCTCACGAACAGAACCTTCTCTGTCAAGGTAGAAACAGCCACCTCCACCAATAGGCGTATTCGTGCTGGGATTCCACAGAGATCGGTCCTGGGGCCCGTTTTGTACAGTCTGTACACTGCGGACACACCAACGGCCTCCCTGGTGCACACCGCACAGTACGCTGACGACACCGACTTTTACGCTCGTAATGCGATTACGGACCTCGCCATTCGTAGGCTACAAATGGTTTTAGATTACACAGAAACCTGGGCCCGTCGCTGGCGCATCACCATCAATCCTAAAAAGACGCAGGCTATGCTGATCACCCAGAGACTCGGGAGACGTGGACGCCCCCCCCCCCCCCCCCCCCTTTCCTTTTCACCTGCACCTACATGGATCCCGACTCCCCTGGCGCAGATCCGCCAAATATCTCGGTATAACCTTGTACTCGAGACTAACGTGGAAACTCCATAAAGACGAGATCCACAGGAAGGTGCGCCAGAATGTCCATCCTATACCCAGTCCTCAACACAACCAGCTCCCGTCCCTGCTCTGTAGGACTAAACGTCTATCAGGCACTTATATGCCCAGTAATGGAGTATGCGTGCCCTGTCTGCGGATATGCGGCGAAGCAGCATCTGGACAAACTCCAGAGGCTGCAGAACCGTGCCCTAAGGAGGGCACTGCACCTACCCATGGGGTTCCCCACCGACCATCTGCACTACGCTGCCGACATATCACTCCTCAAAGAAAGATTCCAAGATCTGGCAAGGGCTTTCTATGAGAGCTCTTCCAGATCTGGAAATAACCTCATCCACTCCTTAGGTCGGTATGGCATGTCCCGCGATAAGCACAAGCGCCCCATGACGATCTTCGACGACTAGGTCGAAGAGAAATCCCAAATATATTCAAATCGTAATACCTATCGTTAATCCTTAAAATACCCATCGCCAACCTCAGGAAAGTACTAGACACCACCACAATACACAGACAGCCAAAACAGTCAAAGACAATCACACACTTACAACACACATTGTGGAGTAAAAGCCAACAGGCTATAAACTCCTCCATACACTTCCTCAGGAAGGGGAAAATAAAAGGTGAGCAAGCAGCAAGCAGCAGCATCCCGACGAGTCCCTTTCAGGGAGCAGAGGTGAGCGGATCATTGCACGCTAAGCGCTCGCATGCGTCGCTCCCGAGCATGCCTGGACGACATGGAAAGGGAGGCAAAGCCGCCGCCCTGCTGCAGTTGCTGGGCCTCATGCTCAGCGCATCAGTAAGATGCGGGACGCAAGAAGAAGAAGAAGAAGAAGAAGACGGAACGGAAGGAGCAGTGCTTCCGCTGCCAGAAACTTTGCCACATTGCCAAGTACTGCCGGAACCCAGTGGCGTGCCTTCGGTGTGCGCAAGCACACGATTCGCGCCACTGTACGAAGAAGGACGCCATACGCTGCTGCGCCAACTGTGGCGGTGCTCACTCAGCGAATTACCGAGGCTGCAGTTATATCAAGAACTGGAGTCGCGGTGAAAAGACAAGACGGAGACGCAAGACCACCAAGAAGGTGGATACAACGGCGGCCGCTACGTCCTCGCCACCCTCCCCCGCCCCCGGCGGATCCGGGGTGGTCGATGACGCGGCTGTTCCACCAGACGCAGTCAGCGAGGCGTGCGCCAGGGTCCGCGCCGCCGCCGACGAAGAAATTGCTGCCCTCAAAGCCGCAATGGAGGAAGAGAGGGCGGCACTCCCAGCCGAACTGGTGGAGACTCGGCAGCTGGTGCACAGTCTCCGTGATGCACTGGCCAGCCAGTCCCACCCAGTACAGAAGAAGGACGCTGACACGCAGATTACCGCCTCCGTGGGACCTGTAGCAATACAGGAAGCCACGGAGCTGGTAACACAAGACGCTGCCGTACAGACAGCCGTGTAGGGGAAGCCCAGGCAACCCAGGTCATCACGGAGGAGGCTCCATGCCCCAAGACGTAGCTGCAGAAGATAGTGTCCGTCCGTCTGGACACTCTCAGGTCTTACAACGCCCGCCCTCCTCTCACTCCTGCTGAGTGGGAAGATCTCATCGCCTCGATAGAACAAGCCGAGTACGAGTGCAAAGAACAAGGGGCGAGGATTGCTGAAGACGCTGAAGCCGCCAGCTGGGAGGACATGCCAGATCCCGAAGTGTCACAAGCAGACACATCCAAGAAGAAGAAGAAGGACAAGAAGAAGCACCCAGACGCCAGGAGGACCTAGAAGACTCTCCTCCTTACCGCGCCAGACACCCATCATCATCGTCATCTACCACTCGCCCTGTCAGTCGCTGACTGGCAGTCCAAGACGTCAACAGGGCCAGTCAAGTAAAGGCCCCTAACTGACGCATCGCTATTATCCATTCAACCTACTGCCTGTCTCTGACCGGCAATCATCAGTCTACCTAACCACGCACACCATCCCAGTTATTCCTAAACGTCCCAGCATGCTTTCAATCCATCCAAAGTGGAGTAAACGTCTAATGACAACAGACTACTACTTACCTTCCTCAAGAAGAGGATGGTTGAAATGGTTCTGAGCGCTATGGGACTTAACATCTGTGGTCTTCAGTCCCCTAGAACTTAGAACTACTTAAACCTAACTAACCTAAGGACATCACACACATCCATGCCCGAGGCAGGATTCGAACCTGCGACCGTAGCAGTCGCGCGGTTCCGGACTGCGCGCCTAGAACCGCTAGACCACCGCGGCCGGCAAAGAAGAGGAATTCAAGTGTGAAGAGAGAGCAGCATCCCGACACTTCGCCAGAAGATGATGCGTGCGAAACTAATTGAAACGTTGCGACAAGACGACGACACCACTCGGCTGAGAACCCGAGAAGAATTCATCACTGCGTTTTGACCAATTTCGACTAAAATTTTACCAAACAAAGTCTTTTCGTTACTTACGTTTAGTCTGCAATTCCGGTACCGTATACCAACCCTTCCCCTAAATCGAATTTTTCTTGGAGAGCAATTCCTTCGCTCTTCTTGGCGAGAAAAGCCAATCTGGCTCAGCTGGATATGCTGCGTTCGGCAGCCTGCACACGTTGTTCGTCAGCTTTTTCGGCGAATATGTTTGCATGCATAACGCAGTACAAATCACTTTGTGAACGTGCATCACGGCACGACAAGTTTTCTACCTGAGCCTGGCGTCTCCAGCTGAGAGCGTCCCACGGTGGCTGTGAGACTGCTTCATCAATGGGCTGTAGAAACACATATACGTTTAAAAAAATGCAATACCAAATCGAATTTTCGACCACTTGGAATGTGAAGTTCGAAGAAATTGAATATTTGAAAACAAATCATACTTCAGACTTTGAGTACATTACTTTGGAACCAAAAGGACTCTTTGAATAAGATGCACTAGCTTACAATTTTAAGCTTGTCATCCGAATATATCTGTAGTTACGCGCATCTTTTACACTCTTACGATGACTGTAGTTGAAGCAGAAATGTATTTCAGCACTCCGGCTCTTGTTAAAAGTTAACTCAGATCAACTACAAGTCAAAATCTCACAGATTTTAGAACCCTGGAAACTGTGCATAATTTGGCAAGATAACTTCCCTTTGGGATTCTGGGATGGTGAAATGGATGGTGGGCAGGGTCCAACTTATATTTTCCCCTATACGCACGTGCTTAAAATTTCGGTCCAAAATGCATCCTCTGCTACATCTATATGTTAAATCCGGCTGTCTGGAAGGGTCTAGGTTCCCCCCCCCCCTCCCTCTCCCAAGCCTATGTATATGTATAGTGTCCACTCATCTCTCTTTTCATTTCCACTGTCTCCTATCTTTTTTCCTCCCACTTCTTCTATCTCCATGGATCTCTCTACATCTTTTCATGTCTCTGTCTCTCACTGACCATTAACGCCCCTCTCTCTTTGGCTGCCATTGCTATTGTCCTCATCCATCCTCCTTTCTCTTTCACTGACATTTTCTCTCTGTACCTACATCACTGTTTTCTCTCTCTTTTTCTTCCGCGTCGCTATCACTCTGCTATTCTCTTTCAGCACAAAAATGTTTGAATACGTTCACACGCCACTACATCTACTCTTTTCCTTGCTACAGGAGCGTACACAGCTTATATAAAAGGAAGTATATAGGCCAGTAAATTTTTGACATCTTTTTTATGCACTTCGACACATTTATACACGTTGATATATATATTACACACAAAAAATAAGTGCGTATAATATAAGGTTGATACAAAATCGTTTGCTTTGCGGTTTTCTGAGTACATTGCTCATATACCGCAATTCATCGAGAACGCCCGGTTTGTTATTTGCATCATAAACGAAATAAAAAGTTGTTTGAAATATTTTATTGAATTTGGAGTCTTTACAGTTTTAGATAATTTTTAACAGTCATTCTAAGTTCTTGTTAAGCATGTTGAGAGTCTTTTTAGCTCCTTTTTTGTTACTGAAGTACCACTTTGGGCGTATTTATACAGGCGTTAAGCGCCCATTATATACAGGGTGATCAGAAAATGTCTGAAACGCTTGTAGGGATGTTGCAGGGCAGGTTGTACTGAGACATAAATGTTAGGAAACAAATTCAATACGTTGCGCCGTTTCATAGTTATTTAGCATTGAAGTTAGCCAATCAGGTCGTTGCGCCCGCAAATCCTAGTTTTATGTAACCAAACTACTCGTTGAGCAATACCGCCCCTGGCAGGCCGCTTGAATGTGAGCGCGCGATGCCCCCATTGGCTAGTTTCAACGCTAAATAACTCTGAAACGGCGCAACGTATCGAATTTTTTTCTTAACATTTATGTCTGAGTACAACCTGCCCTGCAACATCCTTACAAGCGTTTCAGACATTATCTGACCACCCTGTAGAGACAGTGCGTCATAAAGTTTTATTAATGAAGAGTGCTGATGAAAAACATAGTTTGGTGACCTCAGAATCCTTGCGATGATCTTAGAACTCTTTCCAGTGTCCACAACGTCTGCTAAAACTACATTTTCACCTTAAACCGGATATTATGGGCATATCTGACTGCACACATACGACAAATTTGAACCTCTGCATCTTGGTAACAGACAATGATATCGAAAAATGTTTTGAAGTTTGCCGAGGACACCATCTCAAAAACATATGGCAAAATTTTCGACGATCTGCCATGAACAGAAATTTTAGTAGTGGCCATCGCAACAACTGGTACTTTTCGTACCCAAAAATCGTGGTTTTTCGCGGTTTTTTCGGGAATCACCCATTAACAAATGGTGATTTTATAAGCCACCTGAGATCTACCCTAGACCACATCTAATGCAGAAGAACCAAGCGATTTGCTGCATTCTCCTGGGCTGGATAAAGTACGTAATGTTTAAATTTTGACCCTGCACTGTAGAATAGCTAGATTATGAAAATTCTTCCGATAAATATACAAATGGTCGCTCGGCCGAGGGCTATCAAAAACAGTTAACTCCTTATTTCTGTGATCAATAGAACAGGAGATATGATCCCTGAAAAACGATTTTGAAACATATTAGTACCGTGCACTGTCGTGCGTGGACTGATTGCGTTGGTGAAGATATATTTAATGTTTAAGAAGAAATTACATTTTTTAACGTTTCATCCCAGTGAGTATTTTTTGTGCATCTGCAGTATTCCTGGAAATGCATTATGTTTAAATTATGATAAATCTTCAAAATAACAATAAAACTGGGTTGCCATACTTAAAGACGGGGCTCAATCACATATCTTTCCCCAGTCGCAGTCTTGTCTGTCAGCAGCTTTGGACGTAAGGCTGCTCATTCCGCATACACCACACAATTTGTCACATACTGGTCAGCATCCTCCTTCTGTGCCTCCTCTAATAACGCTCAGCAACTATTTGGTGTACCGTCCTGTGTCTTTTGTGTCCAAACAACGTATGATCACGTGCTTCTTTTAACACTTCCATCCATAGTGCAGTAGGCACTACTATGTGTGGCCCGAGCATCGCTGTCCTGCGTAACAACCCGACATTAATGACATACTGTGGCTCTGTTTTGAATATGTTGCAGTTTACATACGCAGTCTGTGCCTTCTGACGTTCCACAAGGCTCAGACCACGTGCTCATATTACACTGATCTTTCCGCTCATTCCACCCATGTTATCATGTTTCTTACCCGGTTTGTGAATCATTTCAAAGTCAGACTCATTTAGCTTCAATGCTGACCGTGTCAGCCTGCTTGATGGTACCTTTAAACCTAACAGCCGTGGTCTGTCAAATACATTGAATTTCTTATAATACAGATAACACCTGAAGTGTGTTACGATGTATATCAAAGTTAGTATTTCCTTATATGTGGTTGAGTCTCAGTCTTATTCAGTTTGCTTGAGCAACCGAATGATCCTTACAGTGTACTTCTTGGCTTATAATACACCTTATTGCCTGTTTGGAAGCATCACCCTCTAGAACACTAACATAGGGCTAACTGTTAATGTCTCCTTCAGTTTATCAAATGTGGCTTGACATTCCGCTGTCCACTGGAGCTCCAGAGCCTCCTTCAACAAGTGCATCAGTGGCCATGCAGTACATGCAGATATCATCACAAATATCCTATAGTAATAAGCTAATCTGAAGGATGGCTGTAGTTCTTTACTTGTCTACAGTGTCAGTAAACTTCACCGTGAAATCGTGGATCCATTTTCACATGTGTCTAAAGTAGTTGACTTCCATTAATGCAAAATGGTATTTCTTGATACTTAAAGTCAGGCAAGTGGATTACTATCACTTAAAACTTTTTTTAGTCATTGCATGTGTTTCTCCACATCCTTTGAAAATACAATAATGTCATTAAGATATACCATTTATTATCACAGTTTTAAATCTCTTAACATCCCATCTGGCCACGACTGAAACATTGACAGTGCATTCTTTAGGCCAAATGGCATTTACTGATAAAGACTCCAACGGAATGTAAATACAGTCTTCCGCTGATCCTGTGACATTACTTCCAATTGAAAGTAACCACTGTTCGGGACTGTTGTGAAAAAGTATTTGCACTGACTCAAGTTATCCAGGGTATCGTATATGCATCCATAATCATTCCACTGTTCGAGTAATGATAATTACAACAGAATCTATATTTCCTTGTGCACTCTACCGATTTTCGGGGAAAAAAATTACCGGTGTTCCACAGGGACTACTACAATGGTTTCCAAACCAGTTGTAATTACCTTCTGAGGGATAAAATGAAATTTGATGATGCCTTAAAGCAAAAGGATTTGATTGTGTTACAATCACAAAACTAAATAATTTTTAAAAGTTAATTACTAGTATCTCTGTTTTGAAATATTATAATACCGATCATATAAGTTACGAGTAAGTACATTTTTTTCAGATGTTAACATTAAAGTATGACACAATGTGGTGGAATTACAACTTGTGAAACAAATGTACGAACATCATCTTCCTCACAGACGACCCACTGCACGCATACTTCTCGCTTTTCATCAAGCATTTACGACAGTAGAATTGAGACATAAACATGACATATGCCAAACTTTCTCGCGAAAGTGTCTTCTCCGAGCTGCAGGCAGTTCCCACAATGGAACAGAAATTGCTTTATTATTTACTCGAAAAGAGAAAAGGAACTAATTGGCAGCACAAGACAACAGTAACTGCACTGCGCAACAAAATTAAAGGGTCTCTGTTTTGAAACCCCATCATTTTCTCCCTTTTGCGAAATTTGGTTAGACAGTGTCTGCAGCCTTCCTCTGTAATAGTGACAAACTATGCTGCCCTGCAACATCACCCGTTCGTTGACTCGGCGATACTTCAAACAGCGTGTCGTCGACTTGTGTAAAAAAAAAACAAAGGCTGGAGCTCAGATGTTCATGTGAGGTGTAAAGTAAGTTATTGATGTCACATCAGAACCAAATTTTACCATAATTTTGGCCGACGCCACCGTCGACGTACCACACCGTTGGAAGGTTGCCACACGTCCCCTTACCCACATCTGAATTCTTCACTTGATGTCTCTGCGACATCCAGCGCTGAAATCACGTGGTTTTCTTATGGGTGGCCGAAGAAAATAAATCAGATACACTGCTTCTCAATATCGATACCAAAAGGCATGAAAAGGTATCATGAAGGCTGTGAAATGTAACCACTGCTTCACTTGAGTCGTTCATTTCAACTAATTTCACAGTCGAAAACGATAGGTTGCAGTGTGATGTGCAAGAGAACGATGACCCCAATAACCTTTGCTACTGCTCGCACTTTCTTTATGATTCAACCCAGCCGGCCGGTGTGGCCGTGCGGTTAAAGGCGCTTCAGTCTGGAACCGCGTGACCGCTACGGTTGCAGGTTCGAATCCTGCCTCGGCCATGGATGTGTGTGATGTCCTTAGGTTAGTTAGGTTTAATTAGTTCTAAGTTCTAGGCGACTGATGACCTCAGAAGTTAAGTCGCATAGTGCTCAGAGCCATTTGATTCAACCCATCTCTAAGGACATTGCAGAATTGAAATGCTGTTGAACATGATCTCACTCGTTTGGAGTTTCCTCTGGTGTACAGGTTGGCACCGTTAGATACCATTCAAAACCATTCGACCATTGACCTTCGTCTGTGCGAATGGGCATAGGTTCCCTGAACTCTTACGGGAATCGTCACCTTAGTGTGCGCGAGTAATGAGTGGATGGCCAAATATCTATTAGGAACATTACGTATGTAATTCTTGAGTTTCTCCCGGCGTATTTGATAATCAAAATATCCACGGGTGTACTGCCGGTCTACAGTGTCCAACGGGCACAATATTTCGGCGATCATACATGTCGCCATCATCAGGTGAACTGACGGACTGAGCTCCTGTGAACGTGCCGGCACGGAGATCCGTACACTATGGCTGCTCAGGTGGAACTGGGTTCGGTCGCGGCGGCGGCGGATTTAAATACCCTCCGCCCGCGGCGCGCTCACTCCGCCGTCCGCGCCCCGCGCCACGGTCGCGCGGTGGAACAGATTGCGACGGCGTCTGAGATGACGTCGGTGTGATGGCTCCGTCCGCCGTGGTCGTCACAACTATACATTTGCTCGATTTACTCTTGATTAACCCAATCGCTGGTTCCCAAGCCTTGCTAAGATTATAGCCACAGTCACGATTTATGAGGTCGTCATTGGTGCGAATTTCGATGGCCTCTCTAACAACGCTGTCCCAGTATCTCGACGTCTGTACCAGAATCCTCGTGCGTTCATACTCCATAGCGTGATTTTCCGACAAACAATGTTCAGCGACCGCCGACTTGCTCGGATACATCAGTCGAGTGTGCCTCTGGTGTTCACGGCATTGATCCTCGACGGTACGCATCGTCTGACCAATATACGACTTGCCACATTGACACGGAATCTGGTACACGCCGGCCTTCCTCAAACCGAGGTCATCTTTGGCGCTCCCCACCAGTGCACGAGTTTTATTCGGAGGACAAAACACCGTTCCGACCCGGTGTTTCTTCAAATTGCGGGCGATCTTTCCCGAGAGTGCGCGTGTATATGGGATAAACGCAGTGCCTACCTCCTCCCTCGTGATTTCATCCATATCCACAGGTTGTGGTGTAGTGGTGGGGCGGAGAGCACGTTGAATCTGCCACTCTGAGTACCCATTTTTTCGAAATACAGTTCTCAGATGTTCCAATTCCTGGGGTAGACTCTCTGCGTCAGAGATAGTGCGCGCCCTATGTACTAGAGTTTTAAGTACCCCATTCCTCTGTGAAGGGTGGTGGCAGCACACTGATCTGTATTTGCACGCAGACAGCTGCCACCACCCTTCACAGAGGAATGGGGTACTTAAAACTCTAGTACATAGGGCGCGCACTATCTCTGACGCAGAGAGTCTACCCCAGGAATTGGAACATCTGAGAACTGTATTTCGAAAAAATGGGTACTCAGAGTGGCAGATTCAACGTGCTCTCCGCCCCACCACTACACCACAACCTGTGGATATGGATGAAATCACGAGGGAGGAGGTAGGCACTGCGTTTATCCCATATACAGGCGCACTCTCGGGAAAGATCGCCCGCAATTTGAAGAAACACCGGGTCGGAACGGTGTTTTGTCCTCCGAATAAAACTCGTGCACTGGTGGGGAGCGCCAAAGATGACCTCGGTTTGAGGAAGGCCGGCGTGTACCAGATTCCGTGTCAATGTGGCAAGTCGTATATTGGTCAGACGATGCGTACCGTCGAGGATCGATGCCGTGAACACCAGAGGCACACTCGACTGATGTATCCGAGCAAGTCGGCGGTCGCTGAACATTGTTTGTCGGAAAATCACGCTATGGAGTATGAACGCACGAGGATTCTGGTACAGACGTCGAGATACTGGGACAGCGTTGTTAGAGAGGCCATCGAAATTCGCACCAATGACGACCTCATAAATCGTGACTGTGGCTATAATCTTAGCAAGGCTTGGGAACCAGCGATTGGGTTAATCAAGAGTAAATCGAGCAAATGTATAGTTGTGACGACCACGGCGGACGGAGCCATCACACCGACGTCATCTCAGACGCCGTCGCAATCTGTTCCACCGCGCGACCGTGGCGCGGGGCGCGGACGGCGGAGTGAGCGCGCCGCGGGCGGAGGGTATTTAAATCCGCCGCCGCCGCGACCGAACCCAGTTCCACCTGAGCAGCCATAGTGTACGGATCTCCGTGCCGGCACGTTCACAGGAGCTCAGTCCGTCAGTTCACCTGATGATGGCGATATGTATGATCGCCGAAATATTGTGCCCGTTGGACACTGTAGACCGGCAGTACACCCGTGGATATTTTGATTACGTATGTAGATTGTGGACAGTTGGAAATGTGGGTCTCACGGGAAGCGTGCAAGGGGTAAGTCCCTGCAGTCGCGCTGTTTATCTGTGTCCTCGGTGGCTCAGAGAGATAGAGCGTCTGCCCTGTAAGCAGGAGATCCCAGGTTCGAGTCCCGGTCGGAGCGCACACTTTCAGCTGTCCCCATCGAGGTATATCAACAACACCTGTCGGCAGCTGAGGGTTTCAGTTACTTATCACTAATTTATTTATTTACAAGCTTCGTGGTCCGAGGCCCAGGTACATGAAAAACTGTACATTGCATTAAAAAGACAAAAATGCAATCTTAGTTTCAATAATAGCATAATATACAATTATTACATGAAAGTATATACAATGTAGTTCGAAAGTAAAATAATAACAGGTCATGTACGTATCTTTAACTTTTTAATGTAGAAAATATTAAATATGTGGAAAATTGAACGAGTTTCCGTACTGTTGTACATGTAAATTTACGATTTATTTTGTATTGTACTAGTGCTCTACCGCAGTTTTACACGGAAACACTAAGTGTCTGAGATCGGACAACTTGTCCGGTGTAGCGGTAATATTGTTTATGAGCCACTGTATAGAATTATGACAACGTAAGACAGTTGATTATCAAAGCAGCACACACCAGGAAAGTTCTCAGGAGGCACGAATGTTATCTGTCCCATATATAACCGACGTGTGAAGTGTCTGCCGTTCTCAGCTCGTGGTCTAGTGGCTAGTGGTGCTATCTCTGGGTTACGGGGTCCCGGGTTCGATTCCCGCCCGGGTTGGGGATTTTCTCTGGCCAGGGGTTGGGTGTTTGTGTTGCCCTCATCATTTCTTCCTCATCGTCATCATTCGTGACAGTAGCTAGATTGACTGTGTAAAAAAATACTGGAATGTGTAAAAATTGGGACTTTGTAGGGGGGCGCTAATGACTGCGCAGTTGAGCGCCCCACAAACTAAACATCATCATCATCATCATCATCATCCCATTCTGCCCAACTGCAGCAACAGTTTGGAGGTGCCACACCCACTTGCCAGCTACCCGCAGGCCTTTCCCCGCATTTCTCTTCGCACTCCTTAAATGTTAACTCTGTAACAAAAAGTTCGTTCTTATCAGCTTAATATTTGACCCATCCTGCATCACAGGAGAAAAATTAGCTCATGTTGGCCTCCCAGTAGCGATAGTTCGCGCTGGTGTGGCGCTGTAATCAGACGGCTTTACCCCAATCACTCTGCTAGACTACAATAGCATCGTTTTCACTGCAGCAAGGGACTTTAATTCATCATAGTTCAGCAAATTTGCATAAAAATATTTATAAATTATATACGTAAATCTTCCCTTAGAATCAGTGTATCTATTAGTGATAATCCTATCAAAATTCCTATAGTTTTTCCCGAGGTTAACCTGATCCTACTGATATAAAAAGTGGTAGGGCCCTTAATTTATACGTGTACGGAAGATGATGGATAGATATGTCTTACAGGTACTGTTAGTACACCTGCAGCACTAATACTCTCTCGTAGTATTCAAGAACCAAATGTTTAGGTTACAGCAGACGTGGGAGCAACACTTCTTTTCTCGGTCGGTAATGTGGTCTAGTAAATGTGTGTGTTGGCAGTAATGTGACTACCTAACGATGAGGGGTATGAGATTTAAATGCATAATGTTCTCACTGAACACTCCACTTTCATTACCAGAAGCTCCATCTCCACTCGCACGACTGCTGGTTCCTGTTCCACAGTTTGTATCTGCGACACACTACAAAATCCTTAATGGCACATTTCCTTGTATTGTACTAACAGTAGAACACGTTCTACTAAATGCACCCTGGCTCAAATTGAATGTTCTCTTGTAATGAGTGGTCGTTTCTGGCACGTACTAAGATATCGTGTCACAACATGATGTAAACTCCATTCAGAAGATGACGTCTCGTCCTGTAATCCAAACACATCATTTCAATTTTTCTTGTAGAGCATTCACCCCCTTTAAAGCAAGCATTAATTTCTGTTTAATGTGACACCATCAGCAACAAATCCGTTTTTATCAGGTGATGCAAACGAGGGAGATGGACCGATTGAAGAGATGTGGTACGGATCGCCAGAGGCTCCGGACTGGTACAAATTCGAAGCTGACCGCTCATCAGAGTTCAGCGACGTGGAAGAACGCATCGTCGGCGGCTCCGATGCCTTTCCAGGTGAGTGCTTCTCCGTCTTCAGACCTACTTCTGTAACGTATACGTTGCTGTTCGACTTTATGGGGGAATAGCAAGTGGGTTGAGGTGTGAATGGGAATCTGGATAGAGGACAGAGGCGGAAGGGTAGTCCATCCAGTTGTACAAAGCTACTGTTCCAGAGTGGCATAGTAGTTAGCACATCTGGCTAGTGAACAGAAGAGCTAGATTCGAATCCCAGCCTTGGTACAAATTTTCATTCGTCGCTTCAGTCTGCATAAATAATTATATATATCTCATATATACTTCTTTGTGTATGTCACGAAACTAGTCTTTCCCAGCCTGATAAAAGTCTGTCAGAGCCTTTTGTTTGTCAGCATCTCTACCTCATGAGTTTTATATAAACCTATATACAGCTCAGAGATCAACAGTGGAGAGAGTAGCTGATGTCAGAACCTGAATCGTCTATATAAGCAACACAGAGTACTGCTGTTGCGTCTTTATACAATACACGAAATTCAGTAGACTTAAAAAGTGAGTTAATAGAGTACTGATATTTTTCTTCACTAGAAGTAATACAATTATGTGATATTCAAATCACTCGATTTCTAAGGTGACATACCCATTTCTCACAGAACTGATGCAGAAGCAGTCGAGAGTCAGAAACACGTTTGAGATGCGATGCTATTGGAGAATGTTCAGATTTAGCACCTGTAAATTACGGTACTTACCATTAAAATTCCAACGCTATGAAGTTGACATTTTCCTGCATATGTAAATGATTAAAATGTTAAGTGCAACGACACAAAGTAGATTAGAGTAATGCCATGTATATTCTGTATGTAAGGACAGACTGTATAGCAAGTTTCTCATTCAGAAACCGCATTTGAATGTTGTTCGCTTCTTAGAAGACAGTGTTATGTTCATGTGTGAAGGAGGAACGTCCACCAACACGTGCAGCGGCAGGATTGTTGGCTGTCGAGGCTGCGGTTTGTCATTTGGCGATAGTGCTGCTCGCATTGTCGGGTTCCCACGGCTGTTATTCGAATATGCAATCGCTAACATCAGGAGCGTCTTGCTAGGCGCCATGCAGAGCCTTAACGGTCCCGCGTGGCTAGCGCTCGACAGGACAGACATTATTCACTTTTGTCGTGTAGATTATACAAACACGTCACGTACTTTGAGTCAGGAAATTGGTGGTTTGCAGCAAACAAGTATCCAAACCAGTGGGACGACTTCTGAAGCACAACGGTCTTAAGGCACGGAGACCAAAAACAACGCCGTACACGGAAATAGTAGCACGTCGTCTTTTCAGACGAGTGCCGATGCTGCTCACAGCACCACAATGGGCGTTTCGGCTTTTGGAGGCTCGAGGAGAACCAATGTTGCGACGTTGCATTCCTCATCGTCATAGGGCCTAACATCTCGCATGATGGTGTCAGAGAGTTGACTTTCGTGGCGTCACACCTGCTTCGTTCGCCGCCACCGCTCGTCATCATGGTATAAATCGTCTGCAGATGGTCGCGTTCTGACCGGAACTGATTACCACTACAAAAAAATATTTTGTTCAAACTGTTTTAGCCCATTTTATAGTATTCTAGCTAGTTCAAATGGCTCTGAGGACTATGGGACGTAACTTCTAAGGTCATCAGTCCCCTAGAACATAGAACTACTTAAACCTAACTAACCTAAGGACATCACACACATCCATGCCCGAGGCAGGATTCGAACCTGCGACCGTAGCGGTCGCGCGGTTCCAGACTGTAGCGCCTAGAACCGCTCGGCCACTCCGGCCGGATGAATTCTAACTAGACCGCTGATTTTGTCCAAGAGAAATGTGTAAAAAATTTCTGTACAAAATCTACACAGAATGAATTTCTCCTACATCAGATATACTGTATCACCGCTTCCTATGGGAAACTGAAACATTTCGTCTGGCATCTCGAGTGAAAGAAGCTGGATAACGTCCTTGACAACTGCCGACATTTCGACAGGTGAACACCTCGTCATTCGCAAGGGCAGAGGGCATGGCTAATTAGACCCTCGTTGGATTGGGTTGCATCAGTAAGGAATACAAAGGAAAATCAACAGACACTGTTACCAACTCGTACCACCACACAACCACAGATCCTTTCCGTAGATGATATTCCCAACAGCTTCGTCTGTTCTGAAGAAACACGGTGAGAAATGTGTTTTTCGGCTGCCGTTTAAAATCATGGCCCCTTTAGGGTTTGTAATGGATAATCTTAGTTTGCGTAAGAGGGGGGGGGGGAGGGGTCAAGTGTATCTCCTGCAGTTATGATACGTCATTCATACGTCATGGATTTAGGGCCGTTAAGGACTGGTCTATAAACCATGCATTTACGAAACATTACGTTGGTGCCGGTCATCCGATGGAATGAAACAACACAGTGACCTGACGTGCATTTCCAGTTACTGGGATAGTGTTATTAAGTAAGCTGTTATGATTAAACTATAAAGAGACATTCTAGATTGAGATGAAGGTATGATGCTTAAATTGTGCTTGGAATTCTATTCTCTCTCTGGTCAAGCAACAGAGCGACAGAGGTAACACTACTTGCTCACCTGTTGTAGGTTAGTAAATCACTACTAATAACGCATGACTCAATGGTTCAGTACATTAAAATTTGTCTGTACTAGCACGGTTGCCTGGCCAAGGCCTACATTCTTACGTATGAATCAGAGCATACACAAAACTCTTTAATTACTTAGCTATTGGCAGACATCTGTTGGATCTACTGCAAGTTATGACTCGAAACTATTACAATAATCAGTAAAAAACAAATGACAAAAAAATTTAGTGATCTTTGTCTGTGTGATGACTCTAGTTTTTTCAGATGGATGTTCATTATCTGCATACGCCGACTTTTAGTTTCTGTTTGGCTCGGCCCGCGAACCGAGGGTTTAAACTGTCATGTGTAGTGACCTCTCTATTTGCTTCTGACGGGAGTTCATCTGGCGATTTATTTATTTATTTAGCTCATGGCAACACAAATTGAACGGCAACTAACATAGCTGGACTTCATAACTGTATAAAATAAACAGAAATAAAGCACTAACGCTACAACTTAACATCTGAATTTTCAATTCATTCAAGGGATGCCTCTGCAACTTCAAAGAAATCTTCTGCAGCTTGTTAGAACGTGTTTGATGGCTTCATGTTCCTTAGCACTATTACATTAACACGCTCCTCCAGGCGTGGTAGCTCGGGTACTGGCAGGTGGCCGATGCGACGCCTAGTGTGTTCTGACTATCGGCGCCATCTAGTCTATGTTTTGTTTAATGTACGGGTCGGATTTGCCTGACTCCGCATCCGGGCACTCTGCAGTGAACGACGGCTGTGATTTAGCTGTTGGTTTATCTTTCTACCATTCTGTGGTGAAACTTGTGCAGGTAAGTGCATTTGTTTTCAATTTATCGTTCTTTATCTATAAATTAATTATTTTTAGGGTAATTACACACAAATTTTATTTTTATAGAAATGTCTCAAAACAGATGTGGACGTAAGACGAAATTATTTCCTGTTGAAGCTAAATTTGTGTGCAATTACGCTGGAAGTAATTAGTTTATAGATAAAGAACGTTACATTGAAAACAAATGTACTTCCCTGTACAAGTTTCGCCATAGAATGGTAGCAAGACAAAGCAATAGCTAAATCGCAATCGTCGTTCGCTGCAGAATTTCCGGGTACGGACTACGCAAATCCGACCTACACAGTAAACAAAACATACTGTAGACTAGACGGAGCCGATAGTGAGAACACGCTAGGCGTGGCGTCGGCCACTTGCCGTTCCCGGAGCTACCACGCTTGGCGGGGCGTGGGCACCGAAAACGTTAAGAATGTGAAGCCTTTCCTCGTTGGTGCAGACTTTCTGTACAGATGCCACGGTCTGTACGAAGCCTCTAAACATTCCATGCACGTTGCGGTAGTTTAATGCTGACTGTCCTTGTAGTGGGTCTTACGAGAGCTTGATATTTCCAGTAGGAAATGCTATTCCACGTCCCTGATCACTGTCTCTTCAAGCGGAAAGCTGCTGTTTGCTACGATTCTACCAGTATGATAGGTGACTTCCTAGCTATTATTCTGCTCATTCTAAATGCAGGCACATCAGAATGCATCGAGAGCTTGGGAATTTGAATTAATTTTTCATATTCCTTGAGAGGGGCGTTCTGTCTTCGAATATCACATGGCACAATGTGATTTAGAGATGGTAACCAGTTAAGAGGTGTAGAGGTGATGCATCCTGTTATCTTCCTCACAGCTGCATTCAGTTGAACATGGATTCTACATGTGAACTGTTAAGATATATTGGAGCAAAGTGTTCGGCACTCGAGTGGACGACTCTTAAGGAAGAACATCGTAGTGCTCTACCCATTGCGCAACATGAGGGCCGTCTCAATTGTGTACTCCTCATTGTCAGCTTTGCTGTGATGCTATCTATGTGTTTCTTGTAGCAAAAGGTTCTATCAGGAGTTACACCTAAATATTTTGGTAAGTTTTCATAGCGGAGGACTTGATTATTAAATACGATATTTTACTTGGCACTGGCAACTTATCGTTTAGATGAAAGCAGCTAACTTCTATCTCCGTTGGATTTGGTGTTAACCTCCCCTTGCTAAGTATTCATGCATTCCCATAAGTTACTTGAGTACTACACTTATTTAGCATCTCGAAACGTCGATACATTTTCCGATTTGTGTTATTCTCGTGTGATTGTTACTAGGTTATGAAACGCGACCTATGCACCCTGTATCATATTTCACTTTTTCTTTTAATATAATATCGAAACGAAGGTCCTAAGCGACTATGTATTCTCAACGTATGATTGATGTGGAGATTTGAATTCTTACTGACCAAACGTTTTTCTCGTTCTTCTTTCATGACAGAGTATGAGGGCCGCAACGGTCATCTTTAACGACTGGTTCAGTGCTAAATCAATCACAATATCGCTTGACATTTCATCTGCCTGTATGTGTTCGAAATATCAACTAAGTGAACTACTGAACATGATCTTAAGAGAGTTTCTTTTCCCTTTTAAGAGAGTGGAAAATTTCCTTGGATGTGTTTCCGATTACACACATATGCGACATAGAAATGTGAGAGAGCAATTAACATGCTACGCAATGTTTCTGGTTTATCACGAGGCTTGGACCCTAGACTTGGGGTTTCTTTGTATTGCATTTTGGTACGTCCATATATAGGATTACGGCTTCATATGTTTTGGTTCGACTCCAGACGCCAGTGATATAGCACTTGATATTTGACAAAATAAGTATTACGAATTTGTACATAAGTCATGAGACCAGCTTAACCAAGACTCTTCTAGTGGAATACAGTGGAAGATACAACTTCACGTACGAGGTAGATACGAGGCCTTTAAGTTTTTAATGAAACGTTTCCAAATAACTGATTCCACAAACGATACGGGATCATTCTGCTAGATGTTTTGTAGAACGATACTGCCTTCTTAAGAAACTTATTTTGTTAGCACACTGTACTTTGAATAGACGAAGTTTACAAACAGAGTGCTGTTTCAAAAACTATAAACTCATTTCAAACAATGCTTCCACGCATCATCTCTGCACTCGACGTCAGAATACATTAGAAATGGTTACCAAAGGAAATGAAAAGTAAATTATTGTCTGCCAGCGTACCTCAAAGCTACATGTATTCATACGTCTAGCTCAAAACATGCTGAAGGCACTGGATGAGAATTCGTTAATGAAAGAAGTGTTGACGGGTTAAACTCGGCAACCACGGCTGAGCTGTGTTGTCTTAGAAGGACTGATACTCATGTAAAAAATGTATTCTCAGAAACAATATTAATCCTCTTAGCTTCACGTTCTGCATTATTATAAAGAAATTTTTCTAATAATGAGACTAATAACTATCTGCTTTGTAGGACACTAGAAATTATGAAATTTCAGCCGGCGACTTCCTTTACAGCATTGTGATTCATTCCAGGATGAAGTGGAGCACCTATCACAACTGTCACAACAGATTAAAATGAGACACGTCGCTGACATTGTACCTACTCTTCCCAATTTACCGTGGTAATGGGGCAAGAAGTGAGTTGAATTTTCATAGTGACAACCGCCCTTGTCGGAGCCCTACTCGTGAGATTCTGATGTAATCGGAGACCTTGGCCGCCTGGTCTTCGGAGATCCAATGCGGTACCACGCACCACGGACATGTTACTGGAAGTTGTAGAGATGGGTATGCTCTTGCAACACATGGAGGGACTTTGGTTGCGATTAACGTTGTTGTAGTAGACTATATACGAATTTTTAATAGGAAGATGTATATGTGTGGTACAATCATTTACGCCTGAAGACATAATTTTATGTTGTATTTTTGTTTTCTTAATTTTGTGCCAAGTATGTCACAGTTTGACAATGGCATACATTTATGTATGTATATAAATGAACTGGCTGAATGTATTACTCAGCTGAAGGCCAGATCAAAACATAACAGAAAAATACTCTGGAGTTTTCCCTCGGTGGCCTCTCAGCGCCTGACTGGCAAACTGTCTCACGTTCTGTCAGTCGACACGAGCAACACACTTTCATGAGAACGTGGCGATGTGATCCATCAATTCATTTCGTCCTAATATTTCGTAGAAATCGATTTAAAAGGAAATGTGGTGTGGTAAGCGTTATTTCACAACCGAATAGGACAGAAGCCTTGATGCGTTTCTCAGTGATTTATTCTTGACCGGGACTGCTCTGGAAACAAGTTAGTAACGTAATTGGGCGAAAAGAGGATGCTGAATGCTCGGTGTTCGTGAATGAGACAGCTAATAACATTTTCGCTCAGTATTACGGGAAGACTGAAACTGAATCATACGTTCAGGTCTAAACTTTCAACTGGCTGCTTAATCAAATATTCCACTTACTCTTCATACGTGACGGTGTAGAATTAATACGATTTTTTAACATTTTGCGTACATGGTCGACGTAGTGTATCCTCATCTTTTCTTTCTTACTAAATATGGAAGTAGTATTGAGTATTCTCCTTCAACAGGTCAGTTCCCGTACGTGGTATCCCTGAAGTCACCGGACGAGTCCGGGTTCCAGCATTTCTGCGGGGGCTCCATTCTGACAGAAGAGTGGATTCTCACTGCTGCACATTGCATCATCAACCTGAATGTCTCTGATTACGTTGTAAGTATGTGACAGCAAACAAACTCACGCCTTAGGAGATTACTGGCTTCCCTCCTAATAGTGTACAGCACCTCCTCCTTTCTTGATATCAGCTAAGAATGTCTGTTGTACGGAATGCAAAAGGTTCTGGATGTAAAAAAATTCAATAACCAGTCATTCCTGGTACGACGTATGCAATTCGGTTATGTAAAAAAATTCAATAACCAGTCATTCCTGGTACGACGTATGCAATTCGGTTAGGCCAAATGCTTCGTGTTTCGTCTACGTATGCTATTCTCAAACAATAATTATAAAAGAGATACGTACGAAAATAAAAGGGAAAAAGAGTATACAAAAATGTACCGTTCTTTAATAAACGAGGACCTGGCTACTAATTAATAAGAAAACTCCTCTTAGGAACAAAAGACATCTGAACACTTCGCGTTGTATTATTTGGTTATATTATTTGTTTTCAGTCCACCCTTCGTGGTCTCGGGTTCGATTCCCCGCGGGGTCAGGGATTTTCACCTGCTCCGAGATGACTGCTTGTTGTTGTGTCGTCTTCATCATCCATCCCCATTACGGACGGAGGAAGGCAACGGCAAACCACCTCCACTAGGACCTTGCCTAGTAGGGCGGTGCGAGTCTCCCGCATCGCTCCCCTACGGTGTGTCACGACACATGGGACCTCATTTCCATTTTTGTTTGTTTTTAGTGTTCCGTGCGTCAATCGCTAAAAACGGAACCCTTATAGGATCACTCTGATGTAAATCTGTCTGTCTGTCTGTCTGTCTGTCTGTGCGACTGTTAAGAATCTGTTTTCTTAGGATCAGGTAGACGTCTGGATTTGAAACTTAGGTCACATACTAAAGTAAATGCTCTCTTGATGGTGTAATAAATTTAAGCTTTTAAGTTAAAGCAATCAAAAGATACGGTCATTTATGCCACGTATTTAGATAATCGCAAACTTACTCATCAAAACCTATAAAAACTTTCCATTGACCTAGAATTGTCAGTATCGATATCGGTAACAGGCAAAAATCATAAAGATTTTGTTTAAACAAATTTCGGGGCTGCAGCCGGTCCTCGTTCAATACTTCGCACGATATTTCAACTGGGAACCTGCCAGTTATCTTCAGGTGAGCCGTCGCAGACTGGCGAAAACTTTTTTTTTCCTTTCTTTATTGTATTTCAATTCCCCATCGGGGCGGGCTGGTAGCAGCATATGTGCTGCTCTTCAGCCGAAAGACATAGAACAAACAATAGAAGATAACTAAAAATAACAAAGGAGAGAATATGGTGAACATAGATATAAAAAAAGGGGGAACATCATGGAAGGCAATAGACAAAAATCGGGGTGACTGTAAAATGGAGATAAAAAAACTGTTTAAAAGTAGCACACACAAAAGGCCACACACTGCGACAATTAAAAGAACGCAAGGCACAGTATGAGTGGAGCATAACAGGTATCGACGGATGGCGTAGCACATATGAAACACTGATGGCGAACCTCAAGGCAGTACACAATTAAAATCACACCTCTTAACGCACAGGAGAAACAGCACTAAACAACACTGATGTGGCACAGTGACGATGATCAAAACAGAGGATCTGCCAGGCGCAAGGAGATGAGGGAGACCGGAAGAAGGGAGGGAGGGGAAGAGATGGGGGAGATGAGCGGGGGGCGCGCTGAAGAGGGCCAGGTAGGGAGGGATGTGGGAAGGAAAGAGACAAGTATGGGGTGCAGGGTCTCAGGGGAGCGGGGGAAGGAGGAAAATCCGCTCTGGGAGAAGGAGGGAAGAGGAAAAAGGGGACCCTGGGGACGGGGGGGGGGGGGGGGAACAAGGCCAGGTTATAGTTGGAAGGAAGGGTAGATGTCACGGCGAAGTTAGTCATCCGGGAGGGGGAGGTGTTGGAAATTGCCCTGATGAAGGAGATGGAGGGTGTGGTGGTGGAGAGAGGGAGGGATACAGCGATAGAGGCGCGGCAACGGGAGGGGGGTGGAGAGGAAGGAGGAAACCAGAGGGTGTGGGGGATCAAGCCTGCAGACAATGTAATGGATGCGGAGATGTTGGAGGAACAGGAGGAGGTGGGGGAAGGGGATCAGTTCGTACAGGGGCCGTGTGGGGGAAGGAAGGCAAATACGCGGAGCGCATGGCGTTCAAGGATTTGGAGGGCCTTGTAAAAGCGGGTGGGGGCAGAGATCCAGGCAACACTGGCATAACAGAGGATAGGACGGATGAGGGATTTGTAGGTGTGGACGATGGTAGAAGATGCAATCCCCATGTCCAGCCAGACAGGAGTTTCAGAAGGTGGAGGCAGGAATGGGCTTTCTGCTGGACGCTCTGGAGATGAGGGGTTCAGATGAGGTGTCGGTCGAGGGTGAGGCCAAGGTATTTCAGGGTGGGGGTGAGCTGGATGGGACGACCATAAAGGGTGAGGTAGAAATCATGGAGGCGAAAGGAGCGAGTGGTGCGGCCTATGATAATTGCCTGGGTCTTGGAGGGGTTGAGACGGAGGAACCACTGGTTACACGAAGTGGTGAACTGGTGAAGGTGGGTTTGGAGGGTACGTTGAGACCGTTGAAGGGTAGGATAGAGAGCCAGGAAGATGGTGTCATCAGCATACTGGAGAAGGTGGACTGGTGGGGGTGGCTTGGGCATATCAGCTGTATACAAGAGATAACGGAGAGGGGAGAGGACAGAACCCTGGGGGACGCCAGCCATAGGATAAAAGATACGGGAGTTGGTGTTGTGGAGGGTGACATAGGAAGGACGGTGCGAGAGGAAGGAAGCGACCAGATGGACAAAATTGATAGGCAGGACGAAGGTTTGGAGTTTAAAGAGGAGACCGGAATGCCATACACGGTCATAGGCATTTTGGAGATCAAGGGAAACAAAAATGGCGGAGCGACGGGAGTTGAGCTGGAGGGACAGAAGGTGAACAAGGTTGAGGAGTTGGTCTTCAGCAAAGAAGGAAGGTCGGAAGCCACACTAGGTAAGGGGGAGGAGGTGGTGTTGAGCAAGGTGCTGATGGATACGGTGGGAGGATGGATTCAAAGACCTTACTGAAGACGGGGGTGAGGCAGATGGGATGATAGGAAGAGGCGGCAGAAGGGGGTTTGTTGGGTTTGAGGACTAAGAGGATGCGGAAGGTCTTCCACAGGTCAGGGTAGAGGCCAGTAGAGAGGATGACATTATAGAGATGGGCGAGGACAGTCAGGAAGGAATAGGAGCTTTCTCGAAGGTGATGGTAGGTGACACAGTCATGACCAGGAGCTGTGTTGCGTTTGGACTGGAGGATAAGTTTAATGTCTTGTGCTGTGATGGGAGTGTTTATGTCGGAGGGGGGCAACTGCCCCAAGTACTGCAGACTAGGAGCAAGTGGAGCGACCGAGGTATCGGCACATTCCATGACGGTGGGGAAAAGAGAGAAATCAAAGTGGGGATCATCGGGGATAGAGAAGACCTCGGAAAGGTGGGAAGCGAAGTGGTTGGCCTTACTGAGGTTGTCAGGAAGGGGGCGATCGTTATGGATAAGGGGGTAGTGGGGAGGGGAAAGGGAACCAGTAAGGCGATGGAAGGCGGACCAGTACTTGGAGGAGTTGATAGGGAGGGTGGCGTTGAGTCGTGTGCAGGTCTGGCGCCAGTCTCGGCGTCTCGTTGCTGTAATAAGGTTCCGTACGTGTCGCTGTATTTGCCGGTGGCGTTGGAGTGTATCCCTGTCACAAGTGCGCAGGAAGGAGCGATAGAGGCGGCGGGATTCACGGAGGAGGAAGACAACCCGTGGAGAGAGAGTGGGACAGTGGGGGTGGATGGTTTTAGTAGGAACACGGGCCTCCACGGCGTCAGTAATGACATTCTGAAGGAAGGACGAGGTATGGATGATGTCGTCAGGATGGCGATAGGTAAGAGTGTGGCTTTCAACCTGGATGGAGATGGAGTCCCGGTAGGCATTCCAGTTGCCACAGTGATAGTCATGGACGACTTTGGGAGGGGGTGCAGGGTGCGGAGCCGGAGGGGGGCGGTGAGCAGACGTTATGGTGAGAAGGACAGGGAGGTAATCGCTACCTGTGGGGTCAAGGACGGCGACAGCGATACGCCCAAGGAAGTTGGCAGAGGCAATGACAACATCGGGGGTGATGTCACTTTCGGGTCGGGTGTGCTGGGGAAGGGGAACAAGGTCACCTTGGATTGTGGAGAGGAACTGATGCCACCGCCGAAGGGCAGCAGGAGAGCGGCTATGGATGTTGAGGTCGGTGGCAATCACATAGGTGGAGAAGGTGTGGTCAATGTGCGAGATGAAGTCATAGGGAAGAGGAGCAGTGGAGCGGACATAGATGGTGGCACAGGTAATGGTGAGGGAGGGGAAGAAGACGCTAAGGATAAGGTGTTCAGTGGGGTCATTGAGGAGAGGTTGTGGCTGGACGGGGATATGCTTAAGGTGGCCAATCGCGACTCCACCCTGCGCTCAAGGACCAGGAGCGTCAGTGTGGTGGAGGATATAGGGAGAGGTGCGGATAGAATGGTGGGGCTGGAGAAAGGTCTCGTTCAAGAGGAAGGTGTCGACCTGGTGGTGGGAGAGGGTGTGCATGAGGAGGTATTTGTTGGAGTGGAAGGAGCGAATGTTCTGGAAGAGGATGCGATACTCGTGCCACGCCATGGCGGGAAGGAGGGGGGGAAGAGAGGGAAGGGAAGAGACTTAAACTAGGGTGTCGAGGCGGGTGAAGGTGAAGTGGGCTTGGTTGTGGAAGTAAGTGGCGAAGGTGTTCAGGTGGAAAACGGAGCGAGCGGGAAGGGAGATTTGTTGGAAGGTGTGGGGGGCGCTGAAAAGGGTGAATGTTTTGGAGTACAACGGTAAGGAACCGGATGATGTCCTCGGCCGTGGGGGTTGGACGGAGGAAATTGTTGGGATGGACAGGGGGATCGATGGGACGAACTGGGACTGTAAGCTCAGGGGTGGCTGGAGGGGGCTTAGCTTTACACTTGTGGGAGCAGGTGGGATGGAGGCCATTGCAGGTATTACAGGAAGGAGGAGCAGCGAGGTTGGGGCAGTTCTTAAGAAAGTGGGAGGCCTTGCAATGGGGACAGGTGGGGGGGGGGTTGCAGTTGGGAGTCAGGTGGTCATTGTACATCAGGCACCGCTGGCAACGGTACGATTGGAGAGGGGAATTGGAGGATTCAACAGGGTGGCTACGGTGGTATATCAGGGCACCCTGGCTGAGGAGATGGTCAATGGATGGGGCGGACTCAGAGAATAGCCGCATGAGGTAGGTGGGACCAGAGGCATTGTGGATATGGCGGGCAGAGCGGATTTCCAAGTCCGGGTGGGAGTTCAGTTCTGCCAACACTTCATCCTCTGTGATCACCGGGCTGAGCTTGGTGACCACAGCAGTGTAGGTGGGGGGGGGGGCGACGGGGAGGCTGGGGCTGACGAGGAGTGGAAGCAGAAAGGAAGGGTGTCAGAGAGGCGTGGGGGCCAACCATAACTCGTAGGAGTTTTTGCAGGAGGTCTGTGTGAAAGGATGGGGATGGGGACTTGATAAGGACTGAGTCCCTGTGGGGAATGAGTTGGGAGATGGGAGCACCAGGTAAGTACTTTCGTATCTCCACAGTGAGGGTACGAGCGTCGAGGAACTTAGGATCGGGAGTTGACAGGACGAAGGTGTGGAGGGTGGGGGCCGAGGTATGGGTTGCAGGAGGAGTGGTGGTGTCCATGGATACGGCAGGTCAAGGGGGGGTGGTGTTGACTTTTTGTGGGAAGTGGTGGGAGCAGAGTCGGTAATGACACGCTTTTGGGGTTTTTTTGAGACTGGAGGCTGGGAGGAGGGGAGAGGGACGGGGAGGAGAGGGAGGTGGCAGGTGGCAGATCCCTGTGGCGTAGTGGAGGCGCCGGGAGAAGCAGCCGGTTCAGTGGTGGCGATGGTGACTCGGCGCGACGTGATGCGTACGGGAGATGCAGATGACGAAGCGACGGGGTGGGTGAGAGAGGGGAAGCCGACCACCTGAGGGGCGGCAGCAGAGGCGGCAACAGAGGCGTACGTGAGGGCGGGGGTAGTAGTGCGAGCTGTTGGGGGTGTGGAGGCTGGAGGAAGGGTGTAGAGGTGTGGGTATACAGCAGGGGAGGAAATAGGGGGATGGGTAAGTGAGGGAAGGGGAGGGGAGGGGAGGGGAGGTGTAAGGAGGGAGGCCAGGGGCGGCACTCCAGGAAGTGACTGTGGGAGAGGGGGAGGTGTAGATGACAGTGGAGGTGGGAGTACTCATTGCAGACGAACGGCGACGGACAGACGGACGGGCAGCAGGCGGCGACGTCGGCGGCGGCGGAGGCGGCGGCGGCGGAAGCGGCAGCGGCAGCGGTTACGGCGACGGACAGCGAGCAGGCAGGCGGACGGACGGACGGACGAACAGCTACAGCAGCAAGCGGTGGGCGGGCGGGCAGACAGACAGACACAATCTTCGAAGACGGAGATTCCACCCTGAGAGTAGCCCAGGCTTTGCAATATGACGCTTTCGAAGGAGGGGATCCAACCCTCTAGATACGCGAAAACGTTCTCCGTTCCGCAATATATAGCGTACTGTAACTATTCTGCGCATGCGTCGAAAACTTGAGAGATAAACCACACTGCCCTCCGACAGCGCCCTCGCTGGGCAATAGCAGAACTCAGTCGCCCTCTGCGTTGCTGTTTCCCGCGGCCGTCGACGCACTCTGTCGTCTTCGATTAGAGCAAATGGTGGAGATGATGGGATTCCATGCACTGTCCAGCTGGTAGCCGCTGTCACGGTTTAACAGATTTTCCTCCAGTCGTATTTCTACGGATTCTTTGATAATGGAATCCGAGAAAGACGTTGCTGTAGACAAAATCATTGTTTTCTCATACTCCATTGAATGTCCAGTAGAAATACAATGTTCAGCAATAGCGGACTTGCTTGGGTACAAAAGGCGAGTGTAACGTTAATGTTCAGTGCAGCGTTCTTTCACGGTTCGTGTGGTTTGACCTATGTAAGCCATACCACATTGACACGGTATGTTGTAAATTCCGGCCTTTCGTAGTAACAGATTGTCCTTAAATGATCCCACAAGGTCCGCAATCTTCGATGGTGGCCGGAAAAACACTTTTATCTGAAATTTTCGGAAGATTATTGCTATTTTAAACGAAGTGTTGCCAACGAAAGGAAGAAAAGCTAAAGATTGTTCCGGCATGTTCTCCTCTTTATTCACTTCCTGCTTCTTAGTTTTAACTGTTAGTGCCCTGTTAATCTGCCGGATGGAATACCCATTTTCGCTGAAGACTCTCTTTAGATGGGCGAGTTTTTGAGGTAAGCTATCTAGATCTGAGACAGTATGAGCTCTATGAACAAGTGTTTTAAGCAAACCCATGGTTTGCGATGGGTGATGGCAACTCAATGCTTGCAGTTACAAATCAGTATGAGTGGGTTTCCGGTAAACTGAATGCCCTAGAGAAGATGACTGGCAGGTGTCCAGTTGAAATATCGTGTGAAGTATTGAACGATGACCGGCTGCAAGCCTGAAATTTGTTTGAACAGTCAATTCGCCGGGAAAATTAAAAAAAAAGTTCAAATGTGTGTGAAATCTTATGGGACTTAACTGCTAAGGTCATCAGTCCCTAAGCTTACACACTACTTAACCTAAATTATGCTAAGGACAAACACACACACCCATGCCCGAGGGAGGACTCGAACCTCCGCCGGGACCAGCCGCACAGTCCATGGCTGCAGCGCCTAGACCGCTCGGCTAATCCCGCGGGGCGAAAATTTTAAAATTCACATAAAGATACTACATTCCCAGGATGGATGAAGTACCTAGTTACATAATTAAGTTTGTACGGAACCGCGGCGTCCGATTCCTACATGCATCTATCCGGAGTTTCTTAATGTTGAAGTGATTTTCTTATAATTTTATGGAGTGTTTGGTCAGGTTAATGAAGCATTTGTCCGCCAACCACCCTTTTGGTTCCTGTATTGAAGGTATGGTACTTTGCTTTATTCTTCTACCCAACGCGGCCCCTGAATCTCAATAATTCCCAATTCCCGAGTTCAGCCTGAGGCCGTCGAGAGGGTTTTCTTGGTTTTAAGGTGAATACTCACACTGACAGTCTCCGCTAAACATTCGCAGTTGATAAATTCCTGATCCCTCATAGTTGGTTTTCCTTGGTAGATGTTCAGCTTGCATTAAATTTTTTTGTTCCGTGATTCTAGTTTCCATCCTCTTAGTCCGGAAGGTTGTTTAATTTAGACTATTGCTGTTCTGTTACAAGACTATCTATATAGCGGAGATGCTGACTCGCAGAAAGGCACAACAAAAATACTGTCACAAATGAAGATTTCGGCCATTAGGGCCTTCGTCAACAATAGACGTAGACACACACACACACACACACACACACACACACACACACACACACACACAAACGCAACTCACACGCACGACTCTCGTGTGTGTGTGTGTGTGTGTGTGTGTGTGTGTGTGTGTGTGTGTGTGTGGCTACTTTCCTTTTGATAGTATTGTTACATTACGTCCTGTATTATTCATGATTATCTATATAGATATTCTTAAATACTTTACAATTACGAGGGGATTTCAAAAAGTAAGTTACACATTATTTAGGGAATAAAGTTTCTAGTATCGAATATTGCACCGCACTTAAAAGTAACGCAAGTATCTGACATTATTTTTGAAGTTATTCACGAAGTCTCTGTTAACTACGGTCGGCGCTCTCTACCAATAGTTCAGTTCCTCGACAGTAGAGACGCGGGCCTTGCTCACGGAGCCACTGGAGAATTGCTATGTGAACGTCGTCATCCTTCGAAAATCTGTGACTGTTGCGAATCAGTTCCTCGATTACCTGGACAGTGTCGTCTGTGGCCGACACCGGTGGCCTTTCTCCTCGATGAGCATCACACACCACTGCGTGGCCTTGCTCAAGTTGTTGGCTTCTGCTCACTGTGACTGGACGTGACATTGTATTTAGTCCATATACCAACAGAATTTGACGGTGAATCAGTGTGAAATTTAGCGTTTTACCCATAAGAATCGTACTGTCCCGCGTACTTCTGCTTTGGAGAACGTTTCCATTTGCTGCGACTTTCCACTCCTGCACTGTTGTCCACCTGTTAACCAGACCGCGACAGAACTGCGTCTGCAGGAATCTCAGAACATCGACTCTCTTCTGACGGTGCACTACTCTTGTTCCGCAATGGTCTTAGTGTTGGGCTACATGTGTGACGTACTGTTTGGAGTAGTATCGTAAGAGAAAAATATACCGATGAAACGATAAAAACAAGGAAAATTTGTTTCACTGGCAGATTTTGCTTCATTTGTCGAAGGCGAACCGTAAGTAGTATCATCTGGTCGTTGAACATGTGTTGTTTCACTGGATGATGGCAAACCTAGCTTCATTGAGAGTGATGTATTTAGGCAAGGCATCTGCTCCATTCGTATAATGCGGCAGCTGAAAATGCCTTTGACTTGGCTTAATTTGCCTCGTTATCGTATTATATAAATTCGTAATCTTCCCGTTTCCCAAGAAATTGATATTAACGTCATCTACAATGACGATGAGTGCAACCTGTCAAAGATGCTCCTATGACATGAAATTTAATAATGAAATGACTCGTGAAATTTTAATGAAGAGATTTTTAAAAATTATTTGTAGTGGCAGGGAAAACCAGCAGTTGTGGTACAGACTGATTACCATTCTAATAAGTGTTTGCAAAGGTACAGAAATTCTTCCATAAAGATTAAATGACCTGGTTATCGCCAACTTAAATTGTTTATATTTATAGACTGAAGCATTTAAAAGAATTAGGATCGAGCATAACGGGTCATATCAATACGCACTTTAATCCATTGTAACAATAGTTATCTAAAGAATTTCATGTCCTTTCGGAAGACTGTTGGAAACATGGACAATAATCTGAAATTAAGATTTATAAAATATTCCGCTAGTATTACCACTAATTGCAATAATAATCCTGGTTGATTCCAGGCGGTTTCTAAAAGATAACTTCCATGAGGATGGCCGACCCTTATTTATTTTATAACAATGTCAGTTCTCGAAGTTGCATCTGTATTATGATACGAGATGGGTTATTTAGTTTTTGGATAAGAAAAACCGAGTCGTTACATGTCAAGTGCAGAAGCAATACGCTGTTTCTTATTTTTGGAAGGAGAACGGAGAGGAAGGTTTTCAGAGACAGATGACTTGTGTAACAAGAAACCAGTTGCGTAGAACTGTGCTCTTCGCTACTCATTACGTCTTCGTTAGAACTCTCTGTACCGGGGCGTCTACATGCCAGTAAGTTGTTGTTTGAATGTTACATACAGGTGTTTGGTAGTATATTACTCTATAATTGTATGAATACTGCTTCTAATAATTTAGTTACCTCCAGAAGTGAACTACTCTGAGCGCAGCACATCCTCCATGTAATACACTTTTATATTTTTGGCAGCCACAGCTGCGAGAATGCATTCCTGTTAAACAAATCCGCAGAAGGACACCAATGAATTTAAAGACATTAGCTGCCAGTGAGCACTGACTTATACGAATGGGGCAAGTTGATTCAAATCCACGTCTCCTGCTTACTAGGCAGATGCACTGACTGCTGCGTCATGCAGACTGCGCTGTCTACCCTAGCATGCCTCTCGTCAGACCCTGACAACATAAGTAGGGTGCGTCTGACAGGAGGTGTGCTAGGGTAGTCTGCCCAGCTGTGGTGACCACTGTGTCCGGCATAGGGTGTTGGTCAGTGCATCTGCCCGGGTTCGGATTCCGGTCTGGTACAAATTTTCAACTTGCCCATTGATATAAATCAATGCCCACTGGCAGCTAATGTCTTTAATTCCTTTGTATATTGATTCATAGCAGCTGCCAGATCAAAATGGTGTCTGTTCTTTCAGACATGTCTGAAAGAATGGACACCACATGTAAAACCGCAGTAGCTGTTGAAAAATCCTGTACTAGTACAACCAGTTTTGCAGGCTAAAGCTGCATTATTAGGTATATCTGAACAGAAAAACGGAGATTGGGGGAAAAATTAAAATTTTTCTGACGAGTAGCTACTAAATTCAAATAAATTGTAGTGAAACACATACACTTTTATAACACTGTCCATTTGACGGCCCTACACGATAATATGGTTATTTTCCTCCGTGTGAGCATGAGACAACAGATTTTTACGTGTTTTATCCAATACTTGGTCTGTTTGACGTAATTTTTTAATTATATTGTCTTCCATGTTTCCTCCTATGACTTGAGCATTTAAAATGGCCATCTTCCTAATTCCGCCACTCTTATTTTCAGTGCCGTTCCTTGTAAGAACGTTTTAATACAGCTTGACTGAAAGTAAGAGTGACGAGGGCACGCAATAATACGTATATTACGGTGTAAATGATTTGAATGTGAGTATCCTGTTTACTGTTTGACCTATTCTGTTGAAGGTTTCGTCTGTTTCGTGTATTTAGAATCTAATCGTCATTTAAATCACGTACTGATTTCACTGGACATTCAACTGCTGCTGCGGTTTTGCTCGTGTCCTGCACATTCTGTACAGTGCATCGAATTAGACAGAATTCCTTTGACACGGGTGTGCGGAACGTTTGTTGCAGGTGGTGGCCGGCGAGTACGACCTGACTGTGGACGAGGGTACTGAACAGGTCGTGGGAGTCTCCGAGGCGTTCATCTACCCGTACCTTGCCCAGTGAGTACAGTATCTACTACAGAGCGCAACATCTATGACAGAAAACATCTACTTTCAGTTACGTGTTTAACTGGGTCACTGTGTATTTCTAAACATTACACTCATGAGTCTAGTTGCATGCAGCACCCCACTTCGCTCTGATAATAGGGAACAAGTCAAGCCCTTGAAACACTGAGGAACCTCTCAATCAACGCCTCAATTCAAGGAGATCTCTTGGACCTGCGTAAAAGCTGCACATAATTTGCTGTCAAGTAGCACATGTACTCAGTGGGATTGTAATCACGTGACCACGATGGTCATATTAGCACCTCCATGCCTTGCAAAGAACCACTGTTTTGACAAACTACTCCCACTCGATGACATTTCCTCCATCTGCCTGAAGTCGGATGCATCGTCTTTTGTGGTTTTGTAAGTACCCTTTCCCTGCCGCAGGCATATACCAATGGGTACCCGAATTCATAAGTTCAGCTGACTATTTTTAAAAACTTCGAGTGTTCGTTGGTTTATACTTGCACCCACGCTAACGCAATGTAGAAAAATCTACTTCAGTTTCCGGATATTCATTATTAAAATATGAATACTGTAAGGTGTCAGGCAAATCCAACACCTTCCATGAAAACCCTGACATGATAAAGAAAATCCGGCAGTATGTCACATAGCTCCGAATAAATCCTGACATTAAATTAACCAAAGTAATACGATCAACGAGTGAGCAAATGGAATACCACACACTAACACAATAACGCCTAAATGCATGTCATACCTTCTCACCGTGAAACAGACGCAGTTCGGAGGGGAGAAACGAGAACAGAAGCCGAGAGCAGAAATGTGTTAAGCTAGAAGGCCCCACGATAAGGGACGGACACCCACGTCGCCAGCCAACCGCCAGGACCACCCCCCAGCCCATGTTAAAAGAAAGAGCCCTCCAGAGGAACAGTATAGATCTTACGATAACACTAAAAGGGCCACACCAGCTGCAAGTTTTAGCGTGAGACTTTTTCGCATCCCTATTACATTGCAAACGTTAAAAACATTGCCCCACGACGAAAAGTATAACGTTTCTCATTGGATAGACAGAATTTTGTAAGCGGAGCTTAAGGTTAACATTGAGACCCTGATTGGTCAGTTGAAAACACAGCCAGATAGTTTTTTTTAAACGAACTTCGGTAAATTGTAGTAAGGAGAAGTTAGGAGAGAGTTGCTTCCGAGATGGCGAGCTGTATGGAGCTGCACCGCTCGCCGCCCCCTGACGCTGCCTAACCAACGACAATGTAATGAACGCACGCGATGCTGCATAACAGCGCATAAAGCTTCACTCAGAACTGCAGAAGTCTCATCCGTTACACCCCCTTTTTACGTAATACTAGTGTCGATCGTCAATTAAATCTCATGGTGTTCACATTTGCTACTTAAAGTAAAAATCTGAAACGCGATGATTTTCTGTTATATAATTATTGAGAAGCCACATCAGCCACTGTAATTTACGAGAATTTAGATAAGTAATTAAAGATAATTGAGGGTCACTGTAGACCATTTTGGCAGTTTTCTCTTTTGTGAAACTTAATTTAAACCTAGATTATAGATGTGATATGGCATAGGTCATCCTTCGATCCATTGTAGAACTTGGAAACCCATTCAGGGAATATTCGTTCACATTTTTGTTGAACACAGTTGGTTTTTATCATCCTGTATTAAAACATTTCCTTTTATCAATAGTGCAATTTATAAACAATGTTTTGTGAGTAGAATAAAATTTCTAATGGTAAACTTAACTGCTTTTTCGACGTTATTTTACCAGCAAACTAAAAATAGGAAAGCCTTGAACCCATTCCACTAAATTTAGTTAGTATTAAGATTCTTTTACAGGGAGTGCTGTGGAGCTGACGCTGAAATCATTAAGTATTTGGTTATACCATCGCTAGTCTCACTGAACTCTTCTGAACTCTACATGTCATGTGTGGTCTGGCGTCTCCTTACCAGCAATAGGTCACAGGTTCAAACTAGTCAATTCCCTAAAAAACACGCTCAGAGCGTCGTTGCGCGAAAGTGGTAGGGAGACACGACTTGGAACAAACAGACACCACGCAGAATGTTAGAATACCTTTCAGGATAAATTGCCTGAAATCAACGGTTTTCTTCCTTACTACTTTTTCCCTGTACTTCTAAAATCTTTTTCAACTGGTAAGTCTCTAGACTGCTGATCACTCTGGTCAAAATTCCTTATTAAATGAGTTACTTCAGGTTTCAGTTTCTACCCTCTTTTTTTTTTTTTTTTTAAAAAAAAGTAATTTTCTCGCAAACAAAGTTGACACTCGGCGCGGTGGCTGACGAGAGCGATTGTTAATGGGAAATGCCTTTACGGTCGGTTCCATCAGCCCCCGCGCTGAGTGTCAACTTTGTTTGTGCGTGTAGGGCTGTGCTTGTCATGCAGAATGTTTGGAAAATTCGAAGTATTTAGAATTTTTTGGCGAAACCAGTTCAGTGATGTGGGGAAAGTCAGGAACTAAATTTGTATCTTCTTTGAGCCTTGGTGAAAAATTTTCCTTACATTGTCAAGGAGAAAATCTGTGTCCGTGTAGTAGTTAAGGCCAGTTTTTGTAGAATTTCTTTATACTAACTTCCGTCTGAATTATGCGATACTATCACCATGTACAAGTTTATATTTCGTATAGAATTTGTTGAAACTTATGAATACACTTCTTATTAGTTATAGTCAAATCATATAGTAATAAAGGTATGTCATCACATTTATTTTGAAATAAGGGGAGTAACTAAAAAAAGGAGGAACTAATGATCCAAATAATATGTTTCTTTCAAACTGTCTGTTAAATATATAATGTGTAATTAGTATGTTCTAGAAATTTCCGAAATTTTATTAAGAATGTTTCACATTGAATTTTTTATTCGTTATTTAGCTATCAGGACCTGTTTGTAATAGTGCAGTTTTAGTGAAACATGATATTTAAAGAAATGTGATAAAATTAAGATATCTATAAAATATATATTACAGGTATCTAACATTTTTACACAGGTAAAAGGTATTTGTATTAACCTCGATATACTCTACTTTGAAATAACTATTTTCTTTTTCAAAAAATAATTTGTTTCAGAAGTTATTAATGATGAAAACTTTCACATCCTACAGTATTCTTTTGTAAAACTGAATTAGATTTGAATAACCAGTAATCCAGTAATCTCAGTTTTCTAAAAAGTATAGTTTTGTCAAAATTAATGAATTAAATATAAAATCATGTATACTGTTGACAAAATGAATGTGTTCATTATAAAGCCTTGAAAATTCTCACAGGATGTGACAGATTATAAATATGAGCGTTGCACGCTTATCTTGGGTCTCTGTGTTTAGTTTTTGATCGGCAACGATACTATGGCAATCAGTCTATGATTCACTTACAACTTAAAAGATGGTATGCCACTGGTATGAAATGTGTTTTTACCCACAGTGAGGTGGTGTAGGGCTGCTCACCGGTTTTTCATGTACAGCCGGCACTAACTTGGCGAGTGATCTGTCGCACTGTGGCCGGTCTACCCGCTTCTAACATCCGTGCCAGCTGTGGCTGGTCTCTTTTAGTGAAAGAAGTTCACTCTGACGGTTGTGTTTTTCCACCGAATGAATAGTCACAGTACACACTTGGCATGGTGGAAACTGAAAAGCACAGTGCCTGCTAGATCTCAGAGATGCCCTGTTTCAAACGTCGATCATCCACGTCCTGGACGTGATTAAATGCACCGATATCGAAGTCTTACCTCTCTTGCGTTTCATTTCATGCCGAAAGCCAGAAAAGTGTATGACGACATCAAAGTCACACGACCCAGGAGCTGTTCCGTTTGTCTGATGACGGCCGGCCGGTATGGCCGAGCGGTTCTAGGCGCTTCAGTCTGGAACCGTGCGACTGCTACGGTTTCAGGTTCGACTCCTGCCGCGGGCATGGATGTGTGTGATGTCCTTAGGTTGGTTAGGTTTAAGTAGTTCTAAGTTCTAGGGGACTGATGACCTCAGGTGTTAAGTCCCATAGTGCTCAGAGCCAATTGAATCATTCGTCTGATGACGCGGCCGCTGAAGTCGGGAGTTTGAATGCCGCATGCTGGCCTTGTGGGAACGCGTCTTGGTAAGGAAAGGACGTAAGCGGAGCAGAGACGAAAGGGGTATCATTCTAGCGAAGATACCGGTCGCAAATGGAGAGATGCACTGACGTAAGCGAGTGTGACAAAGGGCAAATTGTTACGGCCCTGTGTCTCGGAACGAACATACCGGAAAGGACGAAGCTGGTCGACTGTACACGGGCTACTAGCGTGAGAATCTATGGAATGAGGTTGAAAGACGGTGGAACCAGTAGTAACCGAGAAGGTGTTGGATGTCCACGCCTCATCACAGAATGTGGAGGTCGGAGTCTTGCTCGCTCTGTAAACCAAAACAGGTGGCATATCTCACAAAAGAGTACAATGCTGAAGCAGGTACGTGTGTTTCGGAACACACGATTTAGCGCACTTTGTTGGAGATTGTGCTCCGCAGCAGATGGCCGCTATGTCTTTGTGTGCTAACTCAATGACATCACCAGTTACGATTGCAGTGGACACGGGATCATCGAGAGTGGACTGTGGATCAAAGGAAATGCGTTAGCTAGTTTGATGAATCACCTCTACATCACGTCGAAGGTTGTGTCCAGAGACGCTGTTAATCCAGACGAACGGGTGCTCAAACAAAACATGTACTGCGCCACGGTGGTAAGCTGGTGAAGGGGCAGTAGTATGCTATAGTGGTCACTAACCTGGGCTTCTATGAGACTTTTATTAGTAATAGAAGGCTCCATGACAGCTGTGGGCGGCGTGAAATTAATGTTTGACGGCTCCCCCGAGGGCGATGTCATCTCTCATCGTATAACCATCTATGCCACAGGGCCAGAACTGTGTAGGAATGATTTGAGGAGTATAATAGTGAACTCATGTTGATGTCTTGACCACCAAATTCGCCTGATTTTAACCGGCCGGAATACACCGCCAGTCCCGTGGCGACGAATCACCGCTCTGAAATTTACCGGTATATCGCGACTCGTGGGTAGACGTCTGGTGCTACATGCCTCAATAAACCTACCTAGCTCTTGTCCAACCCATGTCATGCAGAATCGCTGCTATTGCAGTTAGGAATTATGTACATCGCTTTCGGCACTAGGATAAACAATGTTATTTGCTAAGAATTACATTGAAGTGTGACCTGTACCTCCCAGTCTCCAGGGAATGCGAAGATAACGTTTTGTGTTGATATATTATCTGTACATTGTCAACGTACATAGAAATGATTCGGTGCCTTTCGATTCGACATAGAAAATCGATCATCATTGGAAACATAGGTTTTTGGTCAAGATTTTGGCGGAGGTATTTTGCTGTTGCGTTCCTCAGACGTCCTAATAGATCACATAAAACGATGTTTCAACCCTAATCTTCACGCAGAAACAGGTTAACCATACGACCAGATCCAGATTACCATACGATGTCGACTGATGGCTTCTGCTCTAATGAACCTTGAGACTGCAGTGTTGGCGGGGCATGCGCTCCTCACATTCCTCTCCCAGCCTTCAATGTCATCTTTTGAATCCAGCTTCCCTTGACTTGCTTCTTCCTCTTCAAACAGCTCCTTACACCGGGGAAGGAACTGCGCCCTCTGTGTTCATTCAGGGATGCTGACTTTCAGATAGGAAGAACCGACATCTGTAACTATGGTGTTCCTGCTTATCATCGAACGATGGATGGAAGATAGGGTTTTCACAACATGTCGACAGCTAAAACATTACAGAGGGAGCACAAGCACGGAATGGGGAAAATGAAGTAAAAATTGGCCGTATCCTTTCAATGGATCCATCGGGGCATTTTAGGGAAATCAGTTTACGGAAATCAGGGAAAACCTAATTCTGAATGACTGGACGGAGATTTCAACAGCCGCTTTAATACCACTGGGCCACCTCACTCGATCACTATTAACTTAAAAGAAGAAAAAAGAGGGCTCCCTGCCGCCGTTGGATAAGCAGCTGCAGCAGCAAGTCGTATACCCCTAGCATACTTATTTGTTACATAGTTTAATTCTTAATTTCTTTGCGAGTCTTTGGGTACTTGCATTGTTTAATTCATAAATTTCGGGCGTATTATAGTATTTGAGAGTTGTGGCATCGCGCTTTAGTGTTTACTTCGTAGATTATTACTTAAATTGCATGTGAGTTTCATATAGGAGGTGTAATTTCGAGTTTTAGTTACTGTAATCGTAAATTCAGGCAGATTGTAGCGCAGTCGTTAGGCATTTGTACCGGTTAGTTAATACATTCTTTGCGTGTTTCCCTTGCGTTATCTAGGCACGGACTCGTGTTTCAGTAACTGTTGTTCAACATCGATTAGAATGGACAGGGACTGTGATTGCTGTGTTCGGATGAGAGCTGAGTTGGCATCCCTTCGCTCACAGCTGCAAGCGGCGCTGACTTCGGTCGCGCAGCTTGAGGCTGTTGCCGATGGGCACCACTGTGGGGAGCCGGACTTGGGGTATCACGGGGATGTCAACCTCGTCCCGTCTGTCCCCAGATCGGTCTGCCACTGTGGTTGCCCCGGTTGCTGCCCGCAGTGGGGCTGAGCCCTCGCCTGTGGTTGATTGGGAGGTCGTTCCAAGGCGTGGCAGGCAGCGAAAGACGTCCTCGGAGGCTGATCAGAAAGCCTCCCCGGTGCGTCTGACAAACAGGTTTCAGGCACTGTCTCTGGCTGAGCCAGATGCAGCTGCCTGCCCTGTTTCAGAGGATGATTCTCAGCCTTCAATGTCCGGGCAATCACAGAAGGTGGGCTTATTGGTAGTTGGGAGCTCCAATGTTAGGGATATGGCGGCAAAGGAGGGGAAGAAATCCAGTGTGCACTCCGTGTGCATTCCGGGTGGAGTCATTCCTGATGTGGAAGGGGTCCTTCCGGATGCTATGAAGGGCACAGGGTGCAGCCAGCTGCAGGTGGTGGCACATGTCGGCACTAATGACGTGTGTCGCTTTGGATCTGACGAAATTCTCTCTGGATTCCAGCGGCTATCTGTTTTGGTGAAGGCTGCCGGTCTTGCTTACGAGATGAAGACAGAGCTCACCATCTGCAGCATCGCTGACAGAAGCGACTGCGGACCTTTGGTGCAGAGCCGGGTGGAGGGTCTGAATCAGAGGCTCAGACGGTTTTGCAACCGTGTTGGCTGCAGATTCCTTGAATTGCGCCATAGGGTGGTGGGGTTTCGGGTTCCGCTGAATAGGTCAGGAGTTCACTACACTCAGCTGGCGGCTATACGGGTAGCGGAGGCTGTGTGGCGTGGACTGGGCGGTTTTTTTTAGGTTAGAAGGCCTCAGGAAAGTACGGGGTGGGCTGCAATCTCAAAGGGTGCATGGCAAATACAGGACGTGCTTGGATCAAGAAACAGTCGGAATTGTGGTTGTAAATTGTTGTAGTTGTGCTGGGAAAGTCCCTGAGCTTCAAGCGCTAATAGAAAGCACACAAGCTGAAATCGTTATAGGTACAGAAAGCTGGCTAAAGCCTGAAATAAGTTCTGCAGAAATTTTTACGAAGTCTCAGATGGTGTTCAGGAAAGATAGATGAGGCAGAATTGGTGTTGGAGTGTTTGTGTCTGTCAGTAGTGGTTTATCTTGTAGTGAAGTCGAAGTAGATACTCCGTGCGATTTGGTATGGGTGGAGGTTATACTTAACAGCCGAACTAAGTTAATAATTGGCTCCTTCTACCGACCCCCAGACTCCGATGATATAGTTGCTGAACAGTTCAGAGAAAATTTGAGTCTCGTAACAAATAAATACCCCACTCATACGGTTATAGTTGGTGGGGACTTCAACCTTCCCTCGATATGTTGGCAAAAATACTTGTTCAAAACCGGTGGCAGGCAGAAAACATCTTCCGAGATTGTCCTAAATGCTTTCTCCGATAATTATTTCGAGCAGTTAGTCCACGAACCCACGCGAATTGTAAATGGTTGCGAAAACACAGTTGACCTCTTAGCCACAAACAATCCAGAGCTGATAGAGAGCATCATGACTGATACAGGGATTAGTGATCACAAGGTCGTTGTAACTAGGCTCAATAGCGTTTCTTCCAAATCCATCAGAAACAAACGCAAAATAAATTTATTTAAAAAAGCGGAAAAAGTGTCACTGGAAGTCTTCCTAAGATACAATCTCCTTTTCCTTCCGAACTGACTATGCAAATGTAGACGAGATGTGGTTCAAATTCAAAGATATAGTAGCAACAGCAATCGATAGATTCATACCTCATAAATTGATAAGAGATGGAAATGATCCCCCATGGTACACAAAACAGGTCCGAACGCTGTTGCAGAGGCAACGGAAAAAGCTTGCGAATTTCAGATGAACGCGAAATCCCGACGATTGGCTAAAATTTACAGACGCGCGATATTTGGCACGGACTTCAATGCGAGATGCCTTTAATAGGTTCCACAACGAAACATTATCTCGAAATTTGGTAGAAAATCCGAGGAAATTCTGGTCGTATGTAAAGTACACAAGCGGCAAGACGCAGTCAATACCTTCGCTGCGCAGTGCCGATCGTACTGTTACCGACGACTGTGCCGCTAAAGCGGAGTTATTGAACGCAGTTTTCCGAAATTTCTTCACCAGGGAAGACGAATGGAATATTCCAGAATTTGAAACACGAACAGCTGCTAGCATGAGTTTCTTAGAAGTAGATACCTCAGGGGTTGCGAAGCAACTCAAATCGCTTGATACGGGCAAGTCTTCAGGTCCAGATTGAATACCGATTAGGTTCCTTTCAGATTACGCTGATACAATAGCTCCCTACTTAGCAATCATATACAACCGCTCGCTCACCGATAGATCTGTACCTACAGATTGGAAAATTTCGCAGGTCGCACCAGTGTTTAAGAAGGGTAGTAGGAGTAATCCATCGAACTACAGACCTATATCATTGACGTCGATTTGCAGTAGGGTTTTGGAGCATATACTGTATTCAAACATTATGAATCACCTCGAAGGGAACGATCTATTGATACGTAATCAGCATGGTTTCAGAAAACAACGTTCTTGTGCAACGCAGCTAGCTCTTTATTCGCACGAAGTAATGGCCGCTATCGACAGGGGATCTCAAGTTGATTCCGTATTTCTAGATTTCCGGAAAGCTTTTGACACCGTTCCTCACAAGCGACTTCTAATCAAGCTGAGGGCCTATGGGGTATCGTCTCAATTGTGTGACTGGATTCGTGATTTCCTGTCATGAAGGTCGCAGTTCGTAGTAATAGACGGCAAATCATCGAGTAAAACTGAAGTGATATCAGGTGTTCCCCAGGGAAGCGTCCTGGGACCTCTGCTGTTCCTGATCTATATAAATGACCTGGGTGACAATCTGAGCAGTTCTCTTAGGTTGTTCGCAGATGATGCTGTAATTTACCGTCTAGTAAGGTCATCCGAAGACCAGTATCAGTTGCAAAGCGATTTAGAAAAGATTGCTGTATGGTGTGGCAGGTGGCAGTTGACGCTAAATAACGAAAAGTGTGAGGTGATCCACATGAGTTCCGAAAGAAATCCGTTGGAATTCGATTACTCGATAAGTAGTACAATTCTCAAGGCTGTCAATTCAACTGAGTACCTGGGTGTTAAAATTACGAACAACTTCAGTTGGAAAGACCGCATAGATAATATTGTGGGGAAGGCGAGCCAAAGGTTGCGTTTCATTGGCAGGACACTTAGAAGATGCAACAAGTCCACTAAAGAGACAGCTTACACTACACTCGTTCGTCCTCTGTTAGAATACTGCTGCGCGTTGTGGGATCCTTACCAGGTGGGATTGACGGAGGAGATCAAAAGGGTGCAAAAAAGGGCAGCTCGTTTTGTATTATCACGTAATAGGGGAGAGTGTGTGGCAGATATGATACGCGAGTTGGGATGGAAGTCATTAAAGCAGAGACGTTTCTCGTCGCGGCGAGATGTATTTACGAAATTTCAGTCACCAAGTTTCTCTTCCGAATGCGAAAATATTTTGTTGAGCCCAACGTGCATAGGTAGGAATGATATTCAAAATAAAATAAGAGAAATCAGAGCTCGAACAGAAAGGTTTAGGTGTTCGTTTTTCCCGCGCACTGTTCGGGAGTGGAATGGTAGAGAGATAGTATGATTTTGGTTCGATGAACCCTCTGCCAAGCACTTAAATGTAAATTGCAGAGTAGTCATGTAGATGTAGATAATATTCAACTATCGGAAGTCAGTGATAAAATAGGACAAAACAAATAGCGACAAAGAGGCAGAAAAATGTGAAATTGACCGCTTAGCACAAATGAGTGGATGAGTTGCAGTATCCGCCGAGTGACTTTCTTAACATTTTTTTTTAAAAAAGAGAAAAACATGTAATTTATGTTCTAATTTATATAATATTATATTACTGCTGTTATAGCTTAGACACAAGGCATTGAGAGTGGTGCTCAAAATTTGTGAATTAATTGTCATTCATGGTGTCTATAAGTATTCAGGATACTGGAAGATCTGAAGCCTTTGTTCCCAAGATTATTGTGTATTTTATTTGGACTTAGATTTGAAACTCAAAATCAATGTTATGATTCTCTTCTGCAGATCTTTGTTCACACATTTCGTCATCCTGTGTTAACATTTTGAATCACTTTGTTGTTTTCGATCACACGTTTATAGTACTGCACACGAGTATCATTTGCGAATTATGCACCAAAGTGCTTCACCAACCGTTTTTGAACGTCAACCACCTTTGCCACTGCCACAGAATTGCCAGTTGGCAATGGGTTTGTGTGCACACAAGCCCAGGTTTTGCGTATCGTTAAGATATGGTTGTCGAAGTTCGTTCTCCCTTCGTCTGGGCTACGTTGAGTAGCAGTTCCCGCACTCACCATGTTGGCCGTCAACATATTCAGCACTCACAACTAAGGATTTGGAACTGACCCTAATATTCAAAGCCTTATACTACACCAAGAGGTTAAAATATGCGAGATTACTTTTCACGATACGGTAGACTTTGATACTGATAACCGGATGGAATGTGTAGATCAGTATGACCGACATGGCTTGGTCTGAAACACAACACGTCAAATGTAGAGCGTCAGTGATAACGCGTAGAGTACAAACAACGTCTGCCAAGAGGGCATCGAGCCAGATTACTGTAATGCCGACGAAACGTTCCATTAAACATACCAGGTCTTTCCATATCCGCTATCTACACCATTTCACAGAACTGGCCGTCCAGCGTGGGTAGCTACGGCTATACTGGCTGACTGTAATATCTTAAAATATTTAATTTGCGAAACAAGAAGCACATTCATCGACTTAATGGCTGCAAAAGAATCTTAATCTTCAACGCTCTGTTATCGATTAAACATTAAAGTTAAGCAGGAAGACGTTTCATGGGACTCCAGCAGTTTTGCGTCTGTATACTGACTAGAACTGATGCCTGTAGCTATTTAATAATCAGCAGATAATCATACTCACACCATCTCAAATAGATTTAAATATAATTTTTTCATTGTAGATGTACAATGATCGTCATTAAAGCTGCAACGTCAGAAAGGAGACCAAGTTACAAAATTCTACTTATTGTGCGTAGATGGTGTAGTAGAAAGAAAACATAACTAAATTTGAAACTTCCTAGCAGATTAAAACTGTGTGCCAGCCGAGGGCTGAAACGTGGGACCTCTGCCTTTCTCAGGCAAGTGCTCTACCAACTAAGCTACCCGAGTACGAGTCACGACGCGTCGTAACAGCCAGTACCTTATCAGCTATCTTCCTCCTACGTAGAGCAGTTGCCCCTGAAATGCAAAGTTCCCGAGTTCGAGTGCTATTCCGGCACACATTTTTAACCTGCCAGGAAGTTTCCACTGCAGAATGAAAATTCATTCTGTGACTAAGTTTGTGCCTGATTTGTTGGATTGTTGTCAGCAAGAACGGCCCTAACTCGGTTGGGCATCGAGCTGCACTGAGTTCGGATGGGTATGTCATTCCATGTCAGAGATATATTAAACAGCAGAAATGTGTTATGGACAAATGTCGCAATCAAAACCACAGACAGACAGAACGCCGACGTCGCGGAAAGCAGAACAAACATGGAAAACATTATCTCGCCTCGTTTGAGTGGGAGACTTGAATTCTAAACTCAGCAATATGACCTCACTGAGGAGAATACATCACGTCATTCTAAAAGCACGGCTTGATTTCGTAAGAAAGAGAGTAAAAATTTTGGAAGAATACCTATCAGTCTGCTGATATGGCGGAAAGGCTACAAGCTGAAACACTGAAAGCCATTATTGCAAAACAAAGCGATAGTGGAAACTGCTGATGAACCCCGAAAAGTAGGCGCCATTCGGTCATCGCTGACCAGACATAACGTCATCGCCTCGGACAAGCAATAACAAATACTCAAGCTCCCGAGTCTTGGTATCGATCTTAATGTATCAGTACACCAGCTACAAGGCTGTGCGTGTGATGTGCTGATACTGCACGCCAAGAGGACTTCCACCTTCGAGACTGCTACCTGTCGGATCTGCCGTCTCGGTCGCTGTGCACCACTGAGAAACATTGGAGACTTCTTCTAGTGACTGTCCTCTCAGGCGCTAGTAGCGCAGGGCCGCTCTCATCCTGCATGCCACTAAGTGTTACCCTGCATGGCAGTCGTGGGGTCCGAAACAACACGAATATATATATATATATATATATATATATATATATATATATATATATATATATCGCAGAAAGACAAAGTGCAGTCTCGATTGGCCACAGTCCTGACACGGTCGATTCCAGCATTTGGTGACAGACGTTTCTTCTTCTTCTTCCACGAGGCATAATGCGATGGTCTCACAAGGAACCGACAAACTCATGCAATTTATGAGGGAGAAACCCCCTCCTGAATCTTTCCTTATAGACATGGCGTTACTCCCGCCGTTTTCTGTAGTTACACTGAAGTGTTAGTCACCAGCAATGTGCTTGAAATCAGCGGCACTCCTTCCACATGTTCTGGGCCGGCCGGTGTGGCCGAGAGGTTCTAGGCGCTTCAGTCTGGAACCGCGCGACCGCTACGGTCGCAGATTCGAATCCTGCCTCGGGCATGGATGTGTGTGATGTCCTTAGGTTAATTAGGTTTAAGTAGTTTTTTTAGGAGACTGATGACCTCAGATGTTAAGTCCCATAGTGCTCAGAGCCATTTGAACTATTTCACATGTTCTATATTATGTGGCTGCTAAGTAATTGTACCTTCTCTTCTATTTTTGCAGTGGTGGCTTGTACAACGATACGGCGCTCCTGCGGCTGAACTCTTCGCTGGAGTTCAACGTCAACGTCAGCGCCATATCGCTCCCAGAGTACAACTCCACCCCTGAAGGTGTGTGAGTTGTGAGATGGCTCTGAGACAGCTTATCTCTCTCAGCTACGCATAAGCTAAATTAATATTATTTCAATGCGTCTCAGTAGACAGCTTTGTCATCTTGAAATAAGACACTCTTGCTTGCAGATTTTTTTGTCTATTTATTGGCAATGACACGTTTCGCTTTCGTGGGGCTTCTCCAGATTAACCTAGGGGTATAAAATAACAATGTGAGGCATAGCTACATTAAAAACGGGGGGATGGGTGTAGCATGATGCAAAGTTCCGGGCTGTGTAGCTGTCTCTACAAATAACAATAACTGTGAACTTATGTAAGAAGAAATGTGGAGAGCCAACATCCGTCCTTTAATGCCAGCTTATGACATTAAGAAAAAAATTGTAAGGAAACATAACCCTACCGTCATTGGGCAAATAAAAGCACAAGGGACCCGAAATCAGGAAAAAAATGCCAAAGTATAACTACAATATCTAGTGGAAAGAGGAACTATGCCAAACGAAGAAAAATATTTAAAAGAGCGTACATAATACGGAGCCAACCGCATTCCGGTGTACACAGCATGGGGCGTTGCGTACAGTGGACGCAATGTAAATATAATGCGGTCGACAACACAAGACGTCAGACTTCGCAGCCGGCCACACTAATATAGAGCCGTAAAGAATAGATTATACAACCGTTGTAACAGAACTTAAGAGTAGATAACGTTGTTTACCCAACCAAAGTTCTTAAGAAAACGCCGGCCGAAGTGGCCGTGCGGTTCTAGGCGCTGCAGTCTAGAACCGCGAGACTGCTACGGTCGCAGGTTCGAATCCTGCCTCGGGCATGGATGTGTGTGATGTCCTTAGGTTAGTTAGGTTTAACTAGTTCTACGTTCTAGGGGACTAATGACCTCAGAAGTTGAGTCCCATAGTGCTCAGAGCCATTTGAACCATTTTTTTTCTTAAGAAACCGTATGCACAACTGAATTACATAGACTATGCGGAAAACAATAAATTACGCCAATAGAAAAATTATTCAAATTAAATTTAAATAAAATAAGTGCAATGGTTTTAAATGAGTAAAATGATCTCTATAAAATATCAAACTGTTAAAACCTGTCTAACAATAAAACTGTACATGAGACTGACTGGTGGCTGTTATTATTCTACACCCTATGCAGGAACAGTCACGGATTCCACCTGCGTCCATTATTGATAAAATATACGCATTATATTTACATTTCGTCTGCTGTATGCTACTCTTCATGCTGTGTACGCCGGAACATCATTGGCTCCGTTTGTGTACGCTCTTTTAAATATTTATTTCGTTTGGAATAGTTCCTCTTAGAAAGAGGATAGTTATACTTTGGCATTTTATTCACCGTTTAACGATCATTATGCTTTTATTCGTCTAATGACGATAGGATGATGTTTCTTTATAATTTTTGTCTTAATGTCACACGCTGGCATTAAAAGACGGATGTTTGCTGCCCACATTGCTCTTGCGTAAGTTCACGGTTATTATTAGTCGTAGAGACGGCTACACGTCCCGGAACTTTGCACCATACTGCACCTATCCCTCCGTTTTTAATGTACCTACGCCTCACAGTGTTATTTTACACCCCCTAGGTTGATCTGAAGATGCTCCACAAGAGCGAAACGTGTCATTGCCAATAAATAGATAAACAACTTGCAACCAAGCCTGTCCTAGTTCAAGAAATTCATACCGGTTGCTGTGCCAGGCGACCAGCGTGGAATGGAACCAATCTTAGCTTTATCGTCGTTTGTTGTAGAGTTATGGCCTGTGACTACATCTGTGGCAATCGGAGCTCAGAACTACAGGAAGCAACACAAATTCCAGTTAGAAGAGAATGCGCTAATAATGCATCTTTCGGTCACCTGGAACGACTTTATTTCGAAGTCTATTCTAGCTGCTTCAATTTAGTTCCGCTCATGGCTGTTTAATTTTTCAAAACAAGCTTTGGCGTGCTACTGAAAGTAAATCAGCTACCCGAGCGCTACAGCGCCTCCTGAACGTAGTTCTATTGGCGACGGTATGCCTGCGGTCTCTCCTTTCAGTCGTGTCGGGATCTTACGGACTTAACGTGCTATCTGAACCTCCGTAGGAACTGTGTTTTTATGTACGCAGAACGCTGCCGGAACTGATGTGTGTTAGTTGTGAAAAAAAAAAGTAATCATGTGACCACTTAAGGAACGAATTCAACATGTCTGGTCTAATACTCACCCACCCAGTCACCAAGTCGCCACCTAATACTTACGCAAAAGAAAAGCAGATACACAGTGTACAGCGGAACAGCTGTAAGCAAAGGATACGAACGCTGAATAATATTTTTGCATATTGTTTAACAAAAAAATAAAGACACAAATGGTGAAATAAACAAACGAAATCTCACCAACATATACAAACAGCACAATAAATGATATACAGTGACCTACCACAATAAAATAACATGCGAAATAGGTAACATATTGGAAAAACAGGGTATAAACATTGATTATAAACGAATAACTCGGTACAGGAACACATTCCAAAGTAGAACCAAAACCCTACCAGCTCAGTTGCAGAGACTGTGAGACAATCTACTTTGGGATGACTGGTAGGCCATTTGACGAAAGATATAAAGAGCACATCAGGACACGGAAATGCAGAATAAAATGCTCAACATTTACGAACATACATAAGCAGGAACGCCATAGACCAAGCACAATAGGAAAACATATGAACGTCAGAAATATCTGTAAACACACAGCTCCTCTCTTTTCAAAATTTACACGTATCATAAACGCAAAGCGTTTACCCGCAGCATACAGTTACTCAATAACCAAATAAGAGTAGGAAATCGAAGAATAAAAAAGATCGGTTTCCTTTCTTACGCTTCACTCTCATTCCACCTCCCCTTGCCCTTTAACTTCACTTATTCCTTCTCACTCCCTTTTTCTCCAGCACGCTCTCAGTTCCTCTACTTTGTGTTGCTCTTTACTCAATTTTGTCGCCCCCCCCCTCCCGCTCTTCTTCCCCTTTCATCGCCATCGCGCCCCGCCCCCTCTTCTCCCGCTTTCATCACCATCCCACTACTTATCATTAGATCTTCAACTACGGCATTACATCTCCATTTCTCATATACGTTAAATAAAAGGTACATATAAACATAATTAAATGACGAATCACAGAGGAAGAGAACATTTGTAGATTACAGGAAAAACTAGTGGTAAATTTGATAACACTGACTTAAGACTCACGAGACATATTTAGCCAGAAAGATACAAACAGTAGTGGTGCAACACTGTGATGTGTGTCATATAAAAATGCATAGTTCTGCAAAGCAACGTGCGATTAGGCTGCGGCCTGAAATAACGGGATTAACACTGGAATAGACTACAAAATTTACTCGAAAGTGACGTTCATAGTGTTCAGTAACTGCTCATTGTGCGTAGTAAAGATCTGATACTCATGAACATTTTCATAAATCATCTAAAATATCAACAATTAAGCGGAGCATTGTGCACAGATTGTCTAGTAAGAACTTTTGATAGCAGTAACTGTCTCTTAAAGTATGGGGAGACAACCACAGCAACTGTCATTACTCTAAAAATATATTAATTTGCCTTTGACATCCTTAGACCTGAGCTTCGATTTTGTGAATCAAAAGTTTATATTGGTGGTCAGTACATTGTTGTGGGACAAAACATGACTATAATATTAATATTAAATTTAAATTTAAAAAAACTGGCGTGATTCAACAGAACATTAGTGCATATAGCAAATATTCTACATTAGAACTAAAATTTGTTTTTATGCTAGTAATAAAACGTTTTCAGGGATTGCTTTGATGGATTTTATTTATAAAATGAAAACTGGAATACATAAATATATTTATGTTAAGTATCACAAATTTTATTATTTTATGTGGAAACAAACGGAAAATTTTTCATAATTCAACAATTAGTTCATGGAATTGCAAAATTCCTTTTTTTGTGAAACGAACATTTATTTAGCATTTAGTGCGCTGCATAAATGTGATACTCTTACATCCAGACAACCCACATCTGAAACGACTTTTCTGGGTATTATTCATCTCAGTGAGATGCATGAAATAGAACTTCTTTTCTGTTGGTATCGGTACAGACTCTGATATTCTGTAACCCATCCTCATTGGAGCTACCCCATCTTTGATATCATATTCCTCCTCTTCTTCTTCCTCTTGCGTTCTCTTTTCTGGCTGTGGGTGTATAGGTCGTTCATAAATACAGACCCAGTGCTACATCGAAAAAACTGTATCGCATTATTGGTGTCATGAAATAATGGCATGGTCAACAATGTGTAACAAGCAGGCCGCTATGGCCGAGCAGTTCTAGGTGCTTCAGTCCGGAACCGCGCTGCTGCCACGGTCGCAGGTTTAAATCTTGCCTCGAGCCTGGATGTGTGTGTCCTTAGGTTAGTTAGGTTTAAGTAGTTCTAAGTCTAGGGGACTGATGACCTTAGATGTTAAGTCCCATAGTGCTTAGAGTCATTTGAACCATTTGAATGTGGAACAGAGATCTTGATTTTTTAATATAATTTTTGTTTGTCTAGATTGCGTGATTATAAAATATTACCGGTTTCGACCCTAATAGAAATAATCTTCAGACATAAAATAAACAGGAAAAATATTGTTCGTAAAAAGTTCTACCTACTTACAATAATCAAAATATGAAATGCAAGGAAAGTGACGAAGATTATATCATAAAATGCGAATATGGGAAGTTGGCCAGATTGTTTCCGGATGCTCTAATCGTTCACAGTGTATCGGCGACTGACGGCAACAAGGAAACACACTGCGACAGAAGAAAGCGACCTTGGTGGCAGCAAGGGACTTATCTGTGGCACAATGCACTCTCTCTGCCCTTCTGTATTTTGTTTTTTATTTGTTAAATTATTTAGTAACTTACTAACGTGAACTTTTTGACGGCACATCTTTGCTTTGACGTAACTTGCATTTTATTTTTTAAATTGTTTTGTAATTTACTAAGGAACACCTTCCACTATCAATTAACAGCCTGCTCATTTGAAATGTTGTTTGATCTTCTGTATGCTCTACCTATATTTGATTATTTTCACTTGTTAAACTCTTTAACCCACCAACATTCTTTTGTATATATTTTTAACTTGGTTTTAAGATGATAAATTTTAGTATGTAATTGTCCATACAGTGGTGCCCTCTATCAGACGCACGCCTCTTTGTATCTTAAATAACAGCATCACAAAAAGTAGCTTTATAACTCAGTCCTTCAATGTACAATGTATGACGTGTTCCACTCTCAAACAAAATTTTATGGTATGTTCTTTGTTACTTTCCTTGCATTTCATATTCTAATTATTGTAAGTAGATAGAACTTTTTACGAATAATATTTTTTTCTGTCTATTTTAGATCTGAAGATTATTGTTTACATAATCGAAACTGGAAAGATTTTATAAACTCGCGATCTATACAAATGAAAGTTATATGTAAATTATTTGATATTGTAGGCTGTATTAGCATATTATAAACACATTATAACTCAAAATTCCTAAAACAAACAGAAATTTGCCTTTATTTCTCGTAGCCATGCTGACGCTGAGATAAATAGGTTTCTTCAAGTAGATGCTGAAACTTACAGGGAGCTTGCAGGAACGAAAACAAGTAATACACAGAAAGCACAAGGCGTAAACTGTACGCTACAATGGCGTGGAACAAATTTAGTTTATTACCCGAGCTACGAGAAAATAAAAGTTGAAAGTAGCATAAACGCTACGTAAGGATTGAGGATGTTAAATTGTAGGTCGTACAGGAGTTGGTCAAAGATATAGAAATCCAGCGAGAAATGCATGCTGGAACATAAATGCAGATGCTAAAAGCGAGTTGCACTCTTGTATCACACAACGTGCGGCACCTGTGCAATGTCCTCGATACGTTGCGAGTGTCAGCCATGGTGAAAAAAAGTGTTGTGAGTAGTTGTGAGCACATTATGTCGGAGCTAAGTGGATTCGAATGTGGGCAAATTATTGGTGCTCGTATTGTGGGTGCTCTAGGAACCAAGGGAGGAGAAATGTCTGGTGTTTCAGTAGGCGCTATATCAGTGATTTACACCGCATACAGGGAAAGCGGGAAAACGTCATCCGCTAAGATACAATGCGGACGAAAGGGTGTGCTGAGTGATCGTGACAGACGGTTATTGAAGAGAACTATGACGAAAAATAAGAGGACGGCAGCTACAAAAGTCACTCCAGAACTGAATGTCGCTATCGAGAATCCTGTCAGCACCAGTACAACACGAAGGGAATTCCATAAGCAAGGAACTGCAGGACGATCTTGAATTCAAAGTCTCTCATTAGGGATGAAAATGCTCGTAACAGGAAAACGTGGTGCCGAATCCATAATACCCTAAATAAAGAGCAATGGAAGAATTCATTTGGTCGTATGATATTTGTTTCACACTGTTTCCAACTTCTGACAGATTTTACGTCCCAAGAGTGAAAACATGGCGGTGGTTCAGTGTTGATTTGGGCAGCCGTAGTGTGGTATTCCACGGGCCCCACGGTTACTCAGCAAAGATTCCATTGCTGCCAAGGATTAAGTGATCATTTTGGCTGATGAGGTCCATCCCGCGGTACATTGTTTTCTCCCCAATCGTGAGGTTGTTTCCAAGGCGACAGGGCGCCTATCCACAAAGCTCGTACCGTCCAGGACTAGTTTTGCGAGCACGAGGATGAATTGTCCCATCTCCCGTGGGCACCACAGACACCGAACCTCAATATGATTGAGCCTTTGCGGTCTACTTTGGGGAGAAGGTGCGTGATCACCCACCTCCACCATCGCTACCTGGAGTTGCCACTATAGTGCAGAAATAATGGTATAAGATTCCCTTCAAAACCTTACAGGACCTGTATTTATTCATTCCGAAACGACTAGAAGCTATTTTGAATACCAACGGATTTCACACCGTATTTGACGTGGTAATGAGTTATATTTTTGGTGTTTCCATATTTTTGTGCAACCCTTGTACCTTTACCTTATGTGTACGAATACGCTCAGTCCTTTTGTTCATGTGCCAATCAAATTGCAGTGTACGACCATAAGGCCTGAGACGGACAGCACGATAATATTTGTGAGCCAACGAACGTCATATGCCGTAAGTAAGTGAGACTAGACCCCAACTGTAACATATTTATCGTGATACTTACCAGTGGAACGGGACGTTATTTTTGGGTAAGCTAACAATACGCCGAACCATTAAAAAGCAGTATGTGGATACCCACCGAATAAAGAAGGGACGCTTACAAAATTATTAATTTAAAATGTTCACACTCCCATCCCAGTGAGGTCGTGAGAGAAATCAAAGTTTTCGTTGACACTGAGTTGGGGAAAAGGATGAAAGTGAATCTTACGCTTCTCAATTTTTTCCCTAACTTACTCCGCTGGATGCTCGATAATTAAATAAAATTCTTCTCCCGATTAAGTTCACGAAATTTGTTATTGATCTCGTGAAAATGCTGGCTACGTGTTGTTTGACATTTGGAAGCTGAACACAAGGCTTTCTTCAAGTAGTTACCATGATCAATGTCAAAAAGGTTAAGCTTATGGAGAATTTATATGTGCAGCCATGCAACAGTAACTTAATATTTTATGCGTTAGGAACAACTACTTAAGTGGGAAGTAAGTGTGCTGAGCAGCTGCTCAGCATCCAGATAACAATTACTTAGTCCGTGAAAACTGTTTTCAGAGAAACCGTGCAGTTGATGCATAAGTAAGGTACGATTACCAAAGATGAGTTTTTGTCAACAGACTTCCCATTACTGAAGTAAATAGTATGGAAACGACTCTTAGCAAGATATAACATATATCGGAGACTTTTCGAGTATGATAGGGCCTAAGCAACCATTATAACCGCAATCACACCTTCTGTTAATCTTTAATTAAATTACGGTATTTTATCAGTTGAATTGCAAACACTGTAATAATACATTTTGAATGGTGGGTAAGCCAAACATAGAAAATTAATTATTTCTTAATTAATAATGGAACTCAGGAATAATCCAGCCATTATTTAAAAAAGGAGATAGAACCAACCCAGATAATTACAGAGGAATAACCCTTCCGGACTGTACATACAAAATTTTCTGCCTCATAATTTACAATAGGATCAAAAACATTCTGGAACCACAAACTGGAGAATATCAGGGAGGATTTCCACCATACAGTAGCTGCTCAGACCAAATTCTTAGCCTGAAACTAATAATGGAATATTACCAGTATAGAGACAAACAGTTATTAAACTCATTCATAGATTTAAAAAAAGCATGTGATAATGTTCATAGACCCACACTTCTAAAAATCCTTAGAGCATATGGCCTACATCCCAAACTGGTGAGACTCGTTCAACTAACTTTAACTAACACAGATTCAAAGGTCACATTTAGAGAAGAAATGTCAAAAGCTTTCACAATAAAAACAGTACTCAGACAAGATGATAGATTGTCCCCTTTGCTTTTCAATGCGGCCCTCGATTACATCATCACAATCTCGCAAAACGAAAATCAATGTAAAATCAGAATTGGAGGAAAACCAGCAATAAGAGCAAACTGCCTTGGGTTTGCTGACGATTTCGCTCTCTTAGCCCTTGACATGGAAGAAGTTCGTGCTCAGATCACAAGTCTCCAGAAAATTGCTTCAAAACAGGATTACAAATATCCTTTGAGAAAACTGAAATCATGCCCATGATACCTCTTTGCATAGATAAAATCTTCATAAATTATCAAGCAATTAAGATAGTTCCACAATTTAAATATCTTGGAAAAATTATTTTGCACAACTTGGGTGAGAAAGTAACATGGAAAAATAGAACCAACAAAATGAAAAAAAGCACACTTTATTACCTGGTCAACATACATTAGAAATGCCTGTCAATAGAAACTAAGATCCAACATTACAAAACTGTAACCCTCCCGGAAGCAACTTATGCTTGTGAAACTCTGTTCCAAATTAAAAATGAAAGAAGAACCGATCAACTCCTCAAGACTGAACGAAGAATTATCAGAACATGCATCAATAAAAAATACCGGGTTGATGCTGTCTGGAGAATCCTTCCTAATGAAACTGTCTATTGTGAGATCGACCAAATCAGCAGCGCAATGAAGAAGAAAAGAATCTCATATTTCTTTCATGTCATACGACTGCCTGGCAACAGGATTTTAAAACAACTAGTGATGAGAAGCCTCGGAAAGAAGAGAGGAGGACAGAGGGTCAAAGAAATTCAGAAAGATCTTGAAGCAGTCAGACTTAAAATTACTGATGCAGAGAACTAAAACAAAATTAACACTCTCCTTATGAATCATAAATTTTCAGCAGAAATGACGCACAGAAGACCGGTAGACATTTCAGACGAGTTAAGAAAACTACGTTCGGAACGAATGTTAAAGTACTGGGCTGAGCGCAAGAAGCAAGTAGTTAAATCTTCAAAGAGAAAGTGAACATGGAACGACTCAAGTGGTCCAGTCTGGCCAATCAAGTAAAAAAATGCATTAAAATATGACCTTCAGGGTATCAGTAATAATTAAGTATAGAAATACATTTAAATGCTCCATTAAAATTCGGAATGAGGAAATAACAAGGAGGTATGTATCATAATTTCTTTTTTTTATCTTTGAATATACTGATAATGGATTGCAATTAAATTTTACAACTGTTATCCGTTTTTAGAAAGCAAAACTCATTGACAGCCGACATTACTGTTCTAGTTGTTTAAAGAAGACAAAATATCAACAAGAGGAATTAACGTTGAGTAAAATTGTTAATTCTATTGAAAGATTTTTGGGACAAATTGTTTGGCTTATTTCTTACATTCGAATTTAGGTGAAGATTCGGAAGTGTGACAGGCACATTTGTAATCATAGAAGTAGATTTTTGCAGGCGAGGAATTCAATCATGTTAAGAATTATACTGCTTTCAAATGAAATTCAAGAAGCTGCTTCTAAAACTGTGCATCTGGAGCACAAAACTACCTAGACATGAAAATCAGAGACGAAGATGTGCGGTGCAGGAGAAAGGCGTTAGAAATTAATACGCATAGTACGAAACAAACAAGTGGCAGAAAGAAGTCTACTTGTATTTAAAAAGAGATAAGTTAATGGTACGACTGTTAAGATGTTCGTGAATAGCTATGTTGGCTTCAGACGAAGTTGAGTTGATTGAGTTAAAAGCTGGAATACAGGAGACAAATTATTCAGGATGTTGATTGTAGTGGGTATACAGGGAGGAAGGGCGATGAGTGTTTAACGTCCTGTCGACCACGAGGACGTTAGAGATGAGTGAAAGCTCGAACTGGGGGAAGAGAGTTGGCCGTTGACTTTTGAAAGGAAACATCGCGGCATTTGCACTAAGCGATTTAAGGGTGGCTGGTGAGAGAGATCTGTAGCGCCACTCTTCCGAAGGCAAATTCAGTGCGCTAACCATTTTGTGTAAGTGTTCAGTGATGAAAAGATTAACTCTGTACAGGAGGATATGGATGCTAGTATCAAACCACTCAATACTTAGAAATCTTTCGGTACAAGTTGAATCGCGTTAGATAAGGATGAGCACTGTGACTTTGCGCAACTGTCGCCATGAGGAGAACAGCAACTGACCAGCTAAAAGTAAGCATAGCAGTTTTGGAGAGCCTTCGAAACCAGACTTCCTAGTGGTCCACCCTGCTCGGTGTTGACTAGATTACAAATAAATAGCTTTACACTTTCATTAACATGCGACAATAAAAAATTCTTGATAAGGGAAGGAACAATCGAAATTTTGAGTTGTAATTATGACTCAACATTTGTTCAGAAATCGTTTTATTAGGATAGTAAACACTGCAATTCGCAAACACTCTCTTCCAATGAGTCCGATATATTGTTACGAGGATGAGTCAGCAAATAAGTTGCAGACACCAGAATACCGGACTTTGTTTATCTAGAAGGTTGCAGCAGATGTCGCGTGGAGCGCAGCGGATACACAGTATTCCGCGGCCAATAGTTAATTATCTGTAGCCAGACCAAGAAGGCAGGTGTGCTATGAGTGCGTACCCGACTACAACAAGACGGTTCCTGTGAGCCGAGGGACTGTCCACAGAGAACATCCGTAGCGAAGTTCTTCTCATATATGGTTAGAAATGTATTTAATAGAAATTTGTATTTAACTGGATACACGAATCTAGCAAAGAACAAAAAAGTCACAAAGAAGGAGCATCCTGGACTCCCTTGTTAGCGCCTTGTCGAACGATGGGATACTCGTATAGGTTTACAGGGGGTGTATGTTGAAAAGGTAGATAAATATCACGCTGGAACAGCCGGCCCAGATGTCTCTATCCCAGTTTGCTACTCATTTATTCACTCACGCTCGTGCATAGCTGGTTTCGTCACTTCCACTACATACTACTTACGATCTGCACACCCCATGTCGAACGTACGGAAGTTTGTGGGATTTGTGTAGAATCCTTTTTTTTTATTATTAGTCCATGTCGTTTAGTAGATCAAATAGCTACAAACTAAAACCGACGTTTCGACCATCTTCGGAGCGGTCCTCTTTAGGGGGAACTAGACTGCTGGTTTCTCTCTGTCTCTCCTAGCGTCTAACTCTCGTACGGGGACCGCTGTTTTAATGATTTTACAATCTCATTTTTGGGGCTGGATGCCTTCATCTAGCTACAGTCGTCAATGAGGGAGAGAAGTCGTCAGCGCAACCTCTGTGTGTATCGTGTAAACTTAGTTCTCTGTGTTATCGTATTATAAATTCTGCGTATCGCATTTTTTGAGAGAGAGGAGATGGGGAGTAGCCAGCAATTTCCTACACATACGAGAGAAAGTGTCTCTTTGAAACTTCAGCCTGGTGCCCAGGTTGCGAATGTCTCGGAAGTGTGACATTCTACATTGCTCGTTTAAGTTACCGGCCGTCACCTAAATGTCTCCCGGAGGTCAGGTATTTCTGCTACCTAATGGATTTGCGATTTCGGGAAATCCCAAAGTGGGTACAAAGGGAGCTTGGGAGCTCCATATTGCATCTTATTTAGGCGATTGATACATGTACGGCCACCGTTTCCCCGGATAACAACTGCGTAGTCCAAAACCGAGTGCAATAGCTTCTTGTACAGACAATTCCAAGAACCTGTGAGAGTGTCGAAGACGGGTTTAGCCGCCGCCGCCACACCGCTTTCCTCTCGGTCCATTGTCCTGTTGGCACCAGTTGGACACGTGACGAGAATGATAACCAGGTGTTCGACTATTTTTCTCCATTGCACGGCTCTACGCAAGATGTCTGTTTGCGTAAGTCCCTCGTGGACTGGAGGCCTACCATGACGAGTGCGTGACTTTTTGTTGCATTGAAAGCCAACCTCCATTACGCGGCCCACTACACCAGTCGCCGCTGCCTGAGGACCTCGCCAGTGAGCTCGCTGAACCTCTCACGCAAAGTACGCAAGCGACAGGGAGCTGTGTCCTGCTTCTTTATCTGCTTTGTGTTCGGTGCATCCCACAGTTCGCTTGGAGTCTTTACTGTATCCATTCGCACTGACGGTAATGCTGAGCTCGCTAGTTCGTGTCGGAGGCCATCGGCATCGCTCGCCAGTTGCTGGGTGTGTTTAACCGAGCACCTTGCCGTGTCCGCAGCTGGCTCTAACGCGACGGTGATGGGCTGGGGCAGCACGAGCAACACCAGCCAGCCGGCGTGGCCCTCGCGCCTGCAGTGGGCCGTGCTGCCCGTCATCTCCCTGCAGGAGTGCATCCCGCTGGCCAGCAACGTGCCCAGCGTCAACCACCTCTGCACCGACGCCCTGCCTGACAAATCCATATGCACGGTCAGTAATCAGCGCGTAGACATCCAAGGAGTTAGCATTCACATGATCAAAGCAGAATTTTTGTCGCCAACATTAATTCAATTCGAAAGTCCTGTGACGATGGTACAGTGTAGGGTTTGCTTGCAAGCGCTCTCCAAAATGCCTGAATTATATTTCGCTTAAAATCACTGTCTCCCATATTCACTGACATTCTCCTTCCCTGTCATCCCAAATTATGACTTCTGACGTTTTCAGTGTTAAAATGTGTTATCCTAATCCTAACTGAACCATAGGACCAAGAATAACGAATTAACTCAAGGTAGGGTGACTTGTTAAGCACTGATATACAGGGTGAATCATCTAAAGCTTGCACCGCAAATATTGCGGAAATGGAAAGTGCTACTGATGTGCGGTTTTCAAAGAATGGATTGGCAGACAGGGGCTCAGATTTTCAGTCAATCAACAGATTGTAATAATAGTTAGAAAGAATATTTTTTGTGCAAACATATACTCTTTTAAATGGAACAATGCCTATTGACAATAACAAACTAAAATGAGGGTAAATTAGAATTCCAGTGGTGTTTGTTGCAGAATTCCAGTGCAACTCGTTTACGAGATATCGTATTTTTGAAAAGTTCCCACACTGACACTTATACAATACCTTTGGCAGCACACTATTAAACGACACAACTGTATACATTGGTTAGTGGATTCACACAAGTAACGAGACAATTGACTATCACACATTGTGTTCAAAGTGACCACCACCAGTGGGAATACACGCCTCCAGTCTAGTGGAACGACTGCTGCACACATGCTACCATTTCAGCGGAGATGTCCGAGCAGACTGCAGTCATACGTCGATGCATATCATTCGGTGTAGCTTTTCCCACAGAAAAAAGTGTACAGACGTCAAATCCAGGGAACAGGTCGACCAGGCTACAGGTCGTCTGCGTCCAATACAACGTTCTGGAAACAGTTCGTGAAGACATGCTGTAGTACTTCGTGCACTATGGGCTGGAAAGATATTATGTTGGTACCACAATTTCCTCCTAATCCGCGGAAGATAGTCTGTTAAGAGGCTGCGATACTGCTGTGTTCGGTGTTCCGTCTATGCAAATCGGGCCTATGAGCTGATGGTTCACTATCTCGCACAACGTATTTACACTCCATGGTCGATGACGTGCCACCTGACAGAGCCAACGGAGATTGCAGAACAGACCAGTAGTGCATGTTTCCGCGGTTTACCTGGTAAATGTGGATGCTTGGTAAACGTGGAAACATCATTAAACAAGATACATGAAACATCTGGAGTATCGTGTCTTAATGCCCATGTACAGAAGTTAACACGGTTCTTATAATCGTTTCCATACAGCTCTTTATAGAGAGAATGTGTAGGGGTGGAGTCTATTTCGATGGTGTATGTGTTAGGACGCTTGCCTGATCGTGCTACTTCCTCGTGCGATTGCGCGGGAGCTAACGAGCGGATCAACTGAAACAGCAGCAAGAACATTGTTTTCCTCCTCTTCTATTGTTTCCTTTTGGTACTTTGTCCAGGTGTTACACTACAACTTTCACATAACTGGTTAAAGAGACTGATAATTGCAGAGATGTTTAACTTCTGTTGGGATACCTCGCGGCATACACCGTATAAAAACGAACTGCATCTTTCTTACACACTCCACACACCATTGACAACATTGTGCCTAGCAACCACGCAGGTTGAATGGCACAAACAAGTGTCGATGTGAAATCTTTTCAAAATACGATATCTCGTAAACGAGTCGCAATAGAATTCTACACATCATCACTGGTATTCTGATTTACCCTACTTTTGGTTTGTTAGTGTCAGTGGGCATTGTTCCGTTTAATAAGTGTATGTTTACACAAAAATACACTTTTTAAGAATTATTACAATCTGTTTAGTGACTAACAATGCGTGCCCCTGACTGCCAGTCCATTCTGTGAAAACCGCACATCAATTGTACTTTCCGTTTTCGCAATATATACGATTCAAGTTTTGCAAGTTTTATGGTGTTTTTTATTTTTTATTTTTATAGCGCGCAACACCGAGGATATTAGCACCTTTGTTGAAATACAAAATATGTCGTTGAAACAGTTAAAACTAAAAATGCCTAAAATATAATTTCGCTTAAAATCATTCTCTCCCATTTTCACTCACATTCACCTATCATGACGTACCACTTCATGGCAAATGTAAAACTTTTGACCTTTTCTGTCTTATAAGGTGTTATCAAAATCCTAAGTGAACCATACGGCAAAAAAATTAACTCAAGGTAGTGTGAATTGCTGATCACCCTACGAAATCTCGAGGAACCAGGCACCCTAATAACACACTAACAGCTTCTCCCTCATAAGTTAGGGAAAAAGACAGGCATCTCAAAAAATCGCTAAAGTCGTATCACATTATCACCTAAAATAGAGAGCAGGTCAGATAGTGAACTAAGAAGTGAATAGTGTAATCCGACATGTCGAAAACTACCCCGAAGTTTCTCACGCAGGAAGACTGCACTGAAGGCAATGCATTGTCGAAATTTTAGCTGCTAAGGCGCACCGCAAGTACCTTAAAAATATTAAAGTTACTCATTTTGCAGCACGAAAAACCGCTCATAACAGCGGAGTTTAATTTTGGCGTATATTTCGTATTTCGTGTAAATCTTTCTTCCATTTATACTAATTATGTTCAGATTTTACGAAACGGAACCGGCTTTGCACACTGTTTAATTGTTTTCTCCTTCCTTTTCTAATTGAAAGCTACTACTGCACTTGTTTTCTTTGGGATTGCAAGGAACTGTTTGTGTTTAGGACTTTAATTAGCGCAACAATCATGGTTAGAACCACAATCCACAGAATCGTCCGAGTTATTTCCTGTTTCCTCTGACATTTCCATAATTTCTAGCGAAATGTCATCATTGGAATGGATGTCCAGAGAAGTTAAGACATACGTAGGTCTTCAAGAGATGTAGATGAGTTAGATTGCATACCACGTTCTTCATAATTCACTTTTGGAGGGTTGAAAACTTTATTTGAAGACTGGACATGAAAAACGCTGTAAGTACCTCGTTTTTCACAAACGCTATTGTGCTCTCGGTACTCTGTTGCATGTCCCTAAACCTGATCCAAGTGTCAGAACGTAGAAAAATGTTTCAGACCTTCATTACTAGAAGGTGTGTGGTCTTTGTGGCAAACAGCGCTTCCCTCGGGAGTTCCGCAAGCTAAAGCTATGAACCTATTCTGCGCAGGTCCAACGCATCAATGTATACAACTGACTCCTTTGATTTTAAAGATGTTGTTGTCAGTGTAGGCATGTAAGATCTCAGAATGCAGTATGGGCAATGTGACTCATACTTATCCATCTCAAATACTCGTAGCTATTAAAAATTCGTGTCCTGGAACACAAAAACGAAAAAGAAATCAATGTATTCAGGAGAGAAAAGACCATTGCGGATACACTGCCGTACTTTATCTGAAAGACCACCCATCAGTTACAAAATAGAAAAACCTATTGACTACGTCGCCATTTCTTTAACAGCACCGGTAGTTTTACAGAAAACTTCGCAACATCTGATCCCGAGTTCGGAGTTGTATAACAAACTGAGGAATGTTTTTTCATGGATTTAACGTTGTTATTATGTTGTAATAGGAATTAGTTACAAAGTTACTGCTGTATTTCTGCATTTGTATTATCAAAAGTGAAACGCAGTGCCTCTGTACTAATGACAATTGGAGCAAAAACATCCTTATTGACACTTGAGCCTGAAAGTTTCCTAATATGGTACTTCTTTATTTTCTAATTTGTCTCGTTATTTTTTTTTTTTGCAGAGATGGAATGGGCAGCATAATCCTCTGGTATCAGATTACCCTCTCAGTTTTTTGGATTCAATGAGTTATGTTCAAAAAGAGATATCCTGTCTTTGCCACTTCCGCTCTTCAATTGGATTCCACGTTGCTGTGAAACTCTGTAACCTGCACAGAGGCAGATGCTGTTAGCAAAACGTACCAAAAAATCACAAAGAAAGTTAATACAGGTTCATTTCCATTGTTAAAACTTAGCGATACCGTTTTCAATGAGTAGCAAATTCGAGCGAATAGTACTAATCGTGTCAGAGAAACTATCAACGGAAATTGAAATTCGCTTTACAAATTACGATCGTTCTGGCCCGTGTTATCTGTTTACCGATGTGGTGAGAACCAGGGATTTGTGCCCGCTATGTAGCGCGTGTGCTGTCTGCTAAGCTACGGCAGGGGTATACATTTCTCCAGCCACCTGGCGAGCTACGAATCTGGCAAATTTCAACATTAAAAAACGTCTTGAAGTGTGTCTTAGAAGCTAAAATTTTCACATTGCGTTCCTCTCGGTTTATTCTTTCTGCACAAAATATTTTCAGGGTAGGTTTCGACATGTCGGACTGGACAGTTACGTTGCACACCCTGACCTCTTAACTAGAAATAAAACACATTCAGTTAAGAGCACTACATGGTGGAGCGTCCCCCGCCAGAGAAGAAATTGATGCTTCGTTAGGATGTGCCCTACCTCAAGGCAAGTGAGGGGGACTTTGTAGTACCTCAATGGACGGAAGGAACTGCTCGGCTGAGTACTTGGTTTCCTACTACTTCTTCTTCTTCTGGCCTCAACATCTCTTCCTCGGCCTTCCCACACCCCTTCTTCCAAAAGGATTGAATTCCGCTGCTTGTCAACGGATTAATGGCTGCACCATAATTCTTCCCTTATTTCTTCATTTCTTATTTTACATTCTTTTTATGCAGTCTTTCACTGATGTGGGGAGGAACTTCAGCTCTAATATTTCAAGCTGTCTTAGGTCTTTTGTTCATAATGTACAGCTTTCTGCTCCGTATAAAGCTATGGATAGTGCCATTACTTTACAAAATTTCAGTTGGCTTTCTCTGCTCGTTTTACCCTTTAATGTTCTTCCTGTCGTGCCACATATATATTGATAGATGCTAATTTTCTTTTGTTGTGTTGCTGATGATTATATTTTCCTTAATGGGCTATTTTCCAAAAAAGATATACTTTTTATTTTTGTTGTCGATATCTTCAGATTGAAATTTGAACTTATGTTGTTTAACCTACGTACCGGTATTTGTAATTTGTCTTCACTGTCCTATATGATTATCTGGCTGTCGACAAAAAGTATGCATTTAGAAATTCACCTATCACAGGTTTTATACCTTGAGGTATTCTGTCCTTCATCCATAACCTGACGAGGTCGTCGATGTAGATGTTGAACAGTTTTGCCTTACTACCTGATTTACCTCTATTATTGGTATCAGCTCTTCGCCAGGATTCATTTTGATTTTGGTGTTTTTATAGAAAACGTGGTGCGCTTCTATCAGTTGCCCGGTGAAACCTCTTTCCTCCATTATTAACCATAGTCTTTTTCTGCGGATGCAACGAAATGCTTCTTCATAGTCGACAAATGCTAGGTATGTTTCCAAATTGAATTCTAGACTTTTTTGTATAGTTTGTTTCAGAATGAAAACATCGTCGACACAGGATCTGCCTTCATGGAAGCCTACTTGCTGTTCTATTACAATCGAATCAGAGATGTTTCGAAGCCTTTCATTAATTATTTTGCTGTAGATTTTGTAAGGAGCTTTCTGAAGACTGATTCCCTGTAATTAGTTGCGTTACTTCTCGCTCTCCCCTTTTTTAAAAAGCGAAAGAACTTTAGTGCATCTCCATTCCTCTGGTATTTCACTCCTACGCCAACATATTTTGTGGAGATGGAGCATCCTGAATTTTAGGAAGTTAGCCATGTATCAACAATTCTAAGTTAATTGTTGTTGATTTTATCCAAATGTTTCTGTAATTCTTCGTAGTGCATATCTGTTTCGTGCTCATTTCCTTCCTGCATTGTGTAGGTTCCTATAACTGTTAGATGTCCTCTATCAAACTTCAATCTCACTGTGATGATCCTTACGTCTACTAGTGAAGATCACCTTATGTTTTACTAACCATAATGTGTTATCCATCGCTTCCGGCGACTCTTCTTCACTCCACTGTATGAGCCTCTACCTCAACAGAGAGAATATCTTAAAGGAGAGGTTTTCTGTAACGCCTGTTTTAATTCTGTCAAATTTATAAGATCTGTTCCTTTCACTGCGTTTCTTCAGTTTGCACTTCTACATCCGGTTCGTACCATGATTTCTTATAGTGATTTATCCAAGAATGATATTTATACTGGCAGTATCTTTGTCTGTTCTTTTTATCTGTCTGATCAATTTATATACTGTATCCTGTCTATCGTGCATGTCATGTTCGGCTCTGCTTATGAACGTACCCCTTGACGATCTCTGTGCGCGTCTTACTATTTTTTTGGGTTTAGTTTCTGATTTTATTATATTTTTCTTTAGCTGTTTCTGCAAAAACTCCCTATATGAAATTTTCTGGCAGATCAAAACTGTGTGCCGGATCGAACTGGGGACCTTTGCTTTTCGCGTGGAAGTACTCTTTCGACTAAGCTACCTAAGCATGACTCTGTACCCCTCCTCACAGCTGTTCTTCCGCCAGTACGTCTCCTGCCTTCCAAACTTTACAGAAGTTCTGCGAAACTTGCAAGACCAGCACTCCTGGTAGAAAGGATATTGCGGAGACATGGCTTAGCTACAGCTTGGGGGATGTTTCCAGGATGAAATTTTCACTCTGCAGTGGAGTGTGCGCTGATGTGAAACTTTCTGGCAGACGAAGGAACCCGAGTTAGAGTCTCGGTTCGGCGCACAGTTTTAATCTGCCAAGAAGATTTATCTCAGCGCATACTCCGCTGCAGACTGAAAATTTCATTCTACTCCCTATAGGCTTCATTTTTATTTTCTACGGCTTCTTCTAACTCTTCGTCCCAAATTTTCATACCCCCTTCTGTTTGTTTTGGATTTTTACCTAGTACTTCTGGAGTATGATATTTTCTATGTTTTTAAATTCTTCAGTTAGTCCTTTATTTGGTGGCATTTGATGGAATAATTAACCTGCACTGAAATAGATTCCTTAAACTCTCTTCTTGGAGCAGATGCACCTTAAAAGCTTTGTTTGGATTTATTTCACTTAATTTTCCTCTTATGATTCTTCCATCATTCCCACAGCTGGATCTTTGATTTCATAAGACAGTGATCTGCACTCACAGTTGTCACCCTATATAGGTGTGCATCTGTCACTCCTGAAACTAATTTTTATTTACAATTATATAATCAATAAGAAATCTGAAGCCTCGTGCAGATCATATTTATTTTTATATAACTTTCTTTCTAAAAAAAGTATTGGTTACTTTAACTTCATTAAAGACGCCACTTGATTTAGAATAAAAGCTTCTTTGGCTGACAATTCATCTAATTACTTTCCTTGAAATCCATCATGTCCTTTACTTTCATTATGCATCCCTCTGTTTTTAACTTCATTATCGTTATCCCATAATTTCCATGAGTTCTTTCTTTTTGTATGAACCATCTTAAGAGAGCTATTGAAAATTTCAATTCTGACCTCGATGCACTATCAAAATGGGCACAGGACATAGGACTAAAACTAAACCCATCTAAAACCCAAACGGTACTTGGTCACTCTAAGCTCATTAGCCCAAAACATCGGGAATCCGTACCATCTCTTATCCTAAATGGAACAAATATTAATTTCTCTCCCTCAGCAAAGAGTTTGGAAGTAATAATAGATGAAAATCTAAATTGGACAGAGCACGTAACTGCAGTGTGCAAAAAAGCATCAGCATCCCGTCATGTCCTACAAAAATATAAAAAAACCTCTTCCCTTTAGATCTGAAACAGGAATTAGTACAAACGCTTATACTCCCAATCATTGACTGCAGCGATATTATCCTACAACGCCTCTTGCATGGGGGCTTAATTAATTTATAATGCAAATAATTTTAGTTTTAAATTTTAGTAGCTGTATGTCCGATTACGCAGTCTCGTAAACGGTTGGCCCTGACTAGTATTATTACGCTATCTGACTGCATAGAACAATAACAAAGAATGAATTGGAAATTTTCACTAACACAATTAATTAATTAAGTCCCCAGCAACTATAAAACCTACGAAACCAAAGCACAAGTGTAACTGTTCTGTGTGTGGAAGTATGACTCAACGTACGCATCTGGCACGGTTCTTCTTCAATAACACAAGAAATTTTAAATATCATTTATACTGAATTAATTAAAGAAAATAAAAATACCATAATTACTCAAGAAAACCAGAATTACACTCTAATACAAGAACACAAGCCAGATGCTTTGTTGACCGAACCTGTAATGACGCATTATTTAAAACATGGAAATAATGAAAAATAAATCAAGTTTCGTTACCTTCATATATTGACCAAAATCACTCTAATCATTACAATATATCTCCACACCGACTCGCTATTACCACATCTCAACAAGAACTTTTCAGTATCACATCTCAGTAAGCACTCTCCACTAGCACATCTCAAAAAACACACTCTGCTACGAGTTCTTAACAAGCACTGACTACCACGAGCTCTCCCCAAGCACTGACTACTACGAGTTCTCAATAATCACTGCCAGTGGAGGCGGCGGAACAATACTCTCTAGCGCGATCTCTGGTGCTGTGGCTCAGAGTAGCCACCTTTCATATGCCCTCCCTCCACGGGCTAGAATTTGATGGTATTTTTGCCAGCATTGGTGGTGAAAATACCACCAAATTCGTCAAAAAAATACAGACAAAAAAAATAAAAGATAATATTAATGCGTAAATATCATAACTAGATAAAATTTTGGCTTTGCACTGACCTTTCAATAACCTATTATATAGAATACAGTAAGCAATACAAATTCTTTCATACATGTGACTTTACATAACAGTTTACACAAGTATTATGTGGTTAAACAGTTCAATTAATAGCGTCAGCAATGACGAATATGTGCAGGTAAGAGTCTCATAACTTTTCACCAACGGTAATACACAAAAAATCAGTTTATACAAATATTCACATAAACGCTTTCCATAGCCCAAGAAACAAGTAGTTGACAGTTCCAGCAGTAGCACCCAGCAGCCAGAGCGAGAGCACCAGTAGCAGCGAGTACTGTTTGTATAAAGCGTTTATTTTGCATTTTGTTTACGACCTTCCACTAAGGAAGGGATTCTATTTGTGTTTATCTGCTCTGCATAGAAACTAACAGTTCTTGATCGTTAGGAGAGAAATTTATTTTGTACTTATTTGCTGCGCTTAGCTTTTAAATAGTTTTTCTGGGAAAACCTAGCGTAGTTTTCGCGTCTCGTATTTCAGTGAGTGTTTCTTGATTATCAGAGTAGCTCATCAGAAGATTATCTTGGGAATTTGTCACCGTATAGAGTAGGGTAAACATAGTCATGTGTAGGGACTGTGGTTGTTGTGAGCGGACGCAAGGAGAATTGGCCACTCTTCGGGGGCAGGTGGAGGCTTTGTCTGTTAGGCTCATCGAGCTCGAGGCGCAGGCGTCGGCTCGTAGTGGCGTTGGGGCAACTGTGGTGAGACCTATGCCTACTTCGGTGGCCTTGGAATCACATGGAACCCCTGATGTCGCTGCGTCTTCCGGCAGTGAGCATCTTACCGGTCAGCCATCACTCCAGGGTGAATGGCGGACAGTGGTGGGCTCGCGTGTGCCTGGCCGAAAGGCGAAGGTGGGATCTGGCCGCGTGGCAGCTGCCTTACCCCTTTCCAACAGGTACGGGGTGCTTCCTAGTGGTGATGACATCGTTTCCGAGCCACCACAGGATGCCTCGCCTGTTGGGCCAGTGGCCGATTCTCCGGCAAGGTCCCGACAGTCACAGAGGGCGGGCCTATTAGTTATAGGGAGCTCCAACGTTAGGCGGGTTATGGAGCCCCTCAGGAAAATAGCAGGTAGGTCGGGGAAGAATGCCAGTGTGCACTCGGTGTGCTTGCCGGGGGGTCTCGTCCGTAATGTGGAGGAGGCCCTTCCGGCAGCTATTGAACGCACTGGGTGTGACCGGCTGCAGATAGTAGCACATGTCGGAACGAATGACGCCTGCCGCTTGGGTTCTGAGGCCATCCTTGGTTCCTTCCGGCGGCTGGCTGATTTGGTGAAGACAACCAGCATCGCACGCGGAGTGCAAGCTGAGCTTAATATCTGCAGCATAGTGCCCAGAGTCGATCGCGGTCCTCTGGTTTGGAGCCGTGTGGAGGGTCTAAACCAGAGGCTCAGACGACTCTGCGACTATAATGGTTGCAAATTCATCGACCTCCGTTATTGGGTGGAGAACTGTAGGGCCCCCCTAGACAGGTCAGGCGTGCACTACACACCGGAAGCAGCTACTAGGGTAGCAGAGTACGTGTGGCGTGCACACGGGGGTTTTTTAGGTTAGAGGGACCCCCCCTTGGGCGAAACGATAAAATACCTGACGGCTTACCAGAGAGAACATCATCATCGTTGATAAAGAACGTCCGTCCTCAGAGACCAAAAACAGCAAAAGTTAACGTAATATTGGTAAACTGCAGGAGTATCCAGGGCAAGGTTCCTGAATTAGTATCGCTTATTGAAGGAAATAGTGCGCATATAGTATTAGGAACGGAAAGTTGGTTAAAACCGGAAGTGAACAGTAACGAAATCCTAGACACAGAATGGAATATATACCGCAAGGATAGGATAAACGCCAATGGTGGAGGAGTATTTATAGCAGTAAAGAATTCAATAATATCCAGTGAAGTTATTAGCGAATGCGAATGTGAAATAATCTGGGTTAAGTTAAGTATCAAAGGTGGGTCAGATATGATAGTCGGATGCTTCTATAGACCACCTGCATCAGCAACCGTAGTAGTTGAGCGCCTCAGAGAGAACCTGCAGAACGTCGTGAAGAAGTTTCGTGATCATACTATTGTAATAGGGGGAGACTTCAATCTACCAGGTATAGAATGGGATAGTCACACAATCAGAACTGGAGCCAGGGACAGAGACTCTTGTGACATTATCCTGACTGCCTTGTCCGAGAATTACTTCGAGCAGATAGTTAGAGAACCAACTCGTGAAGCTAACGTTTTAGACCTCATAGCAACAAATAGACCGGAACTTTTCGACTCCGTGAATGTAGAAGAGGGTATCAGTGATCATAAGTCAGTGGTTGCATCAATGACTACAAGTGTAATAAGAAATGCCAAGAAAGGAAGGAAAATATATTTGCTTAACAAGAGTGATAGGGCACAAATCGCAGAATATCTGAGTGACCACCATCAAACGTTCATTTCTGAGGAAGAGGATGTGGAACAAAAATGGAAAAAATTCAGAAACATCGTCCAGTACGCCTTAGATAAGTTCGTACCGACTAAGGTCCAAAGCGAGGGGAAAGATCCACCGTGGTATAACAATCATGTACGAAAGGTACTACGGAAACAAAGAAAGCTTCATCATAGGTTTAAGAGTAGTCGAATCATAGCTGATAAGGAAAAGCTGAACGAAGCGAAAAAGAGCGTAAAGAGAGCAATGAGAGAAGCATTCAACGAATTCGAACATAAAACATTGGCAAACAATCTAAACAAGAACCCTAAAAAGTTTTGGTCATATGTAAAATCGGTAAGCGGATCTAAATCCCCTATTCAGTCACTCGTTGACCACGATGGCACCGAAACAGAGGACGACCGAAGAAAGGCAGAAATACTGAATTCAGTGTTCCGAAACTGTTTCACTGCGGAAAATCGTAACACGGTCCCTGACTTCAGCCGTCGCACGGACGCCAAAATGGAAAATATTGAAATAAACGATATCGGAATTGAAAAACAACTGCTATCACTTAGTAGCGGAAAAGCATCCGGACCAGACGAGATACCCGTAAGATTCTACAGTGATTATGCTAAAGAACTTGCCCCCTTTCTATCAGCAATTTATCGTAGATCTCTGGAAGAACGTAAAGTACCTAGCGACTGGAAGAAAGCGCAGGTCGTTCCCATTTTCAAGAAGGGTCATAAATCAGATGCGAATAATTATAGGCCTATTTCGCTTACGTCAATCTGTTGTAGAATAATGGAACATGTTTTATGTTCTCGTATTATGACGTTCTTAGATAATACAAATCTCCTTCATCATAACCAACATGGATTCCGCAAACAGAGATCATGTGAAACTCAGCTCGCCCAATTTGTCCAAGAAATTCACAGTGCCGTAGACACTGGCGAGCAGATTGATGCCGTATTCCTGGACTTCAGGAAGGCATTTGATACGGTTCCGCACTTACGTTTAGTGAAAAAAATACGAGCTTACGGAATATCGGACCAGGTTTGTGATTGGATTCAGGATTTCCTAGAAGAAAGAACACAACATGTCATTCTTAACGGTTCAAAATCTGCAGATGTAGAGGTAATTTCGGGAGTACCGCAAGGAAGCGTGATAGGACCTTTATTGTTTACAATATACATAAATGACTTAGTTGACAACATCGGTAGCTCCGTGAGGCTATTTGCAGATGACACGGTTGTCTACAAGAAAGTAGCAACATCAGAAGACTCGTACGTACTCCAGGAAGACCTGCAGAGGATTAATGAATGGTGCGACAGCTGGCAGCTTTCCCTAAACGTAGATAAATGTAATATAATGCGCATACATAGGGGCAGAAATCCATTCCAGTACGATTATGCCATAGGTGGTAAATCATTGGAAGCGGTAACGACCGTAAAATACTTAGGAGTTACTATCCGGAGCGATCTGAAGTGGAATGATCACATAAAACAAATAGTGGGAAAAGCAGGCGCCAGGTTGAGATTCATAGGAAGAATTCTAAGAAAATGTGACTCATCGACGAAAGAAGTAGCTTACAAAACGCTTGTTCGTCCGATTCTTGAGTATTGCTCATCAGTATGGGACCCTTACCAGGTTGGATTAATAGAAGAGATAGACATGATCCAGCGAAAAGCAGCGCGATTCGTCATGGGGACATTTAGTCAGCGCGAGAGCGTTACGGAGATGCTGAACAAGCTCCAGTGGCGGACACTTCAAGAAAGGCGTTACGCAATACGGAGAGGTTTATTATCGAAATTACGAGAGAGCACATTCCGGGAAGAGATGAGCAACCTATTACTACCGCCCACATATATCTCGCGTAATGATCACAACGAAAAGATCCGAGAAATTAGAGCAAATACGGAGACTTACAAGCAGTCGTTCTTCCCACGCACAATTCGTGAATGGAACAGGGAAGGGGGGATCAGATAGTGGTACAATAAGTACCCTCCGCCACACACCGTAAGGTGGCTCGCGGAGTATAGATGTAGATGTAGAACAGGTGCAAATACCAACAAGTGAAATTTTTTCAGTAGAAACAGTCCATCAGTGGCACCCAGTAATGTTGAATAGGTGCAGACACCAACAAGTAACACCATTTCAGTATAAGCAGTTCCATTAGTGGCACCAGCAATGTTGAGCAGGTGCACACAGCAACAGGTGACATCTTTTCAGTAGAAGCAGTCCATCAGTGGCACCCAGCAATGTTGAGCAGGTGCCGACACCAACAAGTGACATCATTTCGGTAGAAGCAGTCCATCAGTGGCACCCAGTAATGTTGAATAGGTGCAGACACCAACAGGTAACATCATTTCAGTATAAGCAGTTCCATTAGTGGCACCAGCAATGTTGAACAGGTGCAGATATCAACAAGTAACACCATTTCGGTAGAAGCAGTCCATCAGTGGCACCCAGTAATGTTGACCAGGTGCTGACCGCAGTCCATAAAATTCACTATCACTAATCACACTGTTCATCAGCAGAAATTAAACATGACTAAATGTCACACATCATGTTGAAAAGTGCAGCACCATCACTAATCAGACAGTTCAGGCATGAACAATAGTTTGAATACACATACAATGCTTTTACACTAAACATACAAATCATAATAAACACACAAATGATATCAGATAATTGTCAACAAATACACAAATATCAGTAAACCTATAATTTTTATGGGTGTCAGTGCAAGCCACAACAACAAGTAAAATAATATTTAGGAGATAGGTTGGTACCAATTTGGGATAGGGAAAGGAAAACACACAAAAAACACTCACTCATCTTTCATCCACATTAGTGCTACTGTGTAATTGAATAGTGTTAACTATGTAAATGCAATTCTGTCAAAATTTTATGTTCATCATGTGTATCAAGTAGTAGTGGCAGCAATGTATAACAGTCAATAATAGTTAGTCAGCGTCATAGTCATCATGTCAAGACCAATGTTTGCCAAGCCAGATCAAATTGTACGGTTGCTGAACAACTGTCAGTGAGCCAAGATATGCAAGTACTTCCTCTCTCTAAAAAAAAAAAGTATATACTGCTTAGTGATTTAACAAAGTGTGTGTGTAGACAATCTTCCTGCTACTTTAGTGTTCTAGTCTGCCATCTTTATCCTCCTTGTTCCATATAGACCAACGACAAAAAAAAAAAAAAAAAAAAAATATGCTCCTCACTTACTTCACCTCTTATCCACCAAAACTCCAATAATCATCAGCATCACATAATCTCAATACTTCAATAATACCTCTTCAATACGTCGATCATCAATATCATTTACCTTACCTCTTGTCCACGAAAACTCCAATAATCATCAACTTCACATAATCTCAATACCTCAATCATACCTCTTCAATACGTCGATATATATAAACCTCATTGCCAATATCATTTCACTTCCATAACAACTGTTTCCTCTAGTCAGTCTCCTCGAACAAGTGCAGACAAAATCCTAATGCAAACCTCAATTCATCATCTCATACAATCCGAAGACACAATGTCAACACACAACCTCTCGTGTAATCCATCTGATCCAAATCTGCTACTCATTATAAATTATAAGATACATTTTGTTTACCTTGTCCATCATTAAATAAAAGAAATGCGTACATGACCTCTAACAGACTTAGTTCGAATAACTCTCAGTAATTAATTACGATTACGGAGTGTGAATGATCATAATATTTCACAGTGTGTACACCACTTCAAGAATCATGGCAGAAGCAAACATGTGGAGTATTTCTTGTGTCAAGTGTCACTTCCTATTTCAATTGCTCACGAAGAATGCAGTGTAATAACTGTCAATGGTCTAAACCTAGTGTTGGTATGTCACGTCGTTAGCTTCCTTCCTATTAGCATAAATTTATACAGCTTCCATAAAACCTCCAGCTCATTTGAGTTCAATGAAGTTTCTTGTACTAATGTCGTTCGTCGAATTTTAGCAGTTCATTTTCTTATCTTAAAAATATAAGGCACTGAGCGTAAGCAAAACATGCAATGGCGAGTAAATATACCAGTAGAGAACAGAATGTCAACAAGTGGATGCAGCACAATCCCTACAACGAGGCTCTGCCAAGCAACAATCTATAATTAATACCATAGTGTGACCTAAACTCCATGTTCGCACACAGTATATCAGCATTTCTATACACCAAATTAAAGAGTAGTTATGACAACAAAACAGAAATGTGTAAATATGCAATCCATACGCAAAGCAGCAAGTACATATCTTATATAATAAACAGGTCATTAGCATCATAGCATAAGCAAATGTTCGTGTGTCATCTTAATAAGTAAACATGAAGGCGCAAGCAGATAAATCACAAAGTATAACTTACACAGATAACCATAGTCAGCACAATTAATCAGGTGACAATTATAATTTAAATAAATAAGCACAGCAGGCACATAATAAAAAAATATGACATCAGTGAAAAAGCATAGTAGCCAAGCGATGCATAATATATACAAATAACAAGCCTGTTCATTAATCAATCATCGTCAAAATCAGTAAATGTACACAAGCACGTCGCTTCACAAGTAAATTCATAGAACATGAAATTTAGCACAGAGTATGAGTCACGTAATCGCAAGCAGCAAATTACGTCTAAAGTACGTACCTAAGTGGAATTATGTTACCTGAAAAATAAACTCAATTAATAGTTACCCTTTTTAGTTTATTACTTTTTTCTTCGAAATTACATTCTTCCTGAAATTTTCTCCATAGCAAGTCGTCTTAACGTCGGACACGCACAGAATTTACCTGAAGGTCTTAAATATTTTATACAACCGTATCCTGAAAAATACTGAACGTTAATAACATAATTTATAAAGTCACCATAGCTTATACTGAATTTAATCCGAGAAATTAGACTGTCTATTTGTTTACGTCTGTCAGTGCATTCGCACTGAGCGCTCGATCAGCTGTAGACGCGTGACGTAGAAGGTGATTGTTTGCGGTCAACGACAGCCTTGTGCGGCGCGCAGACTGACTGTTGCTTTGAGTATGTGCCGCCGCCAAAACACAGCGCGGTATCCTTGTATTCTCTGCATGTTTACATGTAGCTGTTAGTTTCTCTAAAGTATGTCATTCCACAAAAATTTTAACGTTAGATATGTGATGTATTCCCTTAGAGCGCCGAGATTTAAGAGTTTCTACTTCAACAGTGTTATCATGAATAATTTTGCGAATTCTATATGGACCGTTATAAAGCAGAAAAAATTTGCGACATAAGCCTTTTCCTTTATGAGACAAACGATGAGACTTAATTAACACCTTTTGACCAACTGACAAAATTTTTAAACGACCAGGACGTTTAGCTGATTTCTCTCTTCTAGCAGCCGCAGATGCAATATTTCGTAGAGCCAGGTTGACAACTTCAGAATGCCGCAGTTTCCGTGAAGGCGGAAAAGGAACGATTTCAGAAATGCGATTTGTTGGTACTTTATTTTTTAATATCAATAGAGGCGGTAAAGAAGTTGAGTCATTAGGAAGTTCATTCAGAATGTTTTGAAAAATATGAAGATACTGATCCCAAGTTCTGTGATTCTGATGACAAGAAAGTCGGCACAATTTATTGATTTCCTTCATCCATCTCTCTGAAGCATTAGATTGAGGGTGAAAAAGTGAAATAAAAATTGGTTTAATCTTACGATGCCGTAAAGTACGAAGCCAAATTTTAGAGCGAAACTGTGATCCATTATCTGATATAACCTTATCAACATGACCAACTTCTTTAAGAAAATGTTTGATGAAAGCATTAGATACTGAACGAGCTGTTGCTTTGCGTAAAGGTGTAAAACACACATATTTTGATGTCAATTCCACTGCTACCAAAATGTACGCAAAACCATTAATAGAACGAACCACTGGACCGAACAAATCGACTGCAGCCATGTCCTTTAATTTCGCTGGAATGATAGGAAACAACGGTGCTCTGTGAGAAACAGTTGGCGGCTTAGCCTTTTGACATAATTTTCATTTGGCAAGAACAGATCGAATACGTTTTTCCATATTACTGAAGTAGCAATTTTCTCGTAATTTATGAAAGCATTTTCTGGGACCAAAGTGTGCATAACTGAAATGTGTAAACGAGGTGTGGCCAAATCATCCAATCTAACAAAGCGTCTAAGAAAATTACAGACACCAAGGAAACTACGAACATCACGTTTTGTGGAAGGAACAGCATAATTACGAATAGCGTCTAGCTTCTCTGGATCAGGAAGAATACCTTCTGTAGAAATAATGTGACCGAGAAATTTCACCTAAGAACGACCAAATTCAGATTTTTCCAAGTTCTCTGTAATGCCAACTCTTGCAAAAATACGTAATAATAAATCCAAAATTTTGTTGTGTTCACTCCAAGAATGTTTAGCAATAAGAATATCATCAACATATGAAGTAATATTGTCACGAAGATAAACAGGTAAAATTTCATTTAAAATACGAATGAATGCTGCAGAAGATACAGTAAGTCCAAACGGTAATTTCCGAAACTGGTAACAGTTACCAAAGGCTAAAAAGGCAGTATATTTTCTACAATCAGGGTGGAGTTCTATTTGCCAAAAACTTGCACGCATATCAATCGTGGATAAAACTTCAGTTCCATGGAAATGTTGAAGAAGTTCATCTAAATTTTGTGGACGGTCAGTTTCAGGAATAATAATATTATTTATCTGTCTGGAGTCCAGAACCAAACGAATTGACCCACCCTTTTTAAGAACGACATGTAATGGGCTGGTATAAGGACTGACTGCTGGCTCAATAATGCCCTGATCTAACATGTATTGAAGTTCATTCTTAACCTTGTCTCTGTAAGCCAAAGGAATAGCGTACGTTTTCCCGCGAAATGGTGTGTGTTCTTTTACTTTAAATAAATATTGTAAGCCTTGTATAGTTCCTGTGTGATGACTAAACACTGTAGCATGTGAAGTCAAAATATGGTGCAGCTCTTCTCTTGCAACGTCATCTGGCACTTCAGCTTTTTTAACCTTTTCATTAATTAATTCTTCGCTACTAATTATATCCTCCATCGCGTCTCTATATCTATTGTCATTGTCATGAATAAACACACTGTCGTCATAATGCTCAACGAAAACATCAGAAGTAAGAAACCTTAAACATTTTGTATCTGATTCAGATCTTGCTAAACACTCGAAAAATTTCAAACATTTCGGCATTCCGGCAACAGTCAAATTCACACTTCCTTCTTTAAAGTTCAAAATTGCCTTATGTGTGTTAAGAAACTCCATACCTAATATAATCTGTGTACTGAGTAATGGAACAATAATAAAATTAGCAGACAATTCGTATCCTTGACAAATGAAATTTAGGTTGGTCTGTTGTTTAACTTCCACACTTTTTCCAGAAATCGCTCCTCGAATTGTGGTTTTAGAAATAGGTAACACAGGACAGGCAATAGTTCTTTCACATATACGAAAAACTGATTCACTAATGATGTTCAATGGGCTCCCAGAATCTAAAACTGCAGTGAACTTATTCTTACCCACACATACTTCAATAACAGGATGTAAAAATGCGTCTACATTATTTTCCTTTTCGCCTAGCAAAATGTCTCTCATATCTTCCAGGCGTACGTAGTGTAAAGTTGTAGTGTCATTACTTTCTGAACCGTCTATATTGCTGCCAGAAGCCGAAGCTGCAAATCATGGTCGATTGTTTGCGTCACGTCTTTGATTATTCCCGTCATTTCGCGGATCAATTTCTACTATTTCCACTTGTCTCTCTGAATTTCTGTCACGCGGAGGATGCCAATTAGGTCCTTCCTGTCTGTTAGATGCAAATTCTTGGTTGTGTCTGTTATTAAAATTTCTGTTTTCCTGTCTGTCTGCATAACTACTTCTTGTATAATTTCGACTGTCACTTCTGAAATTACTGTTAGACCTACTACCCTGGTTATTTCTGTAGTAAGAATTTCTATTACTGTATGAATAATTTCTGTCTTGATGATACCGATTACTGTTTCCGTATGATTGATCATTCCGGTACGAATTACCGTTATTATAATTGCCTGTGTAATTTCTGTTAGAACGTCTGTTATTGTCATAAGGCTGGTATCTATTGTCTTGTCTGTTACGTCTGTCATTCTCAAAATTACCCATATAACGCCCGTTCCGATCACTATCCCTTTTCTCTGAAAATCTATCGTAATTACTGTTACTGAAAAAGTTACAAGAAATCCCGTCGTCGTTGTCATACTCAAGTTCTTGCAACAAAGTCTTAAAAGTCTCTAAGTCGTCTTTACATCTTCCAGCTAAAGCAATTTGTCTTATGGATTGTGGCAGCTTAGTTAAACAAATGCGAATTAATTCAGTCGGGCTATAAGGGTTGGACAGGAACTGATTCTTTCGACTCATGTCTTCAAAGTATTCTGCCGGTGTGCGGAACTCAGACTGTTTAAAATTACGCTGCATAATCAGACTATGTTTGACTCTGTCTTGTGTGTTTTTGGACCAATATGCCGATAGAAATGCATGATAAAAATCATTCAGATTATTACAATCTCTAATGAGTGCGCGCATCCGCGTCGCCGGTTCGTTTTCTAAATATCCACACATAAATTCCAGTTTGTGACTTAGTGGCCAATTTGGTGGAAGTGCGTACATAAATTGATCTAACCATGCACATGGATGTATGTCATTCTTAGAATTGCGGAAGATCTTAAATTTCCGAACAGTCAAAAAGTGTTTATAGTCAAAGTTTTCGCCTCGTGGCGACAAAGACCTACCGCGTCTGTCCCAGTCCCAGTGTTGATTATTGTCAAGTTCGCGCGTCTGGCGCTCTCTTGTTGCATCCCGTAAAAGAAACAAATTACTTTCTTCAAACCCCCTGGTATCTGTGATTCTAAATTTCTTTTGCTGTCTTTTCCTACGATTTCGCCTTCAATTTGTTTGACTTGCTTCCATAATGCCTCAACTTCCCTTTTAACGCGTTCATTAGATTTTCCCTGATTTTCAACATGTTTATTTATGTTCTGGTACTCTTCAGTTTCCGCAAATGGCGATGGAGCTGTATCGTCCGAATATCTGTCCCCATGTAAACTAAGATTTGTCAATTTATCAGAAATCTCCTCAACTCTTTCCGATAAGTCACCTATTTTTTCTTTCTGTTTACTTACGTCTTCCGTAAGTGTCGCGACTCGGGTTTCAGTGTTGACACATTTGGTAGTTAACTGTTCATATTGTTGTGTTAGATTATTTATTCTGTCATTTGGTACGGATTCCTCGATTCTCTCAAATATTTCTTCCTTATCGTGTGCACGTTGTAAATTTAACTCTGAAAATTTTTGTACTATCACGCGATCTCTTTCTTCCCGTTCTCTATCCTGTTCCCTTTGTCTAATCTCTACTGCAATTAATCTATTATTGTGAGCATTCAAAATCGGTTGTACTTCCTCTCTAATCTCTTTCTTTAATTCATCCTTCATGTTTTTGAAACATGTCCCTATTCGCGAATCTAACCGTGTTTCCATTGTTTTTAATTCAGATCCTAACTGTGATCCCAGTGAGTCAAAACGTGTTTCCATTGTTCCCATATCAGTTTTAATTGTTCCTATATCAGTTTTAATTTCAGATCGCAAAGTTCCTATCTCTGTTTTAAATTCAGATCCTAACCGTGTTTCCATTGTTCCCATCCGTGTTTCCAGATTTAATATTGCACCCATCAACTGCTCCATAATAGCCGGTTCGAAATTCTTTTCGCCCCTAACATTTCCCGCGAAACCAACTTCTTTCGTCATAGCTGTAAAGCTATCTGTGTTCGATACTATTCCGGAATCTTCTGTCGTTAATCTCGAATTCTGAAAATTTTCTGATTGAGAAAAATTTTGAAATGGTTCCGGACTATTTTCCCGACTCATTAAATTGTTTTCCACTTCATTATTCATCATACTGTTTTCCTCTGTTGGCGACTTCGCCATGTTAACAATTTCGTCATTCTCACTATCCATCATTTTTGCCTTTTTCATCGATCGCGTAATCATTTACAAAATATACAAAACTCGTCACTATATGAAAATTACACACAATGACACTTTATCTCCAACAATACCATTCACACGAAATGTTTCCCTCAAACACGATTAATCGAACAATTGAAATAATTGCACTAATTGTCAAAACCGTAGACAAGACAACAAAAAAAATTTTTTTGCAAAATACCATTAGAAGAATGCCAATTACCAAATCTACACATGCAATATAGACTACAATTACTAAACTACAAATTACTACAACAATCCTACTGTCTACTATTTCTACAATCAGAAGAATTCCAAGGGACGATCCGAAGCAGCGGTCGCCACGTGCATGGGGGCTTAATTAATTTATAATGCAAATAATTTTAGTTTTAAATTTTAGTAGCTGTATGTCCGATTACGCAGTCTCGTAAACGGTTGGCCCTGACTAGTATTATTACGCTATCTGACTGCATAGAACAATAACAAAGAATGAATTGGAAATTTTCATTAACACAATTAATTAATTAAGTCCCCAGCAACTATAAAATCTACGAAACCAAAGCACAAGTGTAACTGTTCTGTGTGTGGAAGTATGACTTAACGTACGCATCTGGCACGGTTCTTCTTCAATAACACAAGAAATTTTAAATATCATTTATACTGAATTAATTAAAGAAAATAAAAATACCATAATTACTCAAGAAAACCAGAATTACACTCTAATACAAGAACACAAGCCAGATACTTTGTTGACTGAACCTGTAATGACGAATTATTTAAAACATGGAAATAATGAAAAATAAATCAAGTTTCGTTACCTTCATATATTGACCAAAATCACTCTAATCATTACAATATATCTCCACACCGACTCGCTATTACCACATCTCAACAAGAACTTTTCAGTATCACATCTCAGCAAGCACTCTCTACTAGCACATCTCAACAAACACTCTCTGCTACGAGTTCTTAACAAGCACTGACTACCACGAGCTCTCCCCAAGCACTGACTGCTACGAGTTCTCAATAATCACTGCCAGTGGAGGCGGCGGAACAATACTCTCTAGCGCGATCTCTGGCGCTGTGGCTCAGTGTAACCACCTTTCACTCTCTCAGGAAAATTCGCGACGTCTGGAACTGGTTATGAATGCCTGCGCCCGATATATCTGTGACGTTCGACTTTTTATCACATTTCACCAGCATATGCAAAATTGTCCTGGCTACGTGCAGACAAACGCAGAGATTTCCATACACTCTGTCTCATCTACTGCCTTATAAATGTACACTGGCCCTCGTATCGCTCCTCATCCTTAACGCTTATATCGGAACAACATGACAAAAACACACGTTCCCATCATAATAAAATCCTCTGTTCCACTGCATCGCTCAGTCACCTTCTCCAAGTCCTTTACAGTAGCAGGAACCGGACTCTGGAATAACCTCCCTCGTTATGTTAGAGAACTTAAAAACATGTCCGGCTTCAAAAAACAGTTCATGACGTATCTACTTAAGCAACAGTAATGCCTTCCTCTGTACTCATTACTTCCCTCTTTCCCCCTCCTTAAATCTCCCTTCCCCAAAACTCGCTATACTAGTAAACATTTACTTTACACACCAAGATAATAATGTACATCTGCACATATCCTCATTACTATTGCCAATTTTTCTCATGTTTATCATTATTATTTGATTTTTTTACTGATATTATTGCTTTTATCATAATTTGTATGTATAGCACCTAATTCTAAAATACTGCCAGAATTTACTTTATTAAGTCTTAGTCATTACTCTTTATTCATAGTGTCACTAGAGTAATCTGATTTTCTTATTTAAACTATTGTCATGATCCGATGTGTGAAATTCTGCGTGTGTGGAACACTGGTCCGATGTAAGAGAGGGCCTGATGGCCTTAATCAGATTAGGTTAAGTAAATAAATAAATTAATATATATGCGTTTATCTACCTCAGCCGTGGTTAAACTTCCCTAGAGCATGACAGACACATGTGAGTTTAAATACTGTATTTGTAGTTGGCTTCCCAGTTTGTTTGCGTGCAGGAGTTACTGTATCGTTCAAAATTATGTATAAAATGCATTTTAAGTTGGTAACGATTATTTTGATTAAACCAGTGGCTGCTGGCTATATAGAATGGTGATGTTGGAGGTTACATGCGAAGGATTCATGATTGAAGATAGTGCTGCTGTTTGGTGGTAGTAATGGTAGTGGTGGCGGTGGTGGTTCTCTATTGTTGAAGCACTTGCATTATTGTATTGGGAACTGTCTGTTCTATGTGGTGGCTGCAGTGGAAGCCATTCTGCTGACTTGTGCCAGTAATAGTTAAGTAACGGACTACAGGTCTGGAGAAAGAGGACAGAGTGGTCAGTGACATAAAGGCCATTACCCAATTTGGGGGAGATGGAGATTATGGATCGCTACTCGAAGATTTTCAGGGTGACGAATGGCAGCATACTGACGTCTAATACAGGAACTTTACAAGCATAAAAGGACTCTGCTTAGTTTGATAGTAAGTGTATTTTGATTTTGGATCTGAATTTAATATTTGGCAGAGGAATCTTAATGACACTGCAAACGGATAGTGTGCGGAATACTTATAGAGGGTGATTTTTTCCCACCGTATGCAAACGCTAGGGATTGATCGATGAGATGATACGGAACAAAAAATGGTATAGTGAACTTCTGGTTTCTATGCGAAAGACCAATTGTTCAGTCATACTTTGTGGAAGAGACCGCGGTCCAATACGCACTGTACGATGCAGCCACAGTTACAGTATGCATGATTTTCTCCTAGAGGGCGGTACAGTTCCTCATACGTCACGCCGTAGCGCCCTCTCCTGCTATAATAATTGGCAATGTTGTATCCGATTCACTTCTCATGCTGACTCGCCTGGCAGTGGATGTGATACAGTGTTGCACACAGTGGTTCCGTATTCCAATCGAGGCTTTCTGACAGTGTGTTTACTTACGGAAAGGCAAATGACAACGGGCGGCGGGCAGCAAGGTTGTGTCACGAGACCGATCCCCGCCGACAACAACCACAGTATTCAATGATTGCAACAGTGTGTCGCCGTGTATCTGAGACAGGGACGTTTCAGGAAGCAGGAAATCATGAAGGATGTACCCGAAACGTTCGGACACCATGTTGTTGTTGTTGTTGTGGTCCTCAGTCCCGAGACTGGTTTGATGCAGCTCTCCATGCTACTCTATCCTGTGCAAGCTTCTTCATCTCCCAGTACCTACTGCAACCTACATCCTTCTGAATCTGCTTAGTGTATTCATCTCTTGGTCTCCCTCTACGATTTTTACCCTCCACGCTGCCCTCCAATGCTAAATTCGTGATCCCTTGATGCCTCAAAACATGTCCTACCAACCGATCCCTTCTTCTAGTCAAGTTGTGCCACAAACTTCTCTTCTCCCCAATCCTATTCAATACCTCCTCATTAGTTACGTGATCTACCTACCTTATCTTCAGCATTCTTCTGTAGCACCACATTTCGAAAGCTTCTATTCTCTTCTTGTCCAAACTGGTTATCGTCCATGTTTCACTTCCATACATGGCTACACTCCATACAAATACTTTCAGAAATGACTTCCTGACACTTAAATCTATACTCGATGTTAACGAATTTCTCTTCTTCAGAAACGATTTCCTTGCCATTGCCAGTCTACATTTTATATCCTCTCTACTTCGACCATCATCAGTTATTTTACTCCCTAAATAGCAAAACTCCTTTACTACTTTAAGTGTCTCATTTCCTAATCTAATCCCCTCAGCATCACCCGATTTAATTTGACTACATTCCATTATCCTCGTTTTGCTTTTGTTGATGTTCATCTTATATCCTCCTTTCAAGACATTGTCCATTCCGTTCAACTGCTCTTCCACGTCCTTTGCTGTCTCTGACAGAATTACAATGTCATCGGCAAACCTCAAAGTTTTTACTTCTTCTCCATGAATTTTAATACCCACTCCGAATTTTTCTTTTGTTTCCTTTACTGCTTGCTCAATATACAGATTGAATAACATCGGGGAGAGGCTACAACCCTGTCTCACTCCTTTCCCAACCACTGCTTCCCTTTCATGCCCCTCGACTCATAACTGCCATCTGGTTTCTGTACAAATTGTAAATAGCCTTTCGCTCCCTGTATTTTACCCCTGCCACCTTCAGAATTTGAAAGAGAGTATTCCAGTTAACGTTGTCAAAAGCTTTCTCTAAGTCTACAAATGCTAGAAACGTAGGTTTGCCTTTCCTTAATGTAGCTTCTAAGATAAGCCGTAGGGTCAGTATTGCCTCACGTGTTCCAATATTTCTACGGAATCCAAACTGATCTTCCCCAAGGTCGGCTTCTACTAGCTTTTCCATTCGTCTGTAAAGAATTCGCGTTAGTATTTTGCAGCTGTGACTTATTAAACTGATAGTTCGGTAATTTTCACATCTGTCAACACCTGCTTTCTTTGGGATTGGAATAATTATATTCTTCTTGAAGTCTGAGGGTATTTCGCCTGTCTCATACATCTTGCTCACCAGATGGTAGAGTTTTGTCATGACTGGTTCTCCCAAGGCCATCAGTAGTTCTAATGGAATGACTCTAATGGAATGAGTCAGGTCTTTCAGTGCTCTGTCAAACTCTTCACGCAGTATCTTATCTCCCATTTCATCTTCATCTACATCCTCTTCCATTTCCATAATATTGTCCTCAAGTACATCGCCCTTGTATAAACTCTCTATATACTCCTTCCACCTTTCTGCCTTCCCTTCTTTGCTTAGAACTGGGTTGCCATCTGAGCTCTTGATATTCATACAAGTGGTTCTCTTCTCTCCAAAGGTCTCTTTAATTTTCCTGTAGGCAGTACCTATCTTACCCCTAGTGAGACAAGCCTCTACATCCTTACATTTGTCCTCTAGCCATCCCTGCTTAGCCATTTTGCACTTCCTGTCGATCTTATTTTTGAGACGTTTGTATTCCTTTTTGCCTGCTTCATTTACTGCATTTTTATATTTTCTCCTTTCATCAATTAAATTCAATATTTCTTCTGATACCCAAGGATTTCTATTAGCCCTCGTCATTTTACCTACTTGATCCTCTGCTACCTTCACTGCTTCATCCCTCAGAGCTACCCATTCTTCTTCTACTGTATTTCTTTTACCCATTCCTGTCAATTGTTCCCTTATGCTCTCCCTGAAACTCTCTACAACCTCTGGTTCTTTCAGTTTATCCAGGTCCCATCTCCTTAAATTCCCACCTTTTTGCAGTTTCTTCAGTTTCAATCTGCAGTTCATAACCAATAGATTGTGGTCAGAATCCACATCTGCCCCTGGAAATGTCTTACATTTTAAAACCTGGTTCCTAAATCTGTCTTACCATTATATAATCTGATACCTTTTAGTATCTCCAGGATTCTTCCAGGTATACAACCTTCTTTTATGATTCTTGAACCAAGTGTTAGCTATGATTAAGTTATGCTCTGTGCAAAATTCTACAAGGCGGCTTCCTCTTTCATTTCTTCCCCACAATCCATATTCACCTACTATGTTTCCTTCTCTCCCTTTTCCTACTGACGAATTCCAGTCACCCATGACTATTAAATTTTCGTCTCCCTTCACTACCTGAATAATTTCTTTTATCTCGTCATACATTTCATCAATTTCTTCATCATCTGCAGAGCTAGTTGGCATATAAACTTGTACTACTGTAGTAGGCATGGGCTTTGTGTCTATCTTAGCCACAATAATGCGTTCACTATGCTGTTTGTAGTAGCTAACCCGCACTCCTATTTTTTATTCATTATTATACCTACTCCTGCATTACCCCTATTTGATTTTGTATTTATAACCCTGTAATCACCTGACCAAAAGTCTTGTTCCCCCTGCCACCGAACTTCACTAATTCCCACTATATCTAACTTTAACCTATCCATTTCCCTTTTTAAATTTTCTAACCTACCTGCCCGATTAAGGGATCTGACATTCCACGCTCCGATCCGGAGAACGCCAGTTTTCTTTCTCCTGATAACGACGTCCTCTTGAGGTGTCCCCGCCCGGAGATCCGAATGGGGGACTATTTTACCTCCGGAATATTTTACCCAAGAGGACGCCATCATCATTTATTATTATCATCATCATCATCATTTATTATTATCATGACACAGCAAAGCTGCATGTCCTCGGGAAAATTTACGGCTGTAGTTTCCCCTTGCTTTCAGCCGTTCGCAGTACCAGCACAGCATGGCCGTTTTGGTTAATGTTACAAGGCCAGATCAGTCAATCATCCAGACTGTTGCCCCTGCAACTACTGAAAAGGCTGCTGCCCCTCTTCAGGAACCACATGTTTGTCTGGCCTCTCAACAGATACCCCTCCGTTGTGGTTGCACCTACGGTACGGCCATCTGTATCGCTGAGGCACGCAAGCCTCCCCACCAACGGCAAGGTCCATGGTTCATGGGGGGTCGGACACCATACTTGGAGGAAAATGTGATTAACACTGTGGAAGGCGACTGCCGTGTCAGTACCAGGCAGTTGGCCCGACAGTGCAGGGTAAGCCAGACGTCTATGTGGAACATTCTGCACGACAATTGTTACTACCCTTATCACTTAGAGCGTGTGCAGGGCTTACTAGCGACAGACTTTCCACATCGGGACCAGTTTTGTCACTGGTTTCTTCTCCAGGCAACCACGATTCTGGGATTTGTGTCATCCTTCCTATTCAGAGATGAGGTCACCTTTACGCGGAGTGGTATCTTCAACTTTCATGACAATCATCTGTGGGATAGTAAGCATGGCCCCCATGGTACAGTGACAGCGAATCACCAACATCGGTGCAGCTGGAATGTGTGGGTCGGGATAAATGTTGAGCGTATTTTGCGACCAATTTTCCTCCCACATCGCCTAACACTCCGGAACTGTCGGCATTTCTTACGGGCGACTTTGCCTCCCCTGCAGGAACAAGTGCCATTGATGATTCGAATGGTTATGTAGCTCCTACATGGTGGTGCTCCAACCCACTTCGCCGTTAACGTCCGGAAGCATCTCAATCGCGTCTTCCCGGTCGACGGATCGGACGAGGGTCCTCCTCTTTCACCGGGTCTCAACCCGTACGATTTCTGGTTATGGGGCCATCTCAAAAGTATCATGTATTCAAAGCCCATTCCAGATGTGGAGACACTTGAGAAGCATATCATGCTGCCTTTGACGCTGTTCGGATGCAGCCTGGCCGATGTGAATGTGTGAGACAGAACATGCTACGGCGAGTACACGCATTCGTTGAGGCATGTGGAAACCATTTTCAACACATACTGTGACGGTGGCTCCATGGTGCAGTGCGTATTAGACCGCAAGCTCTATAACAATGTATGATTTAATAAATGGTCTCTAGCATATAAACCACGCATTTTCGGACATAAGTTCATTAGATCTTTTTTGTTCCGTACCCTCGATCAATCCCTAGAGTTTGTACACGGTGGAAAAAATATGAGTGTATAACACTACTGTCTGCTACTACTGTACCATAACCTTAAAGCTGGAAACAGGTTGTGAAATAAAACTATTTTGTTAAAGCAATTATGGTATAAAGCAACAGAGCAGTGTTACCCTCTGCGAGGAATTTTGTTATGTTGAGCGTGTTGTACCTAACGGAGATGGCTTATCGGAAATGAAAGTCAGAATTACGTAAATATTTGAACAGTAACTAACGAAATTTTGCCTATCTGCACTGTTTAATGGATAAAGAAAACGGTCGCCAGCCTAACTAGGCAAGAGAATGATTAACATTCTCGTTCAAGAAAATAGTTATTAGTAATTTTAGTGGATAAACACAACCTATACTTTGTCACACGCGAGTGCAGTGAACTCTGACACATACATATGTTTACGTTAAGATTGAAGCTAACAACTGGAGTAGCACAAACTATTTGCAAAAATATAACAGATACCGAAACACTATTACTTTCAGGACTTGTTCAAACTGAATGGTCTTTATATCATTACTATTAACATTCACTGCAGGATCATAAATTGTACATAGGTGAAGTCTCTCTCAGTTAAATACTTTACTATTTAAAATGAAAGTTAATTGGAATCCACTAACAGGTTGCTTCTCACTATCATTTGAATAAAGAAATTATGGTTTTCATAATTAGTGGTCTTCCAATTACTTGTTACCCAGCATTAACACAATAGACAAACTGTGGATCCTGTTATATTATTAATATGCACTTCCAATACACAAGAGAGACAAACACTTAGCAAACATGAGTATATAACTTTTCACAACTGCAGTTTTCCACTTTTACTACATTGAGAGACAAAATTAACATTTGTAAGATACTGACTCACCTTCTGCGATTTACAACAGGCAGTAATGTGATCATTTACTAAGCAAAACTTTACAAGCCTCAGTCTTAAGAACTTTTAATTTGAAGTTGGCAACAACACATTAATAAGCAGTTTTACTAGGAAAATTATTTTCATCAAGCATCATTAACTTTAACTCACTCTCTTGCCACATTAACTTTAACTTTCTTTTTACTATGTTCAAGAGTAATCAATTAGCAAATCACTGGGCTTTAATATTCTTTCAGTAGGGATACTCGGTAATCACTTTAGTTCAAATGGAGAGGAACCTGAGAGGTGTTATGATGATGTGGAGAAAAATCAAGGTAGGTACATAAATTCAGATATAAATTACCCTATATTTGAGCACACTAACACATCCATTAAGCTAATCCTGCACTGTACATCATTGTAGCATTCCGATGCAATGATTGCGCAATGTGGTGGCAACTGCATGTTGGTAGGTGGAATTGCAGGTAGAATTGCTGGACTCTGTCATTTCTTGGTGGCGATGATAGATACAAATTCCAGAATAGTTTCAGCTATTTATCCATCCATCCGAGGCATTGGAAAGTAGCAGAAAAAGCCTCTCTCGGAACCAGCACAATATGCATCTTTTACATGGCAGTGCACAGTTTGGTAGCTCGTCCCCGACTCGTGGCTCGTCCCCGACTGACTCTTGGTTCCCGACTGACTCTCAGTTCCACCTTTTCTACATAGGCCAGCCACAATTTGCGCGCGCTGCACAGTTCCGTTCCCGAGGGGAACCACAACGACTTTTACATACAGAATAACTAAGAGCCCTAAGTGAGGATCAGCAGTTTACATAACAGTAAACAAACGTTTCCAATAAAACAGAACCTTTGCACATATTAACATTTCTACCAAAAATTATTCACACAGAAATTACAATTATATATAGTAAGTTTTGTTCCCTCCAAATGGGACAAAGAATTTAAATGACAGATACACTACATTGCATAGAATCAAACCAAGACATCAAAGTTCTTACAGAGAAAGGACTATACAATTTTGTGTTATCTATTCAATCAAACACATTTACAGAAGCTTAACGATGTAATATTAAATGAAATAAAAGCAAAATAAATCAGTAGAGTACTAGAGCTATGGTGTTACAAGTGGAAAGGCATAAGTAAAGGTTTGTGAATGGGAGTTGCGGTGCTGGGAGGAAGGAGAGAGGAGCCCAGAAATGACCTCGTTGGAGACCAATGGAACCGCGAGACCGCTACGGTCGCAGGTTCGAATCTTGCCCCGGGCATGGGTGTGTGTGATGTCCTTAGGTTAGTTAGGTTTAAGTAGTTTTAAGTTCTAGGGGACTGGTGACCACAGATGTTAAGTCCCATAGTGCTCAGAGTCATTTGAAACATTTTTTTGGAGACCAATGCTGGAGATTGTGAGGCACCCTCCGTACCAATAGGAATAGAGGAATTTCATTAGTGAGTGAAGATACAAGATTACGATCTAAGAATTATTTGAAAATAGCACGTCTGTAAGAACTGCTGGTGTGTGTGTGTGTGTGTGTGTGTGTGTGTGTGTGTGTGTGAAGGGAAGAATGAGAAAGAAGGGACAAAAGGGCTGGGAACTGCCAGATAACATACACATAGAACATTCCGACTCTTGAAGGACGTGGCCCGATGGCAGTCTTGGTTTGTTCTCGAATTTTGTTGCAGGCTTGTTTCAGATGCAGAATTCAGCAATTCAGTAAGTTTTTAGCTCCACAGGTTTAGGAGCTTTACATTATTCTTCCTAAGTTTCCTGACTTTAACCTAGAACGTGTAAGTAGTGTCCGTGCAGACCTTGGCGGTAGCGATACAAAGAATGTTCTGTCTGTTTGCAGCGCGACCCCGGGGGCCCGCTGGTGCAGGACGGGGTGGTGATCGGCATCGCCTCGTGGAACCTCAACCCCTGCACCACCTACCCGTACCCCTCCATATTCTGCCAGGTCTCTAACTTCCTCGACTTCATCTACAGTGTCATGTCATCCTGAAGGTAACGATAAGAGCAGGGTCCGTGTATGCTTCAGTTATCTTAGGAAGTCCTCTGCAATTCACGATGATTCAGTCTTTGGAGATATCTCTTCTGCAAACTAAACACTTGATTTTTACTGTCTATCTCAAGAACTGTGACAGCTGGCCAGTGTAGATAAAGGTAATTTAGTACACGTGTTCCTGTTTATCTAAGAGTGACGATTAATCAGCTTGAAACGGAAGTACTTTGTTGTGAAAACGAATGTAAGCGTTTTTTTGCATTAAAATGATGATATTGTCAATTTGGCAACATACCCAGAATTTGTATGTCAGCCCCACTCCAGGTGTGCGTGAGAATGTGGACACACACTTAAGATGTGTAGCAGTTCGATATATAGCTCTATTCGGACTTTTTGTCTTTATTTTACATGCAGTATCTTTCGTCTTTCCCGCCCTCTGCAATGCAGTGATTTTTGTTCCTAGACAAGCCATTTGAGAATTGTGATAGAGCGAGATGACGAAGACGTATCACGCTTCAAACATAGCTGGTTGTATTCAAATCCCTCACTGGTTGATCTGAATTAGCTCCCTCATGGTTTCCCCATGTTATCGCTGTTGTAGTCGAAAACAATGCGAACCATCACCGTGGGTGTACAGAATGGCTATGTCAATACCGTATGTTTCGTTTACCGCTTAACAATGGTTATTTTCATTACGTTTATTGGTGCAAACGAAATAAATACCTTACCCAGGACACGCTGCAGTGTGAATACTATTTCACGTGTGTTTTTATAACAATGGACCGTTCGTTACTGGATATGGTTTCCCGTTCAAAATGATAATGAACTGGTTATCACTGAAATCCCTCAAATTGTGCATTGGAAGTTTACGCACACCCAGTTCTTTTGGCTAAACAAATATAGAAGAATTTGCAGAAAGCTATAAAAGATTAACATAGCTTGTTACTCAGGCGGAGGAGATTTTGAGGATATAACTTTTTTAACTTTTTTGTTGCGTTCTCAAGACAAAAGCAGAAGTTATTTAAGTCCACCTGGTTATACAAAATTTATTACGTTTATTTTTTTTTTTTTTTTTTGTGTCTTGTTCTTCGCGACTTTTGTTCAATTTAGTGTAGCGCCACTTTTTATTTCCTTGTTCTGGGGATATACAGTAGCTAGTGCAGGAAGTATAATAAACGTTTTCGGTATTGCGGCTTTGCTGCTGATTTGCGCGTAGATCAGTCACGACGAGTTAATAAAGTACTGTTCATTGATGCAGACATATTTAACGTGAGACGTAATTTAATTTTTGTGATTGTAATCCTGCGAAAATATGAGTCAAAGTTTGGTCTGACGGATGAAGATGAGCTCCTAACTGACGTAATTTTGTTTATCGCTGTGGCATCACAATCCGACACACCCTAAGTCATGCTGATAATATATTTTCCAGGAAGCGGTTGTTATCACAGACAAGCAGAACATCATCCAAGAAGAAAGTAGGCCAGGCTGACCACGCTCACGGATATACGTCATTAATGCAGGGAATTCCGAAATACCTTCACAAAAGAAGACAAAGTAAATATTCCAGACTTAGAATCGAGAACAGCTGCCAACATGAGTAACGTAGAAGTCAATATCCTCGGAGTAGTGAAGCAACTTAAATCACTCAATAAAAGCAAGTCTTGTGGTCCAGACTGTATACCAATTAGGTTCCTTTCGGAGTATGCTGATGCATTAGCTCCATACTTAACAAGCGTATACAACCGTTCGCTTGACGAAAGATCCGTACCCAAAGACTGGAAAGTTGCACAGGTCACACCAACATTCAAGAAAGATAGTAGCCGTAATCTACTAAATTACAGGCCCATATAATTAACGTCGATATGCAGCAGAATTTTGGAACATAAACTGTGTTCGAACATTATGAATTACCTCGAAGAAAACGGTCTATTGACGCATAGTCAACAAGGGTTTAAAAAACATCGTTCCTGTGAAACACAACTAGCTCTTCATTCACATGAAGTGTTGAGTGTTATTGACAAGGGATTTCAGATCGATTCCGTATTTCTGAATTTCCGGAAGGCTTTTGACACTGTACAACACGAGCGGCTCGTAGTGAAATTGCATGCTTATGGAATATGGTCTCAGTTATGTGACTGGATTTGTGATTTCCTGTCAGAGAGGCCACAGTTCGTAGTAACTGACGGAAAGTTATCGAGAAAAACAGAAGTCATTTCTGACTTTCCCTAAGGTAGTGTTATAGGCCCTTTGCTGTTCCTTATCTATATAAACGATTTGGGAGACAATCTGAGCAGCCGTCTTCGGTTGTTTGCAGATGACGCTGTCGTTTATCGACTAATAAAGTCATCAGAAGATCAAAACAGAACTACTTAAACCTAACTAACCTAAGGACATCACACACATCCATGCCCGAGGCAGGATTCGAACCTGCGACCGTAGCGGTTTCGCAGTTCCAGACTGAAGCGCCTAGAACCGCTCGGCCACTTCAGCCTGCTGTCCGAATCCTACTAAAGTCTCTATTCTTCTGGGCCAGCTATCAGCAGCGGGAGCGAGATGTCAGTATATGACCGACACCAGCGCTTAACCAGAACAGTATGGGCGAGAATGTGCCGGGTGCTTATAATTAAACGTTTTCTGCTTGAGAGGGCCTCCATGTAGAATGAGTAGTCGTAGGACATTGAAACTTTGTGGAAGCATTTGTTAGGACACGCGGTAGAGAACTAACAAATCAACCATTAAAAGGAACACATTTTAATTACCACGTGAGAGGGTAAAAGTTGTTAATTGCGTACCATGTTTACGTTCCAGATTACAAACAGTGCTTAATGTGATGACCATCTACATCCACGACAGCCTCGAACAGCACTAGGAATGCCATTTCACAAATGTTCGCAGCATTTTTCCAACAGTGGAGCATGGGATATTCAGCTGTCGTGAAACAGTTCATGCACTGCTTGAAGATAGCACATTGCGTCCAGCATTCTCAGCGGTGGCCACAACAACTTTTTCAGCAATTTGTGGCGCAATGGGCCTCCTCTCCCAGGAGCAGTTCCCAAATGGCCAGTTGATTTGAACTGCCGAATCATGTTCATCACTGGTGCACAAAGTGGGTCTCTCCATATTCCTTTAACGCGTCATACCCGCGAAGAACAGCAATTTTATCGCTGTGGTACTGATAAAGCTTTACGACTAAATCACTACCCACCTGCCACTGTAATGTACTCTGATGTTTGTGTTTCAGCCCTACGCCGCCGTAACAGTACCAGCGCCTATCGACAAGTCATGACACTAACACTAATAAGAATACAAGTCCTGTATCGCACAGCCTGAATATCATTCTTATAAAGTTGGGCACCCATACGATAAATAGTTTTCCGTTTACACTGGCTCAAGTAGCGTAAATTTAACTATAACCACTTTGTACTTCCCTTGACGTCGCGAATACGCAAAGGATTGACGCGGTTTGTAATCCAAGAAGATTTTCATGCATCGACTCGCTGAGGAAAAAATTGGAGCTTACAGAGAGAAAAAAATGAATTCTCGTTTGTAGCGAGCAACAACACGCAAGATCGTCAGACTAGGAGATGCATCATAAACATACTGGCGCAGATCTAGGCAGCTTTACACAAAACAAGTATTGTTCGTGAACTGAATATTGAACTGAAACCGAGTACAACCTGTCACTGGAACAGAAAGTTGCTCGAAAATGAAATACAGATTGAAGGAAAATTACGTGAAATGGTATGCTACAGAAGAACATTCAAACTGAAGTAGACAGATAAAGTACGAAAGAAAAAGTTGCAAATACGAAGCGAAATCCATGAATATTCCATACGAGAATGGCATCTCAACAAATATTCTACTATTTATTGGTAGGAGTCGTAGGCTGGAAAATTGTGGTGACAGACAAAGATTGGATTAAGAAAATGGTTCTTTGAGGAATACAGGAGTAGAATATGTGGACTGGCAAAAAAATCAAGCTGAGCGTTTTAGCGCGGTGTAGCGTCACAACTTCAGCGGATTCCTGAGCCGCATTTGACAGTTCTCCGCTTCGTGCTTGACGTGAACATAGTCACATTTTATTAAACATAAGCATCCAACTACAAATCGCTGATGACGTATTGCACAGTGCTGTAAACATCGGAGATATATGGAGGTGAATTTGTGATTGATGTTACGTTCCTCGAAAAGAGACGCCGGCGGTGGTTTCGACTGACCTCTACATACAACGCTTATGAGTCACACAGCTCATAAGTAAATATAGGTAGGTATATCGTGGCAAAATAAACATTTTAGCGACACTTTAAATGGCAACAAAACTGTAGCAGAACTATCTTTCTGGATGTAGTTCTGTGACTCACATTCAAAACATGCAGTTCGTTCATACACGAATGAGTACACTGTAAGTATCTGCTGTTGAAGAGAAGAGAGAGATTATAAAAATGAACAGTACTGTTTAGGCCTACTTGTGGACGAATACAGGAAGCTTCTTGGCCTAGAAATGTGAGTTCAATTTTCGTTATAAAACGTACAGTAAATTTTCTTGATTATATCATAGAAACACACCGAAAATACAGTTTCTTATTGGAAATTTGTAAGGTTTGAAGAATTGGACCGTGGTAAAAAAACAATGTCTAGAGTAATATGACATATATTCAAGAGAAACTATACAAATCGTATATCTAGTTGCGGTGTTTGCATCAAAATGGTGACTTGCTGACGTAAATCTTTCATTATACCGCAAATCTACAAATCTACGATTCAAGTACTTTCTTCCTTCTGTGTTTGTCGTTGCAACAGTAACATTAAACTATGATTATTTATGTGCTACATTTCCCTCTTCCACACTGTGTCGTTTCCCCTTCCCTCCCACTGTTTTCAACACTTAGAGCTTTAGATAATTATGCTGCTGCCCAGCAATGGGGTGTCATTTTGTGTGGTGTTGTGGACATGGGTTTGCACGCTTCCCATTCGACTGACATCCAGCTGTGACTGGGAAAACAATACCTAATATCGACTAGATACGTACCTAAGCTGCATCTGAAGATGGGACTGGCTGTTGCGAAGTCAACTATCCTTGCAGCCAGAGGCTGTTTTATTTATAATTGGTAACCGTATGCGGCTGCTTTCCCACCATCGACTAGATCAATAACCAAGATAATTATATAGAAATCGCCTATTTTGATGTTTCACATGCCTTTCTTCATATATCGGATTATTACTACATATTATCAGAATGTTTTCTCTCTTTTAAAGTTCGAACTTAAGCGTATACTGTTTTTCTAAAGTTTCGTTCAATGACTTCACTGGGAACAGGTACTAAATGCTATCAAAATTTGCACCCTGTTATGCAATTTGATTATATTACTCAGAAGTCCCCACTAGTAATTTACAAAATACCGGAGTGTCAAGTGTTTAAATACCTAGCTAATATCTGCAGAGTATTGTTTAAGATCGTTGCCAAAAGTCCAGCGAGTTATCGAGCTATAGATTCTAATCGATAGTGAAAGGCCCAGAAAGATGTGTTAAGCCAAACCGTTCGGCAATAGATACATAATTTAGACGTTATTGCAGGTAGAAGATTTTATGTGCAAAACGACTGATTATTGTTTCTCAGTTATGTCTGAGTAGATGTCTAATAATCTATGTTGGAATTTTTTAACATCTTCTGAAAGCCAATCGTGGACAGTTGTAACAAGATGAGATAAAAGATGGTAGGATGCAAGGAATCCACAAAGATAGGCTATAAGCTGCAGTTACCTTTGATGCCACAGTCATACCACTGAAACGCTACACTGAAAACAATGTGTGTTTCATGGCCCTACCAAAATGTTGCTCTGGGTCTCGCAGTCTGCACAACACGTGGAAGGAAACATCAGTTCTTACGGTAGCGGGAAATACAAACAACTAACTTTAGCGTTTGTTTTGTACTGCTGTTATGTATGGAAGGAATGAAAATTATATTTTAACGTACCATCAAGAACGAGTTCATTAACGACGGATTACGGATTGGAGGAGAATAAGCAAGGAAATAGGTCTTATCCTTTTGGAAGGAGCTATGCCGGTGTGTGATGTTATGGAAGAACACAAAGGAAAAAAGATTCATTTTATGGTCTAAAACACGAGTATGTAAAAGAAAAAAAAAATAGTGATTATATTATTTGTGTTAAAATGGTTGACTTTATTCATTTTAATTTTTAAAATGAATTTCAAAGATGGTACTTCTTTCTTCTGTGAACTTCGCTGCCCATCTTATTAGAAATGTTATTTTTTCCTCGAACACTACAAGCCATTAAGATTGTTACACAGTAGAGGTGACACCTAATAAAGATCAAACTGACATAAAGTGTGCTACATGTTTGTACAATGATCAACCAGAATATTATGACCACCTACCTTATAGCCGGTACGTCCACCTTTGGTAGGGATAACAACGGCTACGCGCCGTGACATGGAAACATTGGAAGCATTGAGGCCTGAGGTCGCTGGAGGGATTTGGCACTTCTGCCCACACAAGTCACCTAATTCCCGTAAATTCCAGGGAGGAGGGTCATGTGCTCTGACGCCACGTTCCACCACATCCCAGATTTGTTCGATCGGGTTCAAATCTGGCGAGTTGGGGGGACATCAACTGGAACTCGCCACTGTGTTTCTCGAACCACTCCATCACACTCCTGGCCTTGTGACTTGGCGCATTATCTTCTTGAAAAATGCTACTGCCGTCGGGAAACAATGCTTGATCATCATGGTACGAGCTCCACTGGACCCATGGATGCTCACGTGAATGCTCCTCAGAGCACAATGAAGCCACCGCCAGCTTGTCTCTGTCTAGCAGCACATGTGTCAAGGAGCTGTTCCCCTGGAACAAGAAAGGATTCGTGCCATCCTATCGACGCGATGAAGAAGGTATCGGGATTCATCAGATCACGCAACGATCTGCCCCTGCGCCAACCTTCACTGTCGATGGTCACGATACTCATTTATCATCCCGCAATGTTGGTTGGGATGTAACGACTGTCATGCAGATGTTAATTCGTTGGGTTCAGGAGGGCTATAGCCAACGCGGTGCTGGATCTCACCAGTCCCACCCGAATGGCACCCGAGATGACATTCATTGCTGGCCCGACCGTGCAGGATCGTACAGCCACGCCACTTACAGGAAATGGGTTCCTTTGGCGCGAGACAAGTATTCGGATGGACAGTGCGGCGACATTCGAAGCCCCACATATCCTTGACGTAGAAGCAGAGCCAGGCGCGACGATAGCGGATCGCCTAACGACAACAGGAGAGGCACCATGTCGTCTTTTCAGGTGAGTTCCGTTCTTGGGCGTATCCTTGCGTGGAGACATCGAGAACGAATGTCTCCAGACTACATTTGTCATCGTCATACAGGCCAAGTACCTGGCGTGATTGTACGTGGTACAGTTCGATACACTACACAATCACCTGTGGTTCCGATAGACAGCAACCGTACGTTTCTGGTCTGTTAAGGGGATGTTACGGTCTCGAGGTATCATAAAATTGTTTGTTATTTGCATATTTTGACCCATTATAGTCTTAAGAATACATGATCAAGATACTTTTGGGGGGAACCACGTTTCAGTGGAAGCACGCATATCTCCGCTCCAGCCGCTTTCGGAACTTGGGCTGTTCGCGACTCCGATCGATATCTCTCTCAGGAAAGCTATCGTAATATTGTTCGTCGAAGAAAATATCGATAAGGTTATAGCTCTCCCTCCCGACGAAGAAGAAGAAGAAGAAGAATTACATTGGCAGAGAAATTATTTATATTTCTTTTAGAAAGGCAGTATGTAGACTGGTACTCCGTTGACGGAATATCAGGCTCGCAATTCCTAATTCGCGACCATGTGAATATTAATTATCACAGGTATGCGAACATTATTCGGACTTTGTAATGAAAAGGTTTGGTACCGTTAATAGCGATCTGCATGAGGTGCAGAAAATGGCTGCTAATTCTTCGTCACCAAATCATTATTCCAGAAACTGTTACAAGTATTTACAGGAACCCGTACATCTCGTCTGTCAGCTATGAAAAAGGTGGTAATTCGTCTCACAATTAATAAATTTACACCATTCCCACTTAATGCAAAAATTCATTGTTAATAGTATTTTGGACGGTTTTCTGTGCTGCATAGGCTCATGAGTTTACCGGCCAAAAATTATTTACATTCTATTGAAGTATGTACTTTTGTTTTTAAAAAAAAGATTTATATGGGACAATAAGTTTTTGCACAAAAAAGGAGAACATGTGCATAAAATAAGGTTCCAAGACCGAAAAACTCCCTTAAGGCCAGTGGCTGCGCCCTGTCTTCGAGGTCTCTGTGGTGTTATCTTTCAGGAAGATAACATACCGGCTGTTACACGTGCTATTCTGAACTACTTCGATACAAAGATCGTCTGGCCGCTGACCTAGCTGGCGCATTTTTCAGATGTCGCAACCTCTTAAGATATCAGAACAGTGACTGCCAAGATATTGGCACGCCACAAGTCACCAGTCACTACCAATGATGAAATCTAGCATCGAGATGAAGGACCATGGAAAGTCGTACCGATATTCGTTATCCAAGCTCAGTTCGACTGGATGCCCTGCCATTATTGCTGCCAGAGGTGGCAGCTCCGTGTAGTGAATTTCGCACCCTGTATACCCGCAAATTATATACTGAAACGTCCCCTTTGAACAATTATACATGACTGTGCTTAAACTGACACACAATATTTTTAGCGCAACGCAATCAGACTTTCAAAAATCCCTACAAAAGAATGGCCCTGACTAACATTAACCTATACGTTTCACAAATCACTTACCTCACAAAAATCTTCGTTACTCGAACTACTGCAATACAGCGAGCGCCACTACTGCCAGCTAAATAAAAGATTCAAACTACTGAAGGCACTAACTACTGATAGGCACAGTTAGCAAAAGAAAGATTTTGATAGAGAACAAACAATGTATTTACCTTAATATTGTTCAAAAGTCATATTATATATATATCAGTTCATGACATCCAGTCATACAAATTTACTGTCTCTGATGGACACACGTCCAGATCATCCGCTCTCAAAACTCCGCCATGTCTCTCCCCACATCCACCACTGCTGGCGGCTCACCTCCAACTGCGCAACGCTACGCGCTGTTAACATCCAGCTGCCCAACATTACAATGGCAGACAACAATGCAAACTGGCCACAGACTGCACACAGCACAGCCAATGATTTTCATACAGAGCGCTACGTGGCGTTACCAATAAGAAATCCTAAACAGACTACTTACATAGCCCCCATGCTCCCCACAAAAAATTTTACAAATTGTTTTGGGCACTTTCCAATACATATTTGTTAAAAAGATTTTCACAATTACAATAACAAAGAAATCAAATGCACACACTTATTGATACAATGTTGGTCAAAAGCTAAAATTTTCTCACAGTCCATAAAGACAGTCCTGATCGTTCATCACAGTAAAATTGCAGTGTTTTTCTCAGAGTCTAAGCAGTAAAAGAAAATGCACACGGAAGTAGTGGATTTCCATGCAGTCTTGAAGAAGTAGTGTTGTCCTTCCAACGGAAAGACAGTGCTGACTCTTGACATGCAGACAGGTAATGGGCCACAACAGAGCAAACCCACAGCAGAGTCAGTCGAAGATTTGAAGAATATTGGTAGGTAGATCATCACAAAGCAGACCACTGTAGTCTTGTTAGAGATTACGGTATTGGTGGGCCACCAGAGGTGCAGACCCACTGCAGTCCTTGTCGAAATAATGGTACTGGTGGGCCATCAAAGATGCAGACCCACTGTAGTTCTTGTAGAGACGGCCAGCAGCCATCTATTGCAACTGTGCAGGTGCACAATCACCATCGAAGAGTCTTGCGGATAATATAGTAGGTACATAAACCACCACTTGTGCACTAATAAAAATTTTTTTTGAAATGTCCTTAGAACCAGCAATGCTGTTATCCAGTCCCTTGCTGAATTATTAACACACGTGCAAACATTAACAGTCCTCTTTTTTTTTTCACATATTGTGCATATACTATGACCAACAGAAATGTGTGCAGTGAAATGGATGCTTAAAAGTTACTTAATTTGATGAACTGGTGTCCATTACAATTTTATAACATGAGAATACAATTACAAAGGTACAGAAAACATCATTAAAACATAATAATACAGATAATATTTGTAGTAATACAGGCTTTACAAAAGAATAGAAATAAACATATACATCAGTGTTACAGGAATTATGACATAAGTAAATATATAAAATAGTGAGAATAGTTTTCGAAATATTAATTTCACATATGAGCATTGAAACAGAACAGAATTAATAATGTCTAAACATCTTTACAAAGTAAATAACATATTATTCATGCAAATTATATTTGAGGATAACAGTATTCCTCAGCATAGTGAATGTAGCTTAGTACTAGAAAAATTCTACAACACAAATCTTAGTAGCTAAACACATAAAGACAGGAAAAACACAAATACACAAGAGTACACAAACACATAGCGGAATAATACAAAACGAAAGGACAGGGTTTGTTTTACTGCAGTATTTTGCAAACAAAACTTTCTTTACTTCTTGGAGATCTCCCTTCATTCATCATTATTCCCAAAAAGTCCTATCTATACCTGCTTTATGTATTCTATTCATATTTCTTTCAAAATAATTATTTCTCAGTGTCCAAATCTTTTTCATATAACTTCTCAATGCATTTCTTCCAATTCATCGCAATTCATTCTCTTATATAGCCTACCCCCTCTTAAGCTAACTTAAATCTACTGATCTCAGATGCATAAACTAAGGGACGAGGCAATGCAGCAGCACAAAACAATTAACACAAACAGCAATGACAAAAACTGCAAATTGGCAAAGGAAGCAGCAGCAAATCTAAATTAGCACAGCAAATGCAACATTACAACTTATATAAGCCAATGTGCAGCAACAAGAAAAATAAATCAGTAGTAAAACTGGCTTAACAGAGTAATACAAAGTGACATTCAGTAGCACTATGCACGGCAAACAGCAGCAGCAAATGCTATAACTTATACCTAAACATGGCAAAGCTCAAGCAGAAAAAATATTACACTAAAGACAATAATGTCTATTCACATGTTAATGTCTATGTAATTAAAGTGGTGCACCACAACGTATTCTACGAAAAATATTACCAAGTAGTTGAAAAGAAAATTGTGTATGCAAGTCCTGTGAAGGGAAATTTCTTTTTGTGCTCCTTCGATTTTTTTTTTTTAAGAAAGTAAATCATCTAACTATTATTTAATGGATCTGTAGGTATAAAATATCTATATTAGTACATCTATTAAATTTTATTTTAACCAATGCTGCAGTGCAGCTAGAAACTAGATATTAAACAAAATAGGCAAATATAAATACAAAGCAATGTATTAAACATCATTCACTAGCTACATGGCATTTCATAAGGCAGTAGAAATTCTCTCAACTCTCGTAGAAAGACACTTGTCATAATCAGGTGTGCAGATGTAAAATTATTGTCCCATCAATTCATTAGGAATTTTAGTAAATATCATAAATTAAGAGCTCCACAGTGTAATCCTATGTTTTCAAGTTTGAGCGTGTGGTATTTGTGATGCTTTCTACAAAGAAATGTCAATAGCGAGGATAATGGCCTCTCTTTTTTTGTTTTTTTTCACCTAATGGCTTTCTTTTTTCAGGCGACTATCGCTCACCTGGGCGCCCATTACGCATTACGTCAAGGGCACTTACCTTCCTTAATGAAACATTTACGACAGCGGTCTCTGCTACAGTGACAGTTTGATACCAATAAAAATTCACAGGTCGAAAAATTACGGTAGAAATGTGTAGAAACGAAGTCTCATGAGTAGCAGTGTTGTGAGACATACACACATGGAGACACGAGTCATAACTCTTAAAGTACGATTTTAGGTTTCCAACATCCTTTTTCACAAACCAGAGTCCCTAAATTTTATTCATTATTCATATACATATAAACACGTAATCACATTCCTCATATAGCATCATCTCATTGATCATAAACATACCTCAACAGCATAGTACACATCGTCCCTGTCGAAATAATAACATCGTAACACCTCAGTCAAATCTCAAAAACGTCGTAGCTTTCTGCAAATACACTCCTGGAAATGGAAAAAAGAACACATTGACACCGGTGTGTCAGACCCACCATACTTGCTCCGGACACTGCGAGAGGGCTGTACAAGCAATGATCACACGCACGGCACAGCGGACACACCAGGAACCGCGGTGTTGGCCGTCGAATGGCGCTAGCTGCGCAGCATTTGTGCACCGCCGCCGTCAGTGTCAGCCAGTTTGCCGTGGCATACGGAGCTCCATCGCAGTCTTTAACACTGGTAGCATGCCGCGACAGCGTGGACGTGAACCGTATGTGCAGTTGACGGACTTTGAGCGAGGGCGTATAGTGGGCATGCGGGAGGCCGGGTGGACGTACCGCCGAATTGCTCAACACGTGGGGCGTGAGGTCTCCACAGTACATCGATGTTGTCGCCAGTGGTCGGCGGAAGGTGCACGTGCCCGTCGACCTGGGACCGGACCGCAGCAACGCACGGATGCATGCCAAGACCGTAGAATCCTACGCAGTGCCGTAGGGGACCGCACCGCCACTTCCCAGCAAATTAGGGACACTGTTGCTCCTGGGGTATCGGCGAGGACCATTCGCAACCGCCTCCATGAAGCTGGGCTACGGTCCCGCACACCGTTAGGCCGTCTTCCGCTCACGCCCCAACATCGTGCAGCCCGCCTCCAGTGGTGTCGCGACAGGCGTGAATAGAGGGACGAATGGAGACGTGTCGTCTTCAGCGATGAGAGTCGCTTCTGCCTTGGTGCCAATGATGGTCGTATGCGTGTTTGGCGCCGTGCAGGTGAGCGCCACAATCGAGACTGCATACGACCGAGGCACACAGGGCCAACACCCGGCATCATGGTGTGGGGAGCGATCTCCTACACTGGCCGTACACCACTGGTGATCGTCGAGGGGACACTGAATAGTGCACGGTACATCCAAACCGTCATCGAACCCATCGTTCTACCATTCCTAGACCGGCAAGGGAACTTGCTGTTCCAACAGGACAATGCACTTCCGCATGTATCCCGTGCCACCCAACGTGCTCTAGAAGGTGTAAGTCAACTACCCTGGCCAGCAAGATCTCCGGATCTGTCCCCCATTGAGCATGTTTGGGACTGGATGAAGCGTCGTCTCACGCGGTCTGCACGTCCAGCACGAACGCTGGTCCATCTGAGGCGCCAGGTGGAAATGGAATGGCAAGCCGTTCCGCAGGACTACATCCAGCATCTCTACGATCGTCTCCATGGGAGAATAGCAGCCTGCATTGCTGCGAAAGGTGGATATACACTGTACTAGTGCCGACATTGTGCATGCTCTGTTGCCTGTGTCTATGTGCCTGTGGTTCTGTCAGTGTGATCATGTGATGTATCTGACCCCAGGAATGTGTCAATAAAGTTTCCCCTTCCTGGGACAATGAATTCACGGTGTTCTTATTTCAATTTCCAGGAGTGTATTTCAAAACCTAAAAAAATTCTCTGCTCATTTCAATAATGTCACCTACCTCAAACGTACTTGAAAAATTATGATCCCACACCAAATACATCATTCAAAGCTCTCATAGTATTACAGTGGTTCCGAAAAAATATGAAGAGTTCACAAAGTACAGACAAAATACAATTTCATATGTGGGAAGTTATCCAACTGTGTAATTGTGTAAACAGGTGTCACTGACGTAGAAAAAAATGTTTGTCTCTCTCAGTTAAATGATCAGATAACTGTGTAATTCTGTCAGTTCCTTGTGTGAAGTTATCCAACTGTGTAATTACGCAAACATCTGTCACTGATCTAGTAAAAAAAATGTTTGTCTCTCTCAGTTAAATGATCAGATAGCTGTGTAATTATGCGTTAGAGAAATATGGTACCGATGTGTAAAGTTGTATAAGCAAATGCCATATTAGCTAGGGCTCCTTGTGCTTGCCAAACACATGGTACACAAAGTAAGTGTGTACCCCCCTGAGGATTAATGTAATTATACCCTCAGGTGTTACAGATTACAGCAATGGAATGAAATATATCACGGAAAACTTTCTTTGTAATTCAAAAATCTTTAAAAATAAATGTTTTAAGTACAAGATTAATCACTCAAATGCGTGTCCTGTAGCACTAAATTGTGCGTCTTGTTGTAACATAATCTCTGTCATTACTTAAGGGTAAAAAATGTGCCAAGTGTCGTAATTATCGTCGTCCATAAGCAAAGTTCTGTGGAAGTCAATGTACTTACCTCGTAATAAACAAAAGCGAAATGCTATGCGTATAGATATCGTAGTTATTACGTACAGTACCATGATCAAGAAAGTACTACACTGTAACGTATTGTTGTGCTACAAAAAATGCTGTCTTATTGTAGCTATACCACAAAGTTACTACTAAAACATGTTTTACTTTCCAGAAGAATTCAGAAAAACTGTGCAGATATGAAGCAGATACAGCACAAAAACAACAACGTAAATTGTGTCGCACATTAGTAGCGTCGTGATATAATCGTGTAGCTGTCAAATAAACCAAATGCTAAGTCATCTTTAATCCCACAGAAAGTACTTCAAATAAAGAATGTCTTTTCAAGTAAACCAAAATGTTGCATGAAAATCTCATTAGCGGTGCCGGTATATGTTCTAAGTATATGAGCCTTATATGGCTCTAAGCACTATGGGACTCAACTGCTGAGGTCATTAGTCCCCTATGAGCCTTATAGTCGTTACGTGATCGTGCAAGTAACAAGCAAGAATATACAAATAACAACACTGTGTCGTCTGCTCACTATAACAATGCATTCTTAATTTCTGTTTAAATAAGTTCTGTTGGTTCTTGACTGGATATTTAACATCAAACATTGCAGATTATCTTTCAATAAGCGGTTTTACATGTGGAATGCGGTGAAAACCTTCACTCTTCCTAGTACGCAGAGTTTCAACTTCAACGCAATAATCATGTGGTATACGTCGGATTCTGTAAGGTCCATTGTAAACTAGAAAGAATTTGTTACTCAAGTGTTTCTTCTTATGTGACAATGAATCAGCTTTAATGAGAACTTTCTGACCAATATATAATTTCTTTGCATTTGCTTTACCGTGTAGTTTTCTCCTTTTGTCTGCTGCAGATTTTATATTTTTAATAGCCAAATCAATTATGTCTTTGTGTCGAAGTTTACGTGTATTCGGGAAAGGTACAAGCTCTCTGATTCTGTTCGGTGGTTCTTCATTCTTCAGTACAAGAATAGGTGGTAAAGCAGTAGAGTCATGAGGCATCTCATTCAGCACGTTTTGAAATAAATGTAAATATCTGTCCCAATGGTGAAGCTTTATGTGACAAAGTCTGCAAAGCTTATTGATTTCTTTCATAATCCGTTCAGAAGGGGTTATAATGTGGTGAGTACAATGAAATAAAAACAGGTTTGATTTTATGGTTCCGAAGCATGCGTGACCAAACAGCAGATCTGAATTGCGGTCCGTTATCTGAAATGACTTTACTAACGTGTCCAACTTCACGTAAGAAATTTTTAACAAAGGCGTTGGATACAGACCGTCCAGTGGCTTTACGTAACGGAGTGAAAGAAACAAATTTTGAAGTAAGTTCAACAGCGACTAGAACGTACGAAAATCCATTAGATGTTCTGACAAGGGATCCCAAGAGATCAACAGCAGCAAATTCTTTTAATTTAGAAGGAATGATAGGAAACAACGGAGCACGATGTGAGACAGTAGATGGTTTAGCCTTTTGACAAAGTTTACAAATAGACAAGACTCTTCGAATTCTCTTTTCCATATTGTTAAAATAAAAGGTCGTCCGAAGAATACGATAACATTTTCGTGGACCAAAATGTGCATAGCTGAAATGAATGTACCAAATGAGCTTATTAACAAAATCGTCAGGAGTGCAAAGTACCCTAAGCTTGTCATCAACAGTGCAGCGTTTGAACAGTATGTTGTTTCTAACCAGATAATAATGCCGAATCTGTGTGTGTGTCTTTCCATGCCATTTACTTTTGATGTCTTTCCAAATCGGATCTTTATCTTGTTCATGAGCAATGTCCTTTAAAGATGTGGTGATGAAGTTTTCAAAGGCGACTTTCTGAATGTAAAGAATACTGAAATTTTTCTCGAGGTTGCCTTCTGTGTTACTTTTCTCAAGCCCAGCCGGTGCGCGTGACAGTGCGTCCGCAACAATGTTCTCCTTGCCGGGAATGTAGACTATTGAGAAGTGGAATTCTTGCAGAAACAATGCCCAACGTTTTAACCTGTCATGATTTAATTTTGAAGACATAAGAAATTGTAATGCACGATGATCACTGTATACTTTTACGTACTTACCAGAAAGAAAGAAACGGAATTTGTTCAATGCCGAAACGATAGCTAAAGCTTCTAATTCAGTAACGGCATAATTTTTTGCAGATTTTGTTAGCACTCGGCTAGCAAAAGCAATGGTTTTCTGAACAGTAGTGTCATTTTCTATGGCTTCTTGAAATAAATGGGCACCAAGACCGACTTTAGAAGAATCCGTGCTAAGGCAGAAATCTTGTGACAGATCTGGATGAGCTAGTATTGGCGCGTTAAGTAACGCTTCTTTCAAAGAATTAAATTCCAACTGTGCTTGTTCGTCCCAGTTCCAAATAGTATTTTTCCCAGTGAGAGAACAAAGTTTTGGTGTAACTAGAATTTGCATATTCATAAAACGACGGTAAAAATTTACGAGACCTAGAAAACTGCTGACTTGTTTTTTTGTGGATGGAACTGGAATGGCTCTGATTGCTTCTAACGTTTCAGGATCCGACTGAATGCCTTCAGAAGAAATATGTCCCAAAAACTTCACCTGTGTCCTACCGAATTCAGACTTTTCCAAGTTAACTGTAATTCCAGATTCTGCAAAAATATGTAACACGCTGTTGAGGATACGATAGTGTTGTTCCCATTAGGCTTCGGCTATCAGAATATCGTCCACATATAAGGTGATGTGACGTTTTAAGAGCTCAGGTAATATGGAATTTAGCCTGCGAATGAATGCTGCCGAAGAAATGTTCAAACCAAAAGGAAGTTTCCGAAACTGATAACAAACGCCAAAACAAAGGAGAGCTGTGTATTTTCTACATTCTGGATGAAGTTCGATCTGATAAAAGCTGGATCTGAGATCAATAGAAGACAACACTTTTACACCATTACAATTTTGAAGAAGTTCTTCCAATGTCTGTCTGTTTCAGGAATGATGATAGTATTGATTTGTCTCGAATCTAAGACAAGCCTGATCGATCCATTTTTCTTCTCAACAACATGTAATGGAGTGTTGTATGAGCTTACTGCAGGCTCAATAATGCCCTCGTCAAGCATACATTGTGTTTCTGTTCTAACAAGGTCCCTATAATGTGCTGGAATTACGTATGGTCTAACACAAAATTTAGTATGCTCACGAACACGAAATTGGTATTGAAATCCCTTGATTGTTCCTGTTTTGTGAGTAAAAACTGTGGAATGTGCTTGTAAAATCTCAAAAAGGTCTTGTCTATCAGTGTCATTACATTCCCCAATTGTTTGAATTTTATTCTGAATTAACTCATTAGTATCAAATGCGCCGTCGATATCATCCCTGTCAGTACTTGCAGAGTGATTGTTAGTGTCAAGTTCCGTCGAAAATTCCGAACTGTTGTCTAACAGGAGGTAAAGCCGATTAATTTCTTCCTCATGGTTTGAGAGCCACCTTCAAATTTCAAAGTTATTGATTTACCTTCTTTCTCTAAACTTATTTCAGCATCGTGAAAGTTTAAGATTGCTTTGTATTCATTCAAAAAGTCTACTCCCAATATAATTTCCATCGACAATAATGGAACAATAAGAAAGTTCATAGAGAAGCAGTGGCTTTGAAAAAAGAATTCTAAGTTGGTTTGTTGGCGTACATCTACACTTTTTCCGACGATTGCACCTTGTAATTTAATCTTACGTAACTGAAGTGTGGGGCAATCGTTCGATTTGTTGCATTTGCTAAAGGCTGTTTCACTAACTGCTGAAATGGGACTGCCAGAGTCAAGTAGTGCCGTAAATTTTACGTCATTTACTGTAATGTGAATCACAGGATATGCAATGTTATGTTTAACGTCGTGTTCCTGGAATAAGATGTCCCTAATGTATTCCATTTTTACGTAAATACTAGCTACGGCAGCTGCGTCGTCAGTTTCATAAGTACGTTTTGTGGCTGCCAGCGGTATGAGTCATTGCCTATTGTCTCTTTGATGTCGCGCGTCGTTATTGGGATTTGGAGACCTAACTTCTACAAATTCACCTTGTCGAGAGGGCCCTGCCCTGTTTGAATCCCGCCAGTTCTGATGCAATTCAGGTCTGTCGTTACGATCACATCGTTTGTCGTCATGTCGGTAGATTCCACAGTTTCTTTCTTGTCGGTCACGTGGTGGAGAATTTCTCCCTGAATCGTAACTGCGCGCTGGACCCTTGCGTCTATTCTGTCTCCCTTGATAATAATTTTTTTGGTTCCCATATTGTCTGTTTCTCTGATTGTCTCTGTGATAGTCACTACCATGGAGAGGTGATCTTTCCCTGTAATTATTACTACTCTGCCAACGGTTGTCATACGGATGGTGTCTGTTTTGGTCACGATTTGTGTTGTGAGAATAGCCTTTTCATGTCCAGTTATTATTTCTTGCATCGCGGAATTGCGATGGATGTGACCTGTAATTGTTGTGTTCCTGTTTTCGCGTTCCACGATTGCCAGTGTCAATTTCTAATTCTTGTAAGAGTCCCTGAAAAGCTTCAATGTCATCCTTGCAACGTCCTGCCAAAATAATATGTCTTGAATGTTCAGGTAATTTGATTAAGCAAATGCGGATGAGTTCTGAGGGGCTGTATGGATTTGAAAGATACTGATTCTTATGTAACATGTCTTCGAAATATTTGACAAGACTAGAAAATTCCGATTGTTCGAAATGTTTCATCATTATGATTTTATGTTTTACTCGGTCTTGTGTAGCTTGAGACCAATATGCTGAGAGGAGGGCATGATAAAATTCTCCTTCACTGTGGCAATCGTGAATTACCGATCGCATTATTTCAGATGGTTCATTCTCCAAGTAGCCACACACAAATTCTAATCTGTGCTCTAATGACCAGTTGGGAGGAGGACAATGAGCGAATTGATGAAGCCACACTTGTGGATGAATGTTGTTGCCAGAATTCTTAAATGTTTTGAATTTACGTGTAGTAATGAGCAGCTTATAGTCAAAATCATCGTGTCGGCGAGTAGCATATCAGTCATGTTACGTCGTGTCGGCGGTTCCATCTCAAAATTCGGTGCACCTTACCAATTTCTTTCATAATTTCCGAAATGCCCTGTGTTATTACTTTGTGGCTTTTCCGTATTTCTAAGTCCCTCTTCCCGTGTTGGAGCACGAGTGTCCTCTGAAATATGTAATTTTTGTATTACTTGTGCCAACTGATCTTGTACTTCCCGGATTTCTCTTTTGTAGTGCGTATTAATTTGATTCTGATTTTGTATGAATTTCTTAATTTGTTCATACTCTTCTGTGTCAGTAATGGCTACAGGTCTTGGGTCATTCAGATCATCATCTACCTTTGCAGATAAGTTAGTGAACTGGTCCGAAAGTTCGGCTACTTTCTCCGATAGTGTATTTATTTCCTCAGTGTGTTTTTCTGAACCAAGTTTCAGAGTGTCCATTTGTGTTGAAATCGTATCTACTGTGTCCTTTAAGTTTTTCTGAGTTTTTGCAAGGTGCGTAACCTAATCGGTAGATGCAACTGAGTCAATTTTAGCTTGCAAGGTCTCATGATTTTCATGAACAATAGTTTGCAGTTCTTTTATGGCTGCTTCGTGATTCTGTAATGTATTTTCATGCCGCGAAAAAATAGGTTGGAAATGCTCACAAATTTGTGTTTTTACGTCATTACTGAATTTTTGACATTTCGATTCGATTTTATGTAACTCAGTAGTTAAATCTTCATGTGTTTGTTCAAGCGTATGTTCCACTGAGTAACTTTTGAAGCTTTTGTTCCATTGCATCTAACTGTTGCTGTGTTTGTCTCTGGTGTTGTTCCATTGTGTCTAACTTTTGCAGATTTTGTTCCATTGTGTCTAACTTTTGTAGCCTTTGTCCCATTTGTTGCACTAACTGTAATAACAATGCACTGGTGTCTGAAACATGTTCCTCAGTGCTTTTCGGCAGTGAAGATGCACCGGCAACATTCACATTTTGACAAGCAGAAAATGTGTCTTGACTTATTTGAGAAAACGGTGAGGACCCAAAACCTGAATCTGCAGTATTTGCAAGATTGTGTCCTGTCATTCCCGATTCCTGAGGCGAGCTGTTGCCGACCGATCGATCGATAATGCTTCCCTGTTCACTAATTGTTTCACTGTCCACACCATTGTTTGCCGCCCACTCCATTTCCCTACGCACAATTACCAAATTACTACGTTGAACATTAGTTAATTCATTACACGGTGGCGCTAACACACTGCTTTCGTCTTCACTGTCATTTCTCAGTTTACTTTGGAGCCTAGTATTACGTTTTTCACACGCCATAATTGTCACAATATTTCACACGATAACACAGAAAACCACAATTTGAAGAGCAAAAGTAAGAAAACACCTTAACATAGCACTGAAAATAATATCTAGTTAATCGCAAGCGCAGCTGCGAAATACTTTGTGCAAATCTACATGCATGCCACAACTGTTTTACTGTACAACAATGAAAGACTGCAACTTCAAAGGAGATTCTCCTACAATTACGCGCTAGCAATAAACACTAATTACACAAACTACAAGAAAAAATCAGAAGATTCCAGTGAGGTATCCTCGGCTAAGGGTCGACATATGAAACGTCCCCTTTGAACAATTATACATGATTGTGCTTAAACTGACACACAATATTTTTAGCGCAACGCAATCAGACTTTCAAAAATCCCTACAAAAGAATGGCCCTGACTAACATTAACCTATACGTTT